>NC_091465.1:83605768-83950890 GCF_027789765.1 Dendropsophus ebraccatus
TATATTTAAATGATCACCTGAGTTCATTACCTTGCACTTGAAAATGGCGGACACCCCGCCGAAACGTCGTGCTATGCTGTGCTGCACTTAATGAATGTTTTGTTCTGTTGAATAAACCTCCACATTTTTGAAGCTATTTGGTGTGCCGCTGATCATCACTACTTTATGGATCAAAAAGTTCGTGGTCTGAACTCAGTCAGCTGGAACCCGCCTCACTAGGACTTGTAGTGCGACTCACTTCTACTGTTTATCTATCTATCTATCTATCTATCTATCTATCTATCTATCTATCTCCTATCTATCTATCTATCTATCTATCTATCTATCTATCTATCTCCTATCTATCATATCTATCTATCTATCTATCTATCTATCTCCTATCTATCTATCTATCTATCTCCTATCTATCTATCTATCTATCTATCTCCTATCTATCTATCTATCTATCTCCTATCTATCTATCTATCTATCTCCTATCTATCTATCTATCTTCTATCTATCTATCTATCTACCTATCTGCTATCTATCTATCTATCTATCTATCTATCTATCTATCTCCTATCTATCTATCTATCTCCTATCTATCTATCTTCTATCTATCTATCTATCTACCTATCTGCTATCTATCTATCTATCTATCTATCTACCTATCTGCTATCTATCTATCTATCTATCTATCTATCTATCTCCTATCTATCTCCTATCTATCTATCTATCTCCTATCTATCTATCTATCTATCTATCTATCTATCTATCTATCTATCTATCTCCTATCTATCTATCTATCTATCTCCTATCTGTCTATCTATCTATCTATCTATCTATCTATCTATCTCCTATCTATCTATCTCCTATCTATCTATCTCCTATCTATCTATCTATCTATCTATCTATCTATCTATCTATCTATCTATCTCCTATCTATCTATCTATCTATCTATCTCCTATCTATCTATCTATCTATCTATCTATCTATCTATCTATCTATCTATCTATCTATCTATCTCCTATCTATCTATCTATCTATCTATCTCCTATCTATTATCTATCTATCTATCTTCTATCTATCTATCTCCTATCTATCTATCTATCTATCTCCTATCTATTATCTATCTATCTATCTCCTATCTATCTATCTATCTATCTATCTATCTATCTATCTCCTTTCTATCTATCTATCTATCTCCTATCTATCTATCTATCTATCTATCTATCTATCTATCTATCTATCTATCTATCGGGCAGTATATACCTGTAGATATTTATAGATAATTCTGTTATTTCTCTCTGTTCTCTGATAATGATGATGGATCGGAGCTGTAATTGAATCTTTCCTGTTCTTGTTCCCGCTGTAATTATCGGATCGGCAGTCCTTACCTTCAGGAAGCCATCGCTCAGCATTAGTATAAACCTCTGTAATGTCTGCTCTTTTTTTTTCTTTCTGTCTTTTTTATGTTTCCTGCTTCTTCCTGACGATTTCCAGATCTTAAGCCACTTAGAGACCATTTCCCCCATAGAAATGCCAGGTGGGTAGAATAAGGACACGACCCGGCAGATGGGGAATCGCTCTATAATTCCGACTACAACCCTGGGCATGATGGGAGTTGTAGTTGTACAACGTCAGAAGATCCACACATTGGGGGACCCTGCTCTAGACCATATACACATAGACCCAGCACAAAGCTCAGCACACACAATACCTATTCTGGTTTCTTCTAGAACTGAGATACAACTCTCCGCGTTCGATGGACATTTCTTTTCGGTTCCTTGACAGGTCTTCTCCCCCACACACTGTACACATGATATATCTACAAGAGAAGAAGCGAACAAAGAGGAATAAGATCATACATAACATCCAATGCAGATGCAAACTTACCCATAGGGGGCAGTATTAGGATGGTAGGTACCAAAGATTGAGTTAGCGATGAATGGACGTCCATATTGCAGCCGGGACGTGAGCTCAGGACATCGGCCACTGCTCATTGGAAGGGGATTACACTCCAGGGGGCGACAGAGAGCACAGAAGAAAGCTCCGCCCCCAAACAGAAAGGATCTGTGTAGAATCCCGAGGCATGATGGGAAGAACACATTTATACATCAATATAAGTAGGAAGGGACAACAAAGACCCCTCTGCTGCCACCACTGTTCATGTCGGGAACTGCAGGCCTGTCCAAGCCCTCATCCCTGGTTACCCATTCTCATCTAGTAGATGTTTTAGATGATATTGATCCATGTCCTCCTCGATAGACACAAGTATCTAGACAAACAATTCACCAGACCATAGAGAGTATGGAGTACTGGCAATAGGAGACGGGCCATGTGTAGATTAACTGGAAACCATCTCCACCAATATTCCTGGGGGTCCTGGTCTACTCGGAGGTCTGCAGAGGCGTCAGGACCTCCACCACGAGGAGACAACTCAGCTCTATGGGTCTGGAAGAGGAAATTGCTGAGAAAGGGAATAAGAGGAGTAAAAAATAATCCAGAATGTGAAGGTCTGAGATGCGGAGGAAGGATTTATAGACGACGAGTCTCCATTCGAGATCTTCAGAAGTAACAGACGGCCGTGTGTCCGTCATCAAAGACATGGAGGACTCCTCTTACCGTATCTAGAACCAGTGGAGGATGAAGGGAAGGTGGGGCATGTATAACAATGGACTATATGGTGCCCACTCCATCAGCCATCAGACTAAAGGCCCTATTACACGGAACGATTATCAGCCATTACGGCCAATAATTGTCGGTGTGATAGAAGGCTACGATCAGCCAACATGAACAATGTCGGCTGATCGTTGCTGTCGTTTGTCTTTCAATATGTTGAAAGACAAACAAATGTGGTAATAGTGATAGCTGTGGTCCGTGGAATAGGAGCAGTGGCAGCAGACCGCCGCTATTCTCTATGGGCTGCCCGGACAATCTAGCGATCACCTGGGCAGCTCCCCGCGCCCCCCCCCCCCCTCCCTGCACTTACCCGCTTTCTGCTGGCGCATGTAAAAGCAGGAAACAAGGAGCAAGCGAACGCTGATAGGCTCCGTTCACACTAAGCAAATGCAGCGGAATTCGTCGGAACAGCCGTTCTCAATGTCCTGCTGTGAGTGAATGGGAGGGCATGCGCGCGTCCGCTTCCTCCCCTTAATGAGATGTCACTTCTTTGAGCGGAGAGCGGTGGCAACGGAGGAGCGCACCCTCTCATTCACTCACAGCAGGACACTGAGCACGGCGGGATTCCCGACGCATTTGCTCAGTGTGAACGGGGCCATAGCTCATGTCGGCCGTGTAATAGGGGCTTAGGGCACAATATGAGGTTCTTCTGATAGTACCGAGCCATAGGTGATCCATGGATCTATGTATAGTGTCGCTGTATTCTACTGCACTTAGATACATCTGTAACATGACTTGATCCGGAACGTGCCTTAAAGGGCAACTCCGGGGATATTTTTCCCCAATTAAACATAAAGGTATATAACTAATATATAATAAATATATCTTTGTAATGTGTTTTAATTACCCTCCCCCCCCCCTCCCTCTTTCCTATCTGCCCCCCTTTCCCGGAAGTATTAAAATGCTTATGTACCTGTTCCCTGTTGATCTCGACCGTCACCATTTTGTGTCGATCACAGAGGGAGAATTCCTCTCTGCCACATTGTCAGATGACTGACAACGTGCTTAACTTCGATTGGCCGAGCAAGCTGTCAGTCATCTGACGCTGCCAGCCGAAGAAGAAGAGAGTGCCGAATGGATGGAGACGGCGACTGGAGCTCCAGGGAGCGGCGATCGACAGGAAATTTAAACAAAGATGGAAGTATGAAGTATAGAATATGTGTTTGTCACAGTTTTAGTTGTCCTTTAAAGGGGAACTCCGGCAAAAGTCTTTTTCTTTCAAATCAACTGGTGTCAGAAAGTTATATAGATTTGGAAATTACTTCTATTTTAAAATCTCCAGTCTTCCATTACTTATCAGCTGCTGTATATCCTGCAGGAAGTGGTGAATTCTATGCACTCTGACACAGTGCTCTCTGCTGCCACCTTTGTCCATGTCAGGAACTGTCCAGAGCAGCAGCAAATCCCCATAGGAAACCTCTCCTGCTCTGGACAGTTCCTGACATGGACAGAGGTGGGAGCACTGTGTCAGACTGGAAAGAATACACCACTTCCTGCAGGACATACAGCAGCTGATAAGTACTGGAAGACTTGAGATTTTAAAATAGAAGTAATTTCCGAATCTATGTAACTTTCTGACACCAGTTGATTTGAAAAAGAAAGATTTTTGCCGGAAAACCCCTTTAAGGTGTCCATACATATCAGTTGAACCCACTAACTTCAATAGGAACAGGTAACAAAAAAATTTAGACTGGCCATGATGGATTTCACCATGGTTGACTCTTAGGGCCCTATTCCACAGTAACGATAATCTGGAATAGGCCCAGTAAAGAGCGGCGATCTAGCAGATCGGCGCTCGTTTACATCATTGATCGGGCCCTCCTCGGCCCGTGGAATAGGACCCTTAGAAAGCTGGTGACCAAAAATAGTTTGAACGCTGAACGCTGAGCTTATATAAGCATTATAGTCTCCTGAGAAGATGGTGGTAAGATGCTGTCAGACATATTGGCGGCAGCTTATATCTCCAAGAAGGAAAGGATCAGGTACGTAAAATCTAACTGACTAATCCACCTCCCTAACACCTGCCGGTCCGGCAGCCGCTAATACCCATTTATCCATTGAAAACACAGCTAAGCTGATGGAGTATGTATAGGGGGGGCGCGGGGAGTGTGATCCATATGGGCAGCTTTCTGTATGGAACAGATGAAACCAGACACACATGGAACTACACAAGGTCCCACTCATTTCTATGGGTGCTCTGTTTATTTTCCATACAGGTATGGTATTGAGAAATGTGGATGATTGATGACAGCCTGTATGTCCCCAATCATCTCTGGATCACTAATACTGTAATATACACTTATAACCATATAAACAGTCATCATCGGGATAGGTAAGAGCCACCTGTCTGATCCTTTACAGTAAGTCACACTACAGGAGTCTATACCCCTATACATATAGGAGGCTATGCCAGGTGTTAAGGCGGAATTTGGGTTATTTTACATTAACTTATGATTTACTTAATTCTAATAAAATATTTGCGGGGCCGGAATATTTACTTTTCTATAGAAATTATATATATATATATATATATATATATATATACATATATATATATATATATATATGTAAAATATAACTTCTACTACTAATAATATCATAGTTACAAAAAATAATAAACTAAAAAAAATATAACTAATAATAATAATTTCATAGTTACAAAAAATACTAAAATTAAAAATATATAAATACTCAATATAAAAATGTTTATCCACTATATATTAATACGACAACCTAATATGATTAAAAAAAAAAAGTAGAATAAGAAAATTCATAAATTCCTGATGTTCCCTAAAACTACTGCTGCTCATAATAAACAAAAGAATAAGGTATAAAAAAAAATATATCTATGAATATGTAATAAATCTATTATAAATAACAGCACAGCAGGACATGTTACTAAAGGTATAAAGTTATAATAAATGCAGCTGTTAATAATAAAGAAAAGAATAAGACGTAAATAATAATGTATATAATATATAATATCAGTATGACGGGAATGTTAATAAATGCATAAAGTTATAGAAAATGCAGCCGCTAAGAATAAACAGATGAATAAAATATTATTACAAATTACAGATTTAGATTTATTATTATTATTATTATTATTATTACTATTATGAAGAATTTATATACAGATTTGTTTGCAGCTGTTTTTGTGGCCTATAAAAGCCTAATAAAGGATGAGCTGGGGTGAGTGAGGTGAAGGGGCTGCCGGTTACGTACCTGCCGCCGTGATGCCGGAGAGGAGGCAGATGAGCAGCAGACGGGAGCCAGCCATGACTCTATGATGCTATAAGGACAAGTAGTTTGCTGTGCAGTCTGTGTTGAGATTTACTTTATAACAGGGCGTTGGCTTCATAAGATTATGCCATAAAAAACACAGAGGGGAGGGGGGGATGAATAAAATGGAAATGGCTGAGAGCAGGACAGTAAAAGCCTCACTATTACATCAGACATGATTGAAGTACCAGGGAAGTGCAGAGTCTTATTGTGCTGGATGCGAGCGGCAGAGACAGCGGAGAGCACAGCAACAGTTGGATTATAATGTTATTATGGATGAGGGATAGCCGGCCGCAAGACACAACCGGGAGAGATGCAGCTGATAAAGCGACCCCGAATACTGTGACATATTACCAGACCCCAAAGACGTCATTATAATAGATTATTACATTCATCTCCACATGTAACTGAGGACCCCACCAGCAGAATAGTGAGCGCAGCTCTGGGGTATAATACAGGGTGTAACGTAGGATCAGTAATGTAATGTATGTACACAGTGACCCCACCAGCAGAATAGTGAGCGCAGCTCTGGGGTATAATACAGGGTGTAACTCAGGATCAGTAATGTAATGTATGTACACAGTGACCCCACCAGCAGAATAGTGAGCGCAGCTCTGGGGTATAATACAGGGTGTAACTCAGGATCAGTAATGTAATGTATGTACACAGTGACCCCACCAGCAGAATAGTGAGCGCAGCTCTGGGGTATAATACAGGGTGTAACTCAGGATCAGTAATGTAATGTATGTACACAGTGATCCCACCAGCAGAATAGAGAGTGCAGCTCTGGAGTATAATACAGGATGTAACTCAGGATCAGTAATGTAATGTATGTACACAGTGACCCCACCAGCAGAATAGTGAGCGCAGCTCTGGGGTATAATACAGGGTGTAACTCAGGATCAGTAATGTAATGTAAGGTGCCTATAATGTATGTAGGCCTAACTACTTTTGGGGGGCACAGAGAAGTACAAACTGCTACATGATTGCATAGACGGGGCATATCTTGTATATGGAGGCATAGAGGGGGCTCTTTTTTTTCTTACTATATGAGGGTACTTTCTACTATGTGAGGACATAGAGGGGGCCCAAGTGCTATGTGGGGGCCCAAATTATGCCTAAATAATACAATAATACAACTGTGTAGAGCTCTATAGATGGGGGTTTGTATAGTAAAGAGGATGGTGCTGGAGCAAATGTTTGGGAGATTCTTGTAGGTGAGGCATCGCCAGGAAAACTCTTCAGGATGGCTGTGCCAGAAGAAGAAAAAGAGGAAAAGAGATCATCTCCCATCAGAGAAGACGCCCCCTGTGGAACTGCACTGTAATCACTTCTATGGGTTGCAGAACATTTGTAAAATTGATATTTAGCTCTATGTGTATATTGAGAAATAATATGGGGGGATTAGTCACTAGGCGGAGGTGATAGTGGATAATGTGTGGGGATAATATTTGTTTCTTATGTAATTGCAATATTGGTCTTGAGTTATTGGGTTTGATCGGTAACCCTGTGATGGTATAGTGATATCTATGGCGATGGCACTTGTCACAGGGCTCAGAGTGGTATAGGCCCTCCCTAGGTCCCAACACTTCCTGTTAGATGTAGTCCCTAGGCACAGAAAGGTACCCGGTGCCCAGGGACTACTGGTGTTCCCGGTGTAGTGTACTGGTGCAGTAGATAAAGGCACAGAGTATAAAAGTTTATTTTTTTTTATTTTTTTAATACCATCTAATTTTATCCCTTACAACAAAATGTAACAGGATAATCTTGGAGAAAAAACCCAAAGTCAATTTGGATAATGTTAAAAAATAACCCTTTCTGTGCCCAACATTTCCAACATAGACCAGGTTAAGGACTCAGCACAGTCCAATGTGCACCCTGTGCCCCAAGATCGGCATTATCCAGACACACATTCCCACAACTATCTTTCACAATGAGGAGATTTCCCTTCTTGTTACCATAGCCGGGGGTTCCAACCCTGACACTTGTGCCGAGGAATCTTACCATTCCTGTGTAATTTTTCTGCACACGCATGGTAACTGGACAATAACTGTTCTTGGGGGTTTTAATAGTGATGAGTGAGCATGCTGGTCCGAGCTTGGTACTCGATCGAGTATTAGGGTACTTGATGGTTCTCGTTACTCGGACGAGCATCTCGCGATACTCTAAAAAAACTCATTATCCGTTTCCTGTAAGTTTGGGCGCTATTTCTCAGCCAATAAACATGCAGGAGACTCTTTGGTGCATCCTGCGATGACGTGGGACCCATACAGGTCGATAGCAGCGATTGGTTGGCCAGATCAGATGACCCTTCCATATAAAACTCGGCGCCGGCAGTGCTCGCTTCAGACGCATGCTGTGAGAGATCAGGGACAGAGCTGCTGCTGGTCAGGGAGAGTGTCAGTGTAGGATTTAGCGTTCCAGTAGGCAGGGTATATACTAGCAATATAAACAAACAGACCTTTTCAGGGCTTCAAATCGTTTTTTAATAGTATTACTACAGACTGCTGGCTGGGAGTTGCAGTGCTGCTACCGCGATTTCATCAGCACACTGTGGTGACCGGCTGCTGGCAGAAAGGGGACATTAGGTGTTGCATACAGACCCCTAAGAAGTGCTTAGTGTACTCTTTTTAGATTTTGGGGCTGGTGGTCCTGCTGTACTACATTGGATTGCTGGGATTTGTAGTACACCTGCATAAAACTTTACTGATCATTGTAAGGGGGTATCACAGCGTCCAGCCACTACCAGATTGTACCATACAGCCCCCCCTAAACTAGTGGGTACTACACTGTATTGCTGGGATTTGTAGTACACTACCCCTCAATTGATGATCCCTTTGCATGAGACAATTGCCAGATCCTCAAGGTTTAAAGTCAAATTCAAAATCAAAACAGCGGTGGGGGGAGAGGTGGTGAGTCACATTATGCAGGAAATGTTACCCCAACTGCTGCAGTCAAATTAAAAATCGAAAGGGTGCTGGGGGTAGAAGGCTACTTGTTGGCTACTGCTGGGCCTTAACTGGCATCCATGTTGACTACTGGTGTGCCTGCCCTTGCCTCCATGTTGGCTACTGCTGGGCCTTAACTGGCATCCATGTTGGCTACTGCTGGGCCTTAACTGGCATCCATGTTGACTACTGCTGACTACTGCTGTGCCTGCCCTTGCCTTCATGTTGGCTACTGCTGGCCTTAACTGGCATCCATGTTGGCTACTGTTGGGTCTTAACTGGCATCCATGTTGACTACTGCTGGGCCTTTACTGGCATCCATGTTGACTACTGCTGTGCCTGCCCTTGCCTCCATGTTGGCTACTGCTGGGCCTTCACTGGCATCCATGTTGAATACTGCTGACTACTGCTGTGCCTGCCCTTGCCTCCATGTTGACTACTGCTGTGCCTGCCCTTGCCTCCATGTTGGCTACTGTTGGGCCTTAACTGGCATCCATGTTGACTACTGCTGGGCTGGGAGTTCTCTGTGTGCTCAATGCCATGCTGTGTCTGGCCTAATTTTGGGGAGGCTCACTTGCTTCCTCACTCACTTTTAACGGTTCTCTGTGTGTTCAATGCCATGCTGTGTCTGGCCTAATTTTTGGGAGGCTCAACTGCTTCCTCACTCACTTTTAATGGTTCTCTGTGTGCTCACTGCCATGCTAGGTCTGGTATAATTTTTGGAAGGCTGACTGGCTACCGCTTCTACCTTGTTCACTCTGTCCTCACCGCCATGCTGTGTCAGGCTGAAATTTTTGGCTGGTTCATGATATGCTACCTCTGTTTTAATGGTTCCCTGTGTTCTCAATGCCATGCTGTGTCAGGCTGAGTTTTTGGGTGGTCCCTATGCCTACCTCTGTTTTAACCAGGCTGTTGCACAGAATTAGGCATAATGGTGCCATTAGGCAGCCTCAGAGGCATCCATACATGCTGCTTCTGCTGTCTCCTGTCCATTTCCGTTGTGTTTCCATCATTTTCTAAGGTTGACAGGTTTTCACACGACCTTCCCCCTACCGAACTTGGGTCCCCTGCAAAAATGCTCGAGTCTCCCATTGACTTCAATGGGGTTTGTTACTCGAAACGAGCACTCGAGTATCGGGAGATATTCGTCTCGAGTAACGAGCACCCGAGCATTTTAGTACTCACTCATCACTAGTTTTTAAGATATCACAATAGTCCTTAGAGCTTGCACAATGGTTCCTGATAGGGTACTTGTTGTGTGAAATATTAACCCCTTAAGGTCAAAGCCTATTTTCGTTTTTGCGCTTTTGCTTATTCCATTTTAAGTTTAAAAGTCCATAGCGCTTGCATTTTTTCACCTAGAGACGTATATGAGCGCTTATTTTTTGCGAAACCAATTGTACTTTGCAATTACAGGCATTATTTTTTCATAACATATGCTGCGAAACCGGAAAAAATTTGCGCTGTCAAATTGAAAAAAAAAACAATTTGTTTTGATTTCGGGGAGTTTTGCATTTACGCCGTCCGTCCTATGGTAAAACTGACTTGTTATGCATGTTCCTCAAGTCGTTACGATTACTATGATATGTAACATGTATAACTTATATTGTATCTGATGGCCTGTAAAAAATTCAAACCATTGTTAACAAATATACGTTCCTTAAAACCGCTCCATTCCCAGGCTTATAGCGCTTTTATCCTTTGGTCTATGGGGCTGTGTGAGGTGTCAGTTTTTGCGCCATGATGTGTTCTTTCTACCTTGATTGCGCATATACGACTTTTTGATCGTTTTTTATTACATTTTTTCTGGATTTGATGCGACCAAAAATGCGCAATTTTGCACTTTGGAATTTTTTTGCGCTGACGCCGTTTACCGTGCGAGATCAGGAATGTGATTAATTAATAGTTCGGGCGATTACGCGCGCGGCGATACTAAATATGTTTATTTATTTATTAATTTATATTTATAAAATGGGAAAAGGGGGGTGATTTGGACTTTTATTAGGGGAGGGGATTTTTTATTAATAAAAACTCTTTTTTACTTTTTTTTTTACTGTAACTAGAAGCCCCCCTGGGGGACTTGTATATACACAGCACTGATCTCTCATAGAGATCAATGCTGTGTATATACACAGCAAAGATCGATCAGATCGGTCATAGATTACTATGGCCTGCTGCAGGCCATAGCAATCTATTGCCGAGCCGGGATCAGCGTCATTCCGACGCTGAGGCCCGGCACGGGCAGAAGAACGGATCTCCCCCCCGCGATCGCATCGCGAGGGGGAGATCCGTCCCACTAGACACTAGGGACATGAGGTCTGAAGCCTCTAAGTGCAGCTGTCAGGTTTGACAGCTGCACTTAGAGGCTTAATTAGCCGGCGCGGCAACGGGACCCGCGCCGGCTAATAGAGGCACTGCCCGGCTGCACGTGTCAGCCGGGATCAGCGCCGTTCAGCTATAGGAAGGGTTCCTGATTATGTATATATATATATATATATATATATATATATATATATATATATATATATATATCACAGAAGATGATGTCTTCTAAGTGTATAAACCCACACACCGTATAAGCAGCGTATTTACTGCTGCGATACGCAGCAAATACGCAGCAAACACGCAGCAAAAACGCATCAAAAACGCAGCAGATTATATCTAAATAACTGAACACAGCATCAAATCTGTACCAACAAATCTGCTGCGTATTTGCTGCGTTTTTGTTGCGTATCTGCTGTGTATACGGTGTGTGGGTTTGTACCCTAAATGTGATATAAGAAACCGCTGAAGCTACTACCAACAGCTATCTATTGTTGAGTGGTAGGTTACCCTGAAGAAAGTCCAATTGCTGCCGCAGCCACCTCCCAGTGTGTGCCCTAGGCCCCTCAGAGATGAAGAGAGTCGAGTCCACTGATGTCCACTGCTTTCCTGGGAGAAAATTGATGTTACACCGCAGCTTCACCAATGTCCACTGCTGTCCATGGTGGAAATTGGCTGGCTGGTGGGAGTGACTGGCTGATTGCCTCTTTTTTTAAATTGGGATTTTCCAATTTTTTACACTTTTTACTTTTAACAACATCAAATCCATCCTTCTGTAATAGTCCCAGTACTGTTGCTAGTATAGTTCGGCTGTATTATTGAAATTTGTCAAGTTTCAATTCGCGAATCTTAACGAGTTTGACCCAAAATTCGCTAACCTTGTGAAACAAATTTCCAGCTGATTCGCTCATCTCTAGTTTTCATACATGCACTAATTATCATACCTTGTCATACATGCACTAGTTATCATAACTTGTCATACATGCGCTAGGCTTCATACCTTGTCATACATGCACTAGACTTCATACCTTGTCATACATGCCCTATGCTTCATACCTTGTCATACTGTACATGCCCTATGCTTTATACTTTGTCATACATGCGCTAGGCTTTATACCTTGTCATACATGCGCTAGGCTTTATACCTTGTCATACATGCGCTATGCTTCATACCTTGTCATGCATGCACTAGGCTTCATTCCTTGTCATACGTGCGCTATGCTTCATACCTTGTCATACAATGTACTAGGCTTCATACCTTGTCATACATGCACTAGTTATCATACCTTGTCATACATGTACTAGGCTTCATACCTTTTCATACATGCACTAGTTATCATACCTTGTCATACATGCAGTTGTCATCATATCTTGTCATACATGCCCTATGCTTCATACCTTGTCATACAATGTACTAGGCTTCATACCTTGTCATATATGCACTAGTTATCATACAGTGTCATACATGTACTAGGCTTCATACCTTGTCATACATGTGCTAGGCTTCATACCTTGTCATACATTCACTAGTTATCATAACTTGTCATATGTGCACTAGGCTTTATTCTTTGTCCTTCATGCAGTTGTCATCATATCTTGTCATGCTTGCTTTAGACTTCATTCCTTGTCATACATGCACTAGTTATAATACCTTGTCATTCATGCGCTAGGCTTCATACCTTGTCATACATGTACTAGGCTTCATACCTTGTCATACATGTACTAGGCTTCATACCTTGTCATACATGTACTAGGCTTCATACCTTGTCATACATGTACTAGGCTTCATACCTTGTCATACATGTACTAGGCTTCATACCTTGTCATACATGTACTAGGCTTCATACCTTGTTATAGATTCACTAGTTATCATAACTTGTCATATGTGCACTAGGCTTCATTCTTTGTCATACATGCAGTTGTCTTTATATCTTGTCATGCTTGCTCTAGGCTTCATACCTTGTCATACATGCACTAGTTATAATACCTTGTCATTCATGCACTAGGCTTCATGCCTTGTCATACATGCACTAGTCTTCATACCTTGTCATACATGCACTAGTCTTCATACCTTGTCATACATGCACTAGTCTTCATACTTTGTCATACATGCACTAGGTTTTGTACCATGTTGTCACATAAGGAAAGGAAGTGCACACCCACACTTAGTCTTATTCAAGGCTAGGTAGAGAGAGAAAGCAAGACAAGACGGTCCCTGCTGTAGGTCAGCTGGGCCCTGGTTCTGCCAGGTCCCCTGTCAGCGACAGAAGAACAAGTCCAGTGTAGTCTAGTCTGGAGTGTGGTAGTAGACAGACACACATGGGAAACACACAGATTCTTTCTTCTCAAGCAACCTTACTTCTGACTATGCAGTGTTAAACCAACCAGGAGAGGACAAGTCAGGGATCACCCCAACCCATGCCGAGATAGTCTCTAAAGGTGCAGGACAGTATCCTAAAGTTAGAGGAACTGATCTGGATAGAGCAAAGTTGCTACAAGCCTACATACTCTATCTCGCAGTGCAGGTGTAACCAGGTAATCTTGGCCACCTTGCTCAACTCAGGTAATAAGGTCTGGGGCTTGTGTCACCTTGTTAGGACGGGTCACCCGACACTGCAGGGCAATAGGTGGTATCACAACAAAACACGGACACAAATATTCTTCTACTCTCAAGTACTTTCAAGTATTCTACTTCTTTTTCTTCTTCTAAAGTTTTGGCTGAGCACATTTCTAAACTGGGTTGGGACTCTCACAACCTACTCCTCTCCACTACGCTGAACTCTCTATTTTCCTCAGCACGCAACCAAGTCAGCACTATTAGTCTACCTCGGAAGCTCTCAGCACAGATTCTGTCCAGATAAGTCAGAAGTCTATTGTCAGCTGGTGTATGAAGTGTTCCTTCAGTAAAGAAGAGATTATTTCTGATAACGGGACTCAGTGGTTATTGCTCAAGCACCAACACAGTAGTTACACTGTCTTTGGGTCATCTCCCGTTTTTGTGTGTGGCGGTACCGACAGTCCGGGTGGGTCACAACTCCACTCCAGACCACCATGATAAGAACCCAAGGGACCCCCTCACAGCCCAGCAGGTCACCGACCACAGGGGAAAGGGTATAGCCAGCCATCCTAAAATAAAAGCAGGTGTGCCTCCATACCTGTGTGCCCACACGGCACTGGCGTCATGACAACCTAACATCTGGCTGAGCTATACTCCAACCAACCACCACAGTAGTGGCGTCACACATCACTATCTGGCAAATGACCGGTCCAGCACACACCACACATGCACTAGTCTTCATACCTTGCCAAACATGCACTAGTTATAATACCTTGTCATACATGCGCTAGTTATAATACCTTGTTATACATGCACTAGTTATCATACCCTGTCATACATGCACTAGTTATCATACCTTGTCTACATGCGCTAGTTATCATACCTTGTCATACATGCATTAGTCTTCATACCTTGTCATACATGCATTAGTCTTCATACCTTGTCATACATGCACTAGTTATAATACCTTGTCATAAATACATTAGTCTTTATACCTTGTCATACATGCACTAGTTATCATACCCTGTCATACATGCACTAGTTATAATACCTTGTCATACATGCACTAGTTATCATACCTTGTCATACATGCACTAGTTATAATACCTTGTTATACATGCACTAGTTATCATACCCTGTCATACATGCACTAGTTATAATACCTTGTTATACATGCACTAGTTATCATACCTTGTCATACATGCATTAGTCTTCATATCTTGTCATACATGCACTAGTTATCATACCTTGTCTACATGCGCTAGTCTTCATACCTTGTCATACATGCATTAGTCTTCATACCTTGTCATACATGCATTAGTCTTCATACCTTGTCATACATGCACTAGTTATAATACCTTGTCATAAATGCATTAGTCTTCATACCTTTTCATACATGCACTAGTTATCATACCTTGTCATACATGCACTAGTTATCATACCTTGTCATACATGCACTAGTTATCATACCTTATCATACATGCACTAGTTATAATACCTTGTCATAAATACATTAGTCTTTATACCTTGTCATACATGCACTAGTTATCATACCTTGTCATACATGCACTAGTTATAATACCTTGTCATACATGCACTAGTTATCATACCTTGTCATACATGCACTAGTTATCATACCTTGTCATACATGCACTAGTTATAATACCTTGTCATACATGTACTAGTTATCATACCTTATCATACATGCACTAGTTATAATACCTTGTCATACATGCACTAGTTATCATACCTTGTCATACATGTACTAGTTATCATACCTTATCATACATGCACTAGTTATAATACCTTGTCATACATGCACTAGTTATCATACCCTGTCATACATGCACTAGTTATCATACCTTGTCATACATGCACTAGTTATAATACCTTGTCATACATGCACTAGTTATCATACCTTGTCATACATGCACTAGTTATAATACCTTGTCATACATGCACTAGTTATAATACCTTGTCATACATGCACTAGTTATCATACCTTATCATACATGCACTAGTTATAATACCTTGTCATACATGCACTAGTTATCATACCTTGTCATACATGCACTAGTTATAATACCTTGTCATACATGCGCTAGTTATAATACCTTGTCATACATGCGCTAGTCTTCATACCTTGTCATACATGCATTAGTCTTCATACCTTGTCATACATGCACTAGTTATAATACCTTGTCATAAATGCATTAGTCTTCATACCTTTTCATACATGCACTAGTTATCATACCTTGTCATACATGCACTAGTTATCATACCTTGTCATACATGCACTAGTTATCATACCTTATCATACATGCACTAGTTATAATACCTTGTCATAAATACATTAGTCTTTATATCTTGTCATACATGCACTAGTTATCATACCTTGTCATACATGCACTAGTTATAATACCTTGTCATACATGCACTAGTTATCATACCTTGTCATACATGCACTAGTTATCATACCTTGTCATACATGCACTAGTTATAATACCTTGTCATACATGCACTAGTTATCATACCTTGTCATACATGCACTAGTTATAATACCTTGTCATACATGCACTAGTTATCATACCTTGTCATACATGCACTAGTTATCATACCTTGTCATACATGCACTAGTTATCATACCTTGTCATACATGCACTAGTTATCATACCTTATCATACATGCACTAGTCTTCCATGCCGTGCTGCCCGGTCCAGTGCATTTCTATTGCTCGGCATTGCGGGGAAATATTTTTCATTCAGTTCGGTCTTATTCCATATTCCCTTAAGATCTATTAGACACATTTTAGATTAAGCAAATATCAAGGCAAAAAACAGAGCAACGTAATGGACTTGTAGCAGAGAGTCTTGACGAGCATGAACATAATGGAAAGTAAAGTGAAATAAGGTTAAAGCAGCATTGCCTGTGGACCCTGAGGAGGCTGAGGATTGCGGGTTTCACGGTCAGTATTATCTGTCAAGAGAACGTCACTGTAAATGCTTCTTCCCAGTAGTGTCATAGAGTGCGTTGTCAGTGCCCAGGGAAAGACAAGCATTGTGCCCCCTACCCAGCAAATGTACTGTAAGGGACCATATATAAGGGTGTGAGAGTTGTGTTGAGTCTAGCGCTACCCACTAGTGCTATTCTAATCTGAACTATGATCATATGGGTTGGCTCCGGGTGGGTGGCGTTGCTTAGAGTTGTCGCCCACCCTTTGGTTGAGCTGCGGTTTCCTATTGTAGGGTGCAGGTCTGAACAGAGATATTATGGTGGCTACCCTGCAGCTGCGACCGGTCACTTGCTAGGTGGTTATGTGTGACGCCACTTCTATAGCGGATGGTCAGTGGAATATAGCGCAACCAGTTAGGAGGTTGTCGTGATGCCAGTGCTAACTCAGCACCAGGTGTGATGGTATTACCTGCTTTTAGTTTTTTTGTGGCTGGTTATATTGCTCCCCAATGGTTGGTGACCTGCCGGGTTGTGATGGGTCCCTTGGGCTCTTATCACGGTGGTCCGGAGTGGAGATGCTACCCACCCAGACTGCCGTTACCACCACCCACAGAAAGGGGAATTGACCCAAGGACGGTGTAGCTTGTGTGTAGGTGCTGGTGCAATAATCACTGAGTCCCAGAAGAATAAATAACGCTTTCTTTACTAGCAAGTCTTCTGTGATACAGGTGAAGAATATAATACGTGACTGATACAGACTTGCTCTCACTAGATCTGTACTGAGAGATACTGAGGTAAAGAGTGAAATAGCAGTGCTGATTTAGTTGCGTGCTTAGAAGAGTAGAGAGGTCAGAGGAGTGAAGAGGAGTTTGTCTTGAGAGTCCCAACTCAATGTAGTACTGTGCTCTGATGGAACTTTAGGAAAAAAAGAAGAATACTTAAAAGAAGAAGAATACTTGTGCCCGTGTTTCGACCTTTGTCGCTATATCACCTTTTGCCCTGTAGTGTCGAGTTACCCGTCCTGCAAGTGTGATACAAGCCCCAGTCCTAGTTACCTGAGTTGAGCAAAGTATCCTAAATTTTGGACAGGTGTCACCTGCACTGCGAGATAGAGTACATAGGCTCTAGGCTGCTTTGCTTTATCTGGATCAGTTTCTCTGCTTTAGGATATTGTCTTGCACTTTTAGAGATGTTCACGGCGTGGGTTGGGGTGTCCTCTGACTTGTCCTCTCTTTAGTGTTTAGCACTGCATTGTGAGGATAAGAGTTGCTCTGAGAAAGAAAGTCTCTGTGTTCTCCATAAGTGTCTGTGTACTGTGTGGTCTGTCACGGACAGGAAACCTGGCAGAGTCAGGCTCCTAGCTAAGCTCAGCAGGGATGCCTAATCTGTGTGTCTTGCTCCACTGAGAAACAGAAAAGAACTAACTTACCCTTCCTTTCCCCATGTGATTACTTCCTACAGGGTGTATGTAACAACCTCTGTGAGTGATGGAGAAGAGAGTGTGAGAAGGAAAGACAATAGAGATAGGTAGAAGAAAAGAGTCTCTCTCATTGGTGTACAGAATTACAAGATACAATACAGTAACCCTTACATGACTACAGCTGTGCAACATATATACATAAATATACATAATACTGGCATCTAGTGGCAAAACCATTACAATACTTCATCACCACTTTACTTTTGAAATACCTATCTTTTGCAAGGGGTGTTCAAAGTAGAAACACCTGTGGTGGACACCACAAAATGACATGACAGCTTTAAGTACTGGTTCCAGCCACAATCTCATACAGGTACTGGGAGAGACTATGAGGTACTTGCATAACCTACCTTCTCAGATTTACAGATTTACCTTCTCAAAGTTAATAGAGAAGATGAAGTTGTGGGTCAAATAGGGTATTGAGAGCTTCTTGGACAGTCTCATGGCATTATCTCTAGCTCAAACACAAAGTAAACCTTATTACAAAGCTAGCTTTTGATAGACAACTAATAGAGAAGACCAAAACGAATCGCGCTATCAATTTGCTTCAATCTGCAAAGCAAATTCTTCGCAATTTGTTAAAAAAAATTCACAAAAAATTTGTTAACGTTAACCAAAAATTCGCTAAAAATTCACTGATGTATTTAGCCTTCACATGGTAGTTAGATTTTCTCTGTGCTCCCACTTAGTAGTTAGGCACCCTTTGTGCCCCCACACTATATTTAGGGATCTTGTGTTCCTGTACAGTTAGGCTGCCTTTACATTCATCCATTGATTCGGCTCCGCACCTCATTTGTGCGACCTGATCGACAGAAAGGTCGGATGGAAGATGCATCTTGCAGTATCCAACTGTCTGGCCTCTCTAACAACTGATAGTAAATGAAAAAAAAAAAGGATAGGATGCCTGATGACAACTGATGCATTTTTTTGGCATCAGTTGTCATCAGTTTCTGGTGAAAGAAGGATGCCGGACCACCTTATGAATGTAATCTCAGCCTCATTAGTCTCCACATAGTAGTTAGGTCTGCTTTGTGGCCTAACATAGTAGTTGGTTCCCTTACTATAATTAACTTGTTTGTGCCCCTATACTGTTGTTAGCCTCAATATAGAAGTTAGATTTACTTTGTGCCCACACAAAGTAGTTAGGCCCCTTGTGCCCCAATACAGTAATAAGCAACCACATAGTAGTTAGGCCCCTTGTGCTCCTATACCGTTATAAGCCACCACATAATAGTTGGGCCCCTTGTGCCTCAATACTGTAATAAGCCACCACATTGTAGTTAGGCCCCTTGTGATCCTATACTGAAATAAGCCACCACATAGTAGTTAGGCTTTCCTTAAAGTCCTTACACAGTAATTAAAAATAAAAAAAAAATTGAAATAAAAAAAAAATCACTTCTCCATATTCCTACAGCTGTCTTCTCTCCTGTTGTAAGTGTATTGGTCCAGGCAGTGTGGTGCACTGACATTGCAGTGCCTGGATCGGGACAATAAAGTTCTTGGCAGGCCGCAGGTGACAGGAGGGGTCAGGTAGCTGATGGGGCCCTAATTCTAGAGACACAGTTGAAAGTTTGGTATAGCTACAAGATACAGGAACACATACGGGGCAGGGACTCGTGCCTTCTCAGTCTCCCAATACACCCAACTCCATCACTGCCTGACAGATAATGGATTATAGGATGTCATTTGGCATCAACAGACCTTCCCTGAATTCATTGCTGTTATTGAGTACTTTGTAACCCCCCAGAGCTGAGATCAGTATGAGTCTCTACTTTAGGGTCTGCTTGAGTCTCATTAACCCTTTATTAGGGCTGGTGCAGCCGCCTCAGTCAATCTAAGATCTCTACATACAGGGCTACAATGGCAAACTAGGTCACCTGCCCCCTCTGTATGTCTGTCCAGACTCTCTGCCTCCTGTGAGGGCCCGACGTGTTTTTTTGAGATTACGAGAAAGTAGCAGAAAGCTGCAGCCAGCTGGAAATTCATGACCAATAAATAATTCAGGTCATGATGAAACTCTGGCCAAATCCATCATTATCAATTATGTGTAAGTGATAAATATCACACAACACTCACAAGTAACCCAGACGCCAGAGAAAAGTACAGAGTACTACCAAAAAGGGCCACTCCGGTGCAAAGCATCACCATGGCAACACAACACAGAGCATCACAGCATGTCAGCAGCAAAGTGAGGACAACGATCGTGATAGGGTGCAACATTATAATGTCGATAGATAGTTAGATAGATAGATAGATAGATAGATAGGAGATAGATAGATAGATATGAGATAGATAGATAGATGATAGATAGGAGATAGATAGATAGATAGATAGATAGATAGATAGATAGATAGGAGATAGATAGATCGATAGATAGATAGATAGATAGATAGATAGATAGATAGATAGATAGGAGATAGATAGATAGATAGATAGATAGATAGATAGATAGATAGATAGGAGATAGATAGATAGATAGATAGGAGATAGATAGGAGATAGATAGGAGATAGATAGATAGATAGATAGGAGATAGATAGATAGATAGATAGATAGATAGATAGATAGGAGATAGTTAGATAGATAGATAGATAGATAGGAGATAGATAGATAGGAGATAGATAGAAGATAGATAGATAGATAGATAGATAGATAGATAGATAGATAGATAGATAGGAGATAGATAGATAGATAGATAGATAGATAGATGATAGATAGGAGATAGATAGATAGATAGATAGATAGATAGATAGATAGATAGATAGATAGGAGATAGATAGATAGGAGATAGATAGATAGATAGGAGATAGATAGATAGATAGAAGATAGATAGATAGATAGGAGATAGATGATAGATAGGAGATAGATAGGAGATAGATAGATAGATAGATAGATAGATAGATAGATAGATAGATAGATAGGAGATAGATAGATAGATAGGAGATAGATAGATAGGAGATAGATAGATAGATAGGAGATAGATAGATAGATAGATAGATAGGAGATAGATAGATAGATAGATAGATGATAGATAGGAGATAGATAGGAGATAGATAGATAGATAGATAGGAGATAGATAGATAGATAGGAGATAGATAGAAGATAGATAGATAGATAGATAGATAGATAGTAGGGCTGGGCGATATGGGCCTAAATCAATATCGCGGTTTATCGCACATGTAGCGGCGGTAACGATACCTGAACGATAATTATGGCACGCCCCTTTTTGCAAACCACACCCACTTGCTATGCAAGCCACACCCACTTGCCATACTTAATATCAAAAAAGTAAAAAAGCTCACTGAGCAGCAAGCCGTGGTTAGTCTATCATCATCATCATTATTATTATCATTTGTCATTATTAGGGGGTGTATGACTACACAGGGGGGGCCGACAGGGGTGTATGACTGTACAGGGGTGTATGACTATACAGGGGGGGGCGGAAAGGGGTGTATGACTATACAGGGGGGGCGGACAGGGGTGTATGACTATACAGGGGGGGCGGAAAGGGGTGTATGACTATACAGGGGGGGGGGACAGGGGTGTATGACTATACAAGGGGGCCGACAGGGGTGTATGACTATACAGGGGGGCCGACAGGGGTGTATGACTATACAAGGGGGCCGACAGGGGTGTATGACTATACAGGGGGGCCGACAGGGGTGTATGACTATACAGGGGGGCCGGACAGGGGTGTATGACTATACAGGGGGGACGGACAGGGGTCTATGACTATACAGGGGGGGGCGGACAGGGGTGTATGACTATACAGGGGGGGGCGGACGACTATACAGGGGGGGGCGGACAGGGGTGTATGACTATACAGGGGGGGCGGACAGGGGTGTATGACTATACAGGGGGGGCGGACAGGGGTGTATGACTATACAGGGGGGCCGACAGGGGTGTATGACTATACAGGGGGGGGCGACAGGGGTGTATGACTATACAGGGGGGGCGGACAGGGGTGTATGACTATACAGGGGGGGCGGACAGGGGTGTATGACTATACAGGGGGGGCGGACAGGGGTCTATGACTATACAGGGGGAGGGTGGACAGGGGTCTATGACATACCTCCCAACTTTTGCAAAGAGCAAAGAGGGACATGTGCGCCGCGGTCCCCATAGCCACGCCCCCATAGCGACCCTTCATAGCCACGCCCCCATAGCAACCCTCCATAGCCACTCCCCTACAGTCACCACATGCTGCTGACTGAATAGTGCCTTATATAGTATCCAATCCCCCCAAAAATGCCCTATATAGTATCCAATCCCCCATTATAGTGCCCCACATAGTATCCAATGCCCCCATATATGCCCGACATAGTATCCAATCCCGCACATAGTGCCCCACATAGTGTCCAATCCCCCACATAGTGCCTCACATAGAATCCAATCCCCCATATAGTGCCCACATAGTATCCAATGCCCTCATATAGTGCCCCACATAGTAGCCAATGCCCCATATAGAGCCCCACATAGTAGCCAATCCCCACATAGTGCCCCACATAGTAGCCAATCCCCACATAGTGCCCCACATAGTAGCTAATGCCCCCATATAGTGCCCCACATATTATCCAATCCCCCATATAGAGCCCCACATAGTAGCCAATGCCTCCATATAGTGCCCCACATAGTAGCCAATCCCCCATATATGCCCACATAGTAGCCAATCCCCCCATATAGTGCCCCCACAGAGTAGCCAATCCCCATATAGTGCCCCACATAGTAGCCAATCCCCCATAGAGTGCCCACATAGTAGCCAATCCCTCCATATAGTGCCCCACATAGTAGCCAATCCCCCATAGAGTGCCCCCCACATAGTAGCCAATCCCCCATAGAGTGCCCACATAGTAGCCAATGCCCCCATATATGCCCCACATAGTAGCCAATGCCCCCATATATGCCCCACATAGTAGCCAATCCCCCATATAGTGCCCCACATAGTAGCCAATCCCTCATATATGCCCCACATAGTAGCCAATCCCCCATATATGCCCCATAGTAGCCAATCCCCCATATAGTGCCCCACATAGTAGCCAATCCCCCATATAGTGCCCCACATAGTAGCCAATGCCCCCTTATAGCGCCCCACAGAGTAGCCAATACCCCCCATTAGTGTGGCCCCAGCGGAAAAAAACAAAAAAAACAGTAACTCACCTGTCCTCCGGCTCCGGTCCCAGCAGCTCCTCTCCCGGCAGAGCGCGCACTCCCGTCATCCTCCGGGGCGGGCAGCGGGGTACAGAGTCACTGACTGTGCCGGAAGTGACCTGCAGCCTCTATATGAATTACTTCCGGTACTGTCAGTGACTCTGTACCCCGCTGCCCGCCCCGGAGGATGACGGGAGTGCGCGCTCTGCCGGGAGAGGAGCTGCTGGGACCGGAGGACAGGTGAGTTACTGGTTTATTGTTTTTTTCGCTGGGGCCACATATATTGCGGGACACGGGGGGCCGTTCCGGGACCGCGGGACAGCACCCCGAAAACGGGACTGTCCCGCGAAATCCGGGACGGTTGGGAGGTATGGTCTATGACTGTACGGGGGGACAGGGATGTGCTACTATACAGGGGGTGGATAGACGTGTATGTATGACTGTAGTTCCCTCAGTAACAGTACAAGGCTGTAAATTAGGAGGAATGGATGGGCTGCAGCAGGCAGGATAAGCTGTAGGAGACATTGCTGTGTGTGACCTCCTGTCTGCTGCAGTCCATCCATTCCTCCTAATTTACAGCCTTGTACTGTTTACTGAGAGGACTACAGGTCAGCTGCTGCTCCAGCTCTGAAATACCGGCGTCCCTGCACACACACATGTGCAGCACTTGCCGGCCGGATGTGGGGGGCGCTCAGATGAGACCGGACCGGTGGGGGGCCTCGGACGGGTGAGGTAAGGTGGGGAGGCCTCGGACGGGACCGGACCAGTGGGGTGAGGGCCTCGGACGGGTGAGGTAAGGTGGGGAGGCCTCGGACGGGACCGGACCAGTGGGGTGAGGGCCTCGGACGGGTGAGGTGGGACCAGACGGGTGGGGAGATCGGGCGCTCGGACGGGACTTGTGGCGGGCATTCTCACCTGGACCCTGCTTCTGCTGCTGCTCCTCCTCCTCCTCCTCCCCCACCTCCCGCTCTGATGCCGGCGTCCCTGCACATAACGTGCACCGCTAATGCCGGGCAGCGCGCGTGTGTGCGGGAGCACTCTTACGGGACAGGAGAGGGGAGAGGGCGCTCTGAAAGGAAGATGGAAGTACAAAAATACCGCAGATACCGTCCTGGCTAAGTTGAGGTCGGTTAACCGACTCCAGTGACGGTATCGGTATTTTTGCGGTATACCGCCCAGCCCTAATAGATAGATAGATAGATAGATAGATAGGAGATAGATAGATAGATAGATAGATAGATAGATAGATAGATAGATAGAAGATAGATAGATAGATAGATAGATAGATAGATAGATAGATAGATAGAAGATAGATAGATAGATAGATAGATAGATAATAGATAGATAGATAGATAGATAGATAGATAGATAGATAGATAGGAGATAGATAGATAGATAGGAGATAGATAGATAGATAGATAGATAGATAGATAGGAGATAGATAGATAGATAGATAGATAGATAGATAGATAGATAGATAGATAGGAGATAGATAGATAGATAGATAGATAGATAGATAGATAGCAGATAGATAGGAGATAGATAGATAGATAGATAGATAGATAGATAGATAGGAGATAGATAGATAGATAGATAGCAGATAGATAGGAGATAGATAGATGGATAGATAGATAGATAGATAGATAGATAGATAGATAGATAGATAGATAGGAGATAGATAGATAGATAGATAGATAGATAGATAGATAGATAGGAGATAGATAGATAGATAGATAGATAGGAGATAGATAGGAGATAGATAGATAGATAGATAGATAGATAGATAGATAGATAGATAGATAGATAGGAGATAGATAGATAGATAGATTTATTCCATACAAAAACCCACAGTAAAAATCAGCAATGTTTCCACGTCTTAATGGAGTTCTTTTTCAAGCCATTGGCTTAAAGAAGGTGTCACTCTGTAATAGGATTTATAAGATAAAAGAGTTTGCTTCTGTACTCTGTACTCAGTCCATGTATAGGAGCCAGCACAGCACAACATCTTGCAATATTATCTCACTAGGTTCCCAGACAGGCATTAACCTTTCTGACCTTTGAATCCAGCATTGTCTGTCCCAAGCAGTCTCCAAACTGCAGGGGCTGCTTGTCTCCTCTTCCTGCTCACTTATCCCCCTTATCCCCTCCCCCCTCCATAGGTTATAATGGACACAACAAACCAGTCTTCACTCTGCTTCTCTGTAATATAAACAGCTTTGCTGTGAGTACAGAAGTAAACTCTTTTGCCCAATAAATCTTATTATAGAGTTGTTTGAAATGACAGGGACAGCTGCTGTGAATTACCTGCTAATCAGGTGTGTGGGGTTAGTAAGGTGGACTTGCACAGCAGGAATATGTCATGCGGCATATCGCTTACACCCTGTTATATCTATGGTTAAATAATATTATTATATTATTATTATTAATATTATTATTATTATTAGAGGTGGACTCAGCTCCACCTTAAGTGCATGGCATGGACTAAAGTGCACATGAATAAATCGTCGCTGATCGTGTAAACAGGGATCTCTGATAGAGATGAGCGAATACGATTTGATCGAGATGGTATTCAATCGAATATTGCGGTATTCAAAAGACTCAAATTCAATCGAGTAGTGAGGCGAATACGCAGGAAACATTGGAAAGCCCTCCCATCGCAGTTGGCGCTTTTTTTAATCCAATCACCATGCAGGGAGGCCGCGAGGGACCCTGGGAATACGCACACAGCGCGAAAACGGCGTCTACCCTCATTGGATGACTGAACCACATGACCTCGAATCTTAAATACTTGGCTCCTGCCTCTCGACCGCAGATGCCCTTAGTCAGGGAAAGATCTTGGAACAGGGAGAGGTAGGTTTTAGTAGTGTTTTGGTTAGGCAGGATTACTACAGAACCCAAAAGTCCTTTTCAGGGCTAAAATACAGCGAAAAAGTCATCTCTGAATCCAAAGCTTCTCAGTGCTAAGAAATAGATGATATAACAGCAGCAGCAGCAGCAGCAGGTGTATTCATTCCAGTACCCTGTGTGTACAAGTGACTTATAGTGTCCCTGGTTTAGCCCAATAAGGGCGCGTTATACATACTGTTCCAGTAGCCCAGAAAAAGGCATGTGATACATATTGTTCCAGTAGCCCAGTAAAAGGCACGTGATACATATTGTTCCAGTAGCCCAGTAAAAGGCACGTGATACATACTGTTTCAGCAATGTTCGTACAGCATGATGCGTGATACGCACGAATAACATGACGCTCTGCGAACGCACATTGGAATCATGTATGTAACGCTGCGCACGAAATACAAACGAAATATGTGAACATTGCCGTAAATGTTCGTAAAGCGTTCGCAAATATTTTTCCTTCGCAACTGCGGAGAGTGGCATTATACTGTGATTTTGGGGTGTTGGGTGCACCCAGGCATGCTCTCCCTAATGTCCCAGTGTCATTCCGGAGGTGTTGGGATCATTTAGGGAGGTTTCATGGGGGACTTGGTGACCTCCAAGTGGTCGAATTTGGATTTCCAAGTGGCGAGAATTTTTTTCCCATAGACTATAATGGGATCGAGTATTCGTTCGAATAGTCGAATCTCGGTGCCTATTCGATTCGAATTCTCGAAAGTCGAATATTTCCTCTCTAATTTCTGACAATGTAGTGTAAAAAAGAAAATTCTCATGTGAATCGCTACCTTCTCTTTACTTATTGTTGCTGATTGTTGGTTTTGGTCAATGTGCAGTCTTATCACTGTATTGAGCGCCACCTGCTGCCACAGTCATGTACTGCAATGTAGAACACATGGGAGCAGATAGTAGCATTGGCTTGTTTAGTTTAGGTTTCTTTCTTTTCGTTTTAGCCTTTGGATATAGGTAAATGGTGGCTGAAAGAAATCGGTGGAGGAGACTCAGTTGGGAGCACAGAGTGCACTATTGTATCTTGTACCTGAAAACATATAACTGCAATGCATAGGCTTTAGTTGGCAAGTCATTTCTATCATTTAAACCATGTGGTATTCTGGTATCCAGAATGTGAGAGTTTTTTCCTCCAATCACCCCCACGTTGTGGCTTATGTACCTTCTTGATGCCGTAGCAGGTTAAGGAGGATGTGTTTCCGCCATGTTGTTTGATAACATGTTTTGCAGCTGCTGATGAGCTAAAGCCCGCACTCCTATTGATGCTAAGGAGGTGTTCTCCAATGCGAGTTTTCAGAGGTCCTATTGTACATCCTACATATTTGAGTTGGCGAGATGTCCATGTAGGGGTTCCTGGTGCTCATGTATTTGCAGGTTTGGCATCTATTTGCACCACATTTGTAGTTTCCTGCGGTACCGCATTTACTGGTCTGAACTCCGTCCTGTAGCATGCTAGGGGATAATAGATCTCTCAGGGAACTACACAGGGGGCATCTACTATAGGGGGCTACACAGGGGAGCATCTACTATAGGGGAACTACACAGGGGGCCATGTAATAAAAGGGGACTACACAGGGAGCCATCTACTATAGGGTGAATACACAAGGGGTCATCTACTATAGGGGGACTACACAGGGGCCATCTACTATAGGGGACTACACAGAGGGCATCTACTATAGGGTGAATACACAGGGGGTCATCTACTATAGGGGAACTACACAGGGAGCCATCTACTATAGGGGACTACACAGAGGGCATCTACTATAGGGTGAATACACAGGGGGTCATCTACTATAGGGGGACTACACAGGGGGCCATCTACTTTAGGTGAACTACACAGGGGGCAATACACTGTAGAGGGGATACACAGGGGGACAGCTAATATAGGGGGATTACACAGGGAGCCATCTACTTTTGGGGGACTACACAGGAGGCATCTGCTATAGGGGTGCTACACAGGGGCAGTCTACTACATGGGAACTACACAGGGGGCCATCTTCTATAGGGAGACTACACAGCGGGCAATCTACTATAGGGGAACTACACAGGGGTCATTTACTATAGGGGGACTACACGGGGCAATCTACTATAGGGGAACTACACAGGGGGCATCTATTATGGGGGAACTACAGGGGGTCATATACCATAGGGGGACTACACAGGGGGCTATCTACTTTAGGGGAACTACATAGGGGCAATCTACTGTAGGGGGGATACACGGGGGCATCTAATATAGGGGGATTACACAGGGGGCCATCTACTTTAGGGGGACTACACAGGGGGCCATCTTCTATAGGAAACTACACAGGGGCATCTACTATAGGGGACAACACAGGGGTCATCCACTATAGGGGAACTACACAGGGGGCCATCTATTATGGGGGAACTACAGGGGGTCATATACCATAGGGGGACTACACAGGGGGCTATCTACTTAAGGGGAACTACATAGGGGCAATCTACTGTAGGGGGGATACACGGGGGCATCTAATATAGGGGGATTACACAGGGGGCCATCTACTTTAGGGGGACTACACAGGGGGCCATCTTCTATAGGAAACTACACAGGGGCATCTACTATAGGGGGCAACACAGGGGTCATCTACTATAGGGGGACTACACGGGGCAATCTACTATAGAGGAACTACACAGGGGGCCATCTATTATGGGGGAACTACAGGGGGTCATATACCATAGGGAGACTACACAGGGGGCTATCTACTTAAGGACAACTACATAGGGGCAATCTACTGTAGGGGGGATACACGGGGGCATCTAATATAGGGGGATTACACAGGGGGCCATCTACTTTAGGGGGACTACACAGGGGGCCATCTTCTATAGGAAACTACAAAGGGGCATCTACTATAGGGGGCAACACAAGGGAGCATCTACTATAGGGGAACTACACAGGGGGCCATCTAATATAAGGGGACTACACAGGGAGCCATCTACTATAGGGGGACTACACAGGGGGCAATCTACTTAAGTGGAACTACACAGGGGGCAATCTACTGTAGGGGGATACACAGGGGGCAATCTACCATAGGGGAACTGCACAGGGGGTCATCTACTATAGGAAACTACACAGGGGGCCATCTACTATAGGGGAAGTACACAGGGGGTCGTCTATTATGGGGGAACTACACAGGGGGTCATCTACCATAGGGGGACTATACAGGGGGTCATCTACTATAGGGGGACTACACAGGGGGGTATCCACTACAGGGGGACTACTATAGGAAACTACAAAGGAGTAATCTACTATAGGGGGACTACACAGGAGGCATCTAATAGGAGGGTCAGTGATTGGCTAAGAGTCCTGTCAGCTTAGAAAGGTCACTCTAAAGCTGCAGCCATGGAGCTAGGAAGCAAGCTGAGGGCAGCCCTTGTTAGACGATCATCAAGCTGTGTAATAGGCTCAGTAAATGAGGCCTGATCTAGCAGATCAGAATTTGCTTATATTATTGATTGGGCTGCCATTGGTCCATCTAATAGGACCCTCAAGTGATACCTGGGCCTCAACAGACTGACCAGGAGGATGCCGGGGCCTCACCATCTGTGGTGGAAGTCCATACAAATACAAAAACTATTACTCAGTCTAGTCTTCATTTATATCCTAAACTCTGTATAATATTATAATAAGTACAAAATGAGTCAAAGTTCCTAAACCAAAGATTGTTGCCGCCAGGGACAGAACTCTGCAGCTTATTGTAACTTCACAAAAGAGCAAAGTGAAGACCAGTTTGCTTAGTCCAATAAAACCGAGAGGGGAGGGGCCGAGGGGGTGGGTGAGCTCGGAGAGCAGACAAACAGCCCTGTAGTTTGGAGACTTGGTGAAATAAGATTGCAGGATGCTGTACACCAGCTGTTTATATCCTCTTCCTGTCCACTCGTCCCCCTTTGACCCCTCCCCCTTCTATAGACCATAATGAACACAGCAAACCTGCCTCTTCTGAAGTGGAGGGGGGGATTACAGAATTGGGCGGGGGTCACCACTTTCAGAAAAAAATAGTAAAAAAAACAAAACTCCCAGCAGCCGCACATATCGGCAGTCAGGGAAATAAGGAGCCAATCACAACACTACATCTATACTACGTCTATAGTCACTGTGGCTGTTATCTGTCAATGATATATGGAGTAACATATATATACCACACAGAAATCCCCTGACCAGACATTGCTACATGAGGATAGACAACACACACACCGCAGATAGATGGATATGGGACACATAGATAGATGAAAGATAGATATTTCCTATATATATATGTATCCTGACAATAGTGACGTCTCTTACATTACAGCAGAAAGGACACATAAGCAGCAGATGTGTTTGATCATTCTTTTACACAGCACAGGCGTTTTGTAGTGATTTGCTGCCATCTAGTGGTAGAATTCGGGTACTAACTTCACTAACGTTTTTTAGTTACCTCTAGGTGGCGCTGGAGAGAAAGTTCTTTGTGGGGTTTATCCCAGATAAAAAAAAACGATTGTCCTTATATTATGTCCTTTCTTATTGTCTTAGGATAGATATATGTATTTACCCGGCAGGTTTACATTCAGTCATTGTAGATTTACCAACCACATCAGCTGGAAGTTTCCTCCAAGCATCTACTACTCCTTCAGTACAGTAATATTTTCTCACGTTGCTTCTGACCTTTACCCCAACTAACCTCTCACTGTGTCCCCATGTTCTTGTGTTCAGTTTATCACTTTTTAACCTTAGTTAGCAGTTGTATACCTGCTGCTGCAGAACCTCATACTACACCTCAGCTGCTGCAGAACCTCATACTACACCTCAGCTGCTGCAGAACCTCATACTACACCTCAGCTGCTGCAGAACATCATAATATACCTCAGCTGCTGCAGAACCTCATACTACACCTCAGCTGCTGTAGAACATCATAATACTCAGCTGCTGCAGAACCTCATACTACACCCCAGCTGCTGCAGAACATCATAATACTCAGCTGCTGCAGAACCTCATACTACACCTCAGCTGCTGCAGAACCTCATCATAAACCTCAGCTGCTGCAGAACCTCATCATAAACCTCAGCTGCTGCAGAACCTCATAATATACCTCAGCTGCTGCAGAACGTCATAACACACCTCAGCTGCTGCAGAACGTCATAACACACCTCAGCTGCTGCAGAACTTCATAATACTCCTCAGCTGCTGCAGAACCTCATAATACACCTCAGCTACTGCAGAACATCAATATACACCTCAGCTGCTGCAGAACCTCATAACACACCTCCGCTGCTGCAGAACCTTATCCTACACTTCAGCTGCTGCAGAACCTCATAATACACCTCAGCTGCTGCAGAACATCATACTACACCTCAGCTGCTGCAGAACTTCATAATACACAACTCAGCTGCTGCAGAACATCATAATACTCCTCAGCTGCTGCAGAACTTCATACTAGACCTCAGCTGCTGCAAAACATCATACTACACCTCAGCTGCTGCAGAACATCATACTAGACCTTAGCTGCTGCAGAACATCATACTACACCTCAGCTGCTGCAGAACCTCATACTACACCTCAGCTGCTGCAGAACCTCATAATATACTCCTTAGCTGCTGCATAACCTCATAATATACCTCAGATGCTGCAGAACCTCATTATACACCCCAGCTGCTGCAGAACTCCATACTACACCTCATCTGCTGCAGAACCTCATACTACACCTCAGCTGCTGCAGAACCTCATACTACACCTCAGCTGCTGCAGAACCTCATACTACACCTAAGCTGCTGCAGAACATCATAATACTCCTCAGCTGCTGCATAACATATTACTACACCTCAGCTGCTGCAGAACCTCATACTACACCTCAGCTGCTGCAGAACTTCATAATACACAACTCAGCTGCTGCAGAACATTATAATACACCTCAGCTGCTGCAGAACTCCATATTACACCTCATCTGCTGCAGAACCTCATTATACCCATCATCTGCGGCAGAACCTCAATATACACCTCAGCTGCTGCAGAACCTCATACTACACAACTCAGCTGCTGCAGAACTTCATAATACACCTCAGCTGCTGCAGAACATCATAATACACCTCAGCTGCTGCAGAACCTGATAATACCCCTCAGCTGCTGCAGAACCTCATACTACACCTCAGCTGCTGCAGAACCTCATCCTACAACTCAGCTGCTGCAGAACCTCATACTACACCTCAGCTGCTGCAGAACCTCATTATACACCTCAGCTGCTGCAGAACCTCATAATACCCCTCAGCTGCTGCAGAACCTCATACTACATCTCAGCTGCTGCAGAACCTCATCATACAAATCAGCTGCTGCAGAACCTCATACTACACCTCAGCTGCTGCAGAACCTCATCATACAACTCAGCTGCTGCAGTACTTCTTAATCTTCACCTCAGCTGCTGCAGAACCTCATAATACACCTAAGCCTTTATTTTATTTATTTATTTCATAGCACTTCCCATTTTGGCCCCTGACCCCCACCACCCCACTTAGGGATTCAGGACATTACATTGAGCTACATGGACACTCAGCACCGGGTCACGGCCGCACCTGCATACAGCTGAACTCCTATTATTCCCTATTTCCTCCCTGTCTTTTCCATCTGGACTCTGAAAACATCTCGGAATGTCTAAAGTCTAAAGACAAGATAATAAGTGAGAGGAAGGAAACATACACACACATACACATACATACACAGATGCTTACACATAAACATACATTCAGACACACACATATGCATACTCATACATACAGACACACATACATACATATATACATATACTGTACATACACACATGTACATACACATATACATAAATACACATACACACATACATACATACATATATAGACATACCTACACAGATGCATACACACATACATACTGTACATACAGACACACACACACACATATGCATACTCATATATGCAGACACACATACATACATATATACATACATATACATACCCTCATACATACACACATGTACATACACATATACATACATATATAGACATACCTACACAGATGCATACACACATACATACAGTACATACAGACACACATACATACATATACATACCCTCATACATACACACTGTAACGCCTGGAGTAGTGGATCCACTGGACCGGCACCAGCGATGGCACAAACCTCACCAGGGAGCGGAGTCTAAGGGGCCGCTGGTTTTCACCAGAGCCCGCCGCAAGGCGGGATGGACTTGCTGCGGCGGGCGACCCCCAGGTCGCTACCCCTGGCTTGGTTGCTGGTGACGGCAGGCGAGGCGTGGCAGGAGCAGTAGGCAGGAGATGGCACTGGCAAAGGTCTGCAGGTGAGAGCGCACGTGACAGGCTGAACGCAGGAACAGATGGAGTGGCTGGGAAACAGGAACCAGGAACAGGGACTGGGGACCGGGTAACGGATAGGACTCAGGAACAGGGACTGGGACCAGGTAACAGATAGGACTCAGGAACAACAGGGGCTGGGCCAAACGCTATGGGAAGCATGTAGAGGCTCCAACACTAAGGACAGGGCATGCTGGGATTTATAGGGGAGTGATTGGGTGCAACTACCAATTAGGAGCGCACTGCCCCTTTAAATCTGAGACAGCCGGCGCGCGCGCGCCCTAGGAGGCGGGGACGCGCGCGCCGGCCGGCACAGCGGGAGACAGGAGCGTGGAGAGGTGAGGCGCCCCCCGGGGCCGAGGTGACAGCAGCGCCGGGTCCCCGACTATGGACACCGGCTGCTGCATAGGGCAGGCAGCGGTCGCGGCGGCGGCCCGGAACGCGGGACGCCGCCGCGGCCGTAACAGTACCCCCCCCCTTTGGCCTCCCCCTCTTTCTTGCCTGCAAATGGTACAGGAAGCCACAAAGTCTTTGACATCTTGGGATAGGCTGGGCCACCAGTAGTGGCGAGAGATCCGTTGGCCGGTCTTACGGACTCCCGGGTGCCCGGCCTCCAACGAGGAATGTCCCCAGTTCAAAATACCTCTTCGAAGCGCAGGGTGAACATGAGTCTTTCCGGGGGGTACTCTCTGAAGAGTGGAGGTGACGACTGGTACTAGGCGATCAGGCGGTATAACGTGGCAAGGGACCTTCTGTAAGTTCTTCCGGTGGTGAGAGAACACGACCTTAGTCTTGGGTACGGGGAGAGGGTACACCTCGGCAGAGAAGGCATCCGCCGAGTCTTGGTCTTCTGCCGGTAGGCCGGATAGAGGCTTGGCCGGGACAGGAAATGACATAATACACTTGGTCTGAGGTGACTTGAGACACTGGTGGGAACAGTCCTGACCCCAACTGAGAATCTCCCCGGTTCTCCAGTCCAGCTGAGGGGCATGTTCTTGTAGCCACGGGAGTCCCAGGAGGACCGCGGGGGAAGAATGGGGCAGGACGTAGAAGGATATCTCTTCTTGATGTGAAGGACCCACCTGGAGGACTAAAGATGCGGTCTGGTAGTACACACGGTCGGTAAGAATTTCGCCCGTGACCGAGGAGATAGTCAGGGGCCTGGCTAGTCGGGTCACGGGTAGCCGCCATCTTTGGACCAATGTTGCCGCAATAAAACTGCCTGCTGACCCCGAATCGAGGAAGGCAGTAGTCAGATGATTTTGTCCTGAGGGAGTCCGGATGGAAACTGGCATAGACAGACTTGGAATGGTGGCATTTACACCTAGGGACACCTGTCCCACCGGACCTAGGTGCGAGCATTTTCCGGATGTTTGGGGACGTAGGGGACATCCCAGCCGGAAGTGATCGGAACCACCGCAATAGAGACAGAGATTCTGCTCCAGGCGCCGGATTCTTTCATCAGGCGTCAGGTGAGCCCGTTCCACCTGCATAGGAATCTCAGGAGAGGGTTGGGACATCGAAAGGTCAGGATTCTGGAAAACTGGCGCCAGCGGGGGATGGCGACGGGAACGGGTTAGTAAATGTTCATGCCGAACCTCCTCCTCCCTCTCCGAAAAACGAGTATCAACTCGGGTGGCCAGTAGAATGAGTTCGTTCAGGGAGGTAGGCAGGTCTCGGGCAGCGAGCACGTCTCTCACACGACTAGACAGGCCCTTCTTGAAGGTGGCCAATAGGGCGGCCTCGTTCCAGTCCAATTCAGCTGCCAGGGTGCGGAACTGGATGGCGTAGTCACCAACAGAGGAGCTGCCTTGAGAGAGGTTGAGGAGAGCAGTCTCGGCTGAAGAAGCACGGGCAGGTTCCTCAAAGACGGAGCGAAACTCGAATAGGAAGGCCCGGAGATTGGCAGCAACAGGATCATCACGGTCCCACAGTGGCGTGGCCCAGGCCAGGGCTCTACCCTCTAATAGGCTGATGATGAAAGCCACTTTAGAGCGCTCGGTGGAAAACTGACTACTCAAAAGTTCAATGTGCATGGTGCACTGAGTCAGGAATCCTCTGCACAACTTAGAGTCCCCAGAGTACTTGCTTGGGAGGGCCAGTCGGAGTGAAGAAGCAGCGTCAGGAGATGGTGTGCGCTGGGCAGTAGTCTGCTGCTGTAAGGCGGCAGTGAGTTGCTGGATCTGCTGTGACTGTTTCTGGATTTGTTGCGCCTGCTGAGTGACCACTCTGGCGACGTCACGGAGATCTGGCACCTCGCCGGGATCCATGGGTTGGAGCCTACTGTAACGCCTGGAGTAGTGGATCCACTGGACCGGCACCAGCGATGGCACAAACCTCACCAGGGAGCGGAGTCTAAGGGGCCGCTGGTTTTCACCAGAGCCCGCCGCAAGGCGGGATGGACTTGCTGCGGCGGGCGACCCCCAGGTCGCTACCCCTGGCTTGGTTGCTGGTGACGGCAGGCGAGGCGTGGCAGGAGCAGTAGGCAGGAGATGGCACTGGCAAAGGTCTGCAGGTGAGAGCGCACGTGACAGGCTGAACGCAGGAACAGATGGAGTGGCTGGGAAACAGGAACCAGGAACAGGGACTGGGGACCGGGTAACGGATAGGACTCAGGAACAGGGACTGGGACCAGGTAACAGATAGGACTCAGGAACAACAGGGGCTGGGCCAAACGCTATGGGAAGCATGTAGAGGCTCCAACACTAAGGACAGGGCATGCTGGGATTTATAGGGGAGTGATTGGGTGCAACTACCAATTAGGAGCGCACTGCCCCTTTAAATCTGAGACAGCCGGCGCGCGCGCGCCCTAGGAGGCGGGGACGCGCGCGCCGGCCGGCACAGCGGGAGACAGGAGCGTGGAGAGGTGAGGCGCCCCCCGGGGCCGAGGTGACAGCAGCGCCGGGTCCCCGACTATGGACACCGGCTGCTGCATAGGGCAGGCAGCGGTCGCGGCGGCGGCCCGGAACGCGGGACGCCGCCGCGGCCGTAACACACACATGTACATACACATATACATACATACACTCATACATACATATATAGACATACCTACACTGATGCATACACACATACATACATACATACAGACAGACACACATACATATATACATATACATATACACATGTACATACACATATACATACATACACATACACACATACATACATACATATACAGACATACATATATAGACATACCTACACAGATGCAAACACACATACATACAGACACACACATATGCATATTCATACATACATACAGATACACATACATATATACATACCCTCATACATACACACATGTACATACACATATACATACATACACGCATAGATATACACTGATACATTCATACATACAACCAAACACACATATACATACATATATATATATACATACACTCAGATGCATACACATATACATACACACGTATACATACACACGTATACACACATACTTCCACTCATACATACACACGTACATACATAAACACATACATGCACGCATACATACACACATATACATACAGACACATACGTACACACACATGTACATACACACATACATATACATACACACATACTGTACATACATACATAAGCACACATATACATACACGTACAGATAAACACATACATGCATAGATATACATATACTTACATACTTACACATATACATACATATACATACACACACATATAAATACATGCATTCACACACTCACGCACTTATGTACATACACATATAGATACACACATACATACATGCACAGATGCACAGATATAGATACACACATACAGAGCAACCAATCAGATTCCACCTTTCATTTTCCGAAGAGTCTGTGAGGAAAGAAAAGTAGGATCTGATTGGTTGCTAGGTGTAACTAAGATTATTCTACTTCTCCCCATAGAGTAATAAACACCTAGGGCACAGACCTTCTTCAGTCTTACCCTAGCTACAAGCATTGGTGATCCGGAGTCCGGGCATACTGTACCATCCAAGATTAAATGGGGACACCGCAATCCACAACTGTCAAAATAATTCTGCCATATAAGGGTGCATGCACACTACGGAATTCGCACCGAAAGGCCGCTGCGGATTCCATCGCTGACCCCTGCTTGCGGCCGCGCACATCTCCGCCTGTGCCATAGACTCCATTCTAGGCACAGATGGATTCCGCCGGATTGATCGTCCGTGCAGCCCATAGCAGTTAGCAGCGCTCTGCTGCCGCCGCTCCTATTCTTAGGGTGATGACAGCAGATCGCTGCTATATTAGTCGTTTGTCTTTCAATACCTTGAAAGACGAACAACAGCAACAATCAGATGACATCACTCATGTCGGCTGATCGTTGTCTTCAATGACACAAGACGATTATCGGCCGTAATCGTTTTGTGTGATAGGGACTTAAGTGTCAGCAGTTTGGAACATGAGTTGCAGCTGACAGGTGGCATCTCCCCATCCTGCGGACGTCATTATTTAAAGGGGCCTGACCTGTGGCCATGAGTCCGCTCCTATGTATATTGTACAGCAGCCTGAGACCTGTAGTGTTCCCCACCCATTGACTCTCCGGCTGCTGTAGAGAGTAGACCCCCTCCTGTGAATTCCTATTCTTGTCCCTTTAAGCTGCCGTTCTGCGCCTGTCTCTCAGCTCCGTTCACATGATACAATGCATCAGGTTTATTTTGGGAAATGTCAACATTGCCCAGAGGAGTCCGCCCCGAGCCCACCCCCACCTCCCTGACATTCTCTGTAATAACTTTATTGAGCGCTGTATAGATATACATATATACCCCTGGGTGTCGGTGTAACTCCATACGACTATTATGGGATATATCTGGACTCTGGGTCACGTCTGAGCCGCCGTCTCCCCCCTGTGAGTATTATCTGCAGAAGGGAATTTCCAGTATATATCTTGTCGGGTTTCCCAGACTACAGAATAGTGATTGGGCAGATTTTACTTTAAGGGGAACTCCACCTGTATTTTTTTTTTACTATGTTTCATCCCATTAACAAGCTTCTGCTCATGAATACATTATTAAAGGGGTAGTCCACTCAAACATAACTTTTGATATGTTGCTGCCCTTGGTGAGACTAACAATTCCTTCCATACTTGTTATTATCTATTCAGTCTCCTTCCCCCAGTTCTCAGCTGCTGTTTTCCTCTGAAGACACAAAAGTCTGTGTGTGAGCTTTACTCTCTGTCTCCCCCTCCTCCCCCCTCCCTTCTGAGACAGCTCCCTGGCAGGCTTTATCTGCAACATTGTAGCTTCTTTGTAATGCTGGGAGGATTAATCACATTGAGTTCATTAGCAACTTGTCCTCAGAATAATCCCCCCAGCATTACAAAAAAAGCTACAATGTTGCAGATACAGCCAGCCAGAGACTTATTACATCAGCTGTCTCAGAAGGGAGGGGCGGAAAAGGCTGACACCTATATTTTTCAATAGGACTAAGTTGCAATACCATACACAGACTGAGAATAAGAGTGGTGCTGTTTCTCTATGTTTCCTTATCCTGGATAAGCCCCTTAGTGGGGTCTGTAAGGCTTCTTGGGTGGAACCTGTAATGGAGACCCCCAACAAGGGTCCTATACACATATCGCTCATAAGGCCAGGTAATAGGGACAGTGATCAGCCGATGAATGAGAAAATCAGTTAACCCTTTAAAAATCCTTGGCTGTCAGCTGCACATTTCCCCGTGTCATGGAGGATGTGTGACTGACGGCTGCACACCACACAATCCAATGGCAGCTAGTGCAGCCCCCTGCGGGATTACCGAGCCGTATAACAGGCTGATCATTGTGATTGGCGCTTCATTACAATGTGACTTGGTCCATGTAACAAGGCCCTAGATCGTCTTCATATGTTCCAGCTTCATCAATGTGGCACAGAAATCTGACAAATCTGTAGCCTGTCTAGTTTGATTAAAGTTGCCTGTCTAGTCTAATTAAAGTTCAGATGAACTTTTAGTTGTTTTTTTCATGCTATACCGTACTTCAGAATTTTGTTGGTACACCATTTAAGCCACACCTCCTCAATGTAAAGCCACACCCTTTCCTTATAAGCCACGCCCCCTAATAAGCAAAACTACAATTCCCATCATGCCTGGACAGCCAAAGCGAAGCTTTGGCTGTCCAGGCATGATGGGAATTGTAGTTTTGTGATAGCTGGAGGGCGGAAGGATCCCCATCCCTGCTATAAAGTAAGTGTAGATAAAAGTGACTGCAAACCTTGTCCTATCAGGGATATGGGATGAGAGCTGCCATAGTGGCTGTCATATGGGCTGTCACCCAGCTTTCCCAGGAACAGATATAACTAAGAATCTGTAAACTCTTCTTTTTTTTTTTTTTTTTTTTTTTTAATGCTGGGGCTCTTTAAATTCTCTTCATTCTGGCGCAGGGTCCCTTTAAATGACTTAATGGATTGTGGGTAGGGCATGTTTTGGCTTCATAGTCTTAAAGTTCTTGCATCTTAATGTGTCCAATTGTTCCAGGATCCTCCCTCCCGGATAGATCAGTCGGTCCTCCTCTTGTGTCCCACAGGCTGGTGGAGCCCTGCACTGCACCGCAGCCTCCTAAGCCTCAGGATGGGCTCCCTGATCCTCACCACCTGCATCCTCTCCTCCCTCCTCTCTCTGGGTAAGAGGACAGACTTTCTAGAATATTCTGCATCCTTATCCTCCATCCCCATCACCTGCATCCTCACTCATTATTATTATTATTATTATTATTATTATTATTATTATTATTATTATTATTATGTTGCTGTTATTGATACTTTGTATCTATTTTGTACCCCCCCCCCCTTGTATATCTCATCCTCCCCTGTATACGCTGTATATATATTTTTAGCTCTGCTGTTATTCTGCAGATGCTGGCTGCGCTGTTCCTGGCGGGTAGCAGCGTGGCTGGGATCTGCAGTATCCTGCACCATGCAGAGGGAAGGGGTGTGAGCGGCTCCTGCAATCCTGATTACACCGTCTCAGATGAGAAACCTGCCGGGGATTTGTGGCTTCTGACATTTTACGGTCTAGACGAAATGTAGATTGCTGCGGAATCTGCTGATGTAGCAGAGCTGAATTGGCACTATGCAGCTCAGTTACAGGACAACTTCAGCTCTGCTACGTCATAGCTCCAGAGTTAAAGGGACACATGGGAGATAGTAAGAATACGGTATCATTTACTATGTTTTTACCTCTATCTTAAGTTCTCTTTATATTATCAAGTTTATCTGTTCAGAATAGGAGTAAAAGCCATTTACCATGCACAGATATCCGGCTACCCATGAGTATATAAGGCCACACCTATACTATGATATACCACACACCTTCTCCTAGTGGACACTATTGGTATTGCATGCATAAGACATTGCTCTGCTACGCTGCATAAATATACCAAAATCTGAGTAATATGGCAGCAGAATAATAAAATATTTATTAGTATATTAGGCGTAGCAGCTATAGGAAGCATATAAGCATATTATAGAATAGTATAGTAAGTATAGCAGCTATAGGAAGCATATTATAGTATAGTACATTAGGTGTAGCAGCTATAGGAAGCATATTATAGTATAGCAGCTATAGGAAGCATATTATAGTATATTATAGTATAGTACATTAGGTGTAGCAGCTATAGGAAGCATCTATGGGGGACCCTGCATTGCACAAACAGCCTATTGATGTGTAATGCTTTATTTCACCTGGGGTGGCGCTGCAGGGGATTTATAAACTTGTTCTTGAATTTTCCAACAGACAGCAGCTGCATGTAATACCAGTTGTGTCCACTAGGAGAACCTATCATAAATCATAATATAGGTGTGACCTTAGTCATAGGTAGAGGAATATCTTATTAAATGCATTGCACAAACAGACTATTGTTTCCAATAACAAATGTGTAATGCCTGTTTTCACCTGTGGCGGCGCTGCAGAAAAGTGTAATTGTTTCCAAGTTATCCAACAGATGGGTTGTAAGTTTGAGCTATCCAGCTACCCAAGTAAGGCCACACCTGTACTATGATGTATGAGACACGCTCTCCTAGTGGACACTATTGGTACTGCATGTATAAGTTGTTCTTCATTGCATGAATATAAATTTGCGAAAATCTGATTGATATGGCAGAATCTTACTCCGGAGGACTCTGCATTGCCCAGAAAGCCTGGTGTGTAATGCTTCATTTCACCTGTGGTGGCGCTGAAGAAAAGTCTTAACGCTTTTTATAAGAGATAGCGCCCGATCACATAGGAGTTACTGTATTGATTGGGGATATCCAGTAAGGCCACACCTATACTATGATTTATGACGCACATTCTTCTAGTGGACACTGTTGGTACTGCATGCCTAAGACATCCATTCACTTCAAATATACAAAAATCTGATAGATGAGGTGTTTGAAAATAGTTAGATATGTAACCACGGCCGCTATAGACACATTCTTACTCTGAAGGGCCCTCTATTGTACACCCAGATGTCTGATTTCAATATACTGTACATGTAATGCTTCATTTCACCTGTGGTGGCGCTGCAGAGGAATTTATACAATTTTCCTGAGATTTCTGACACCAGATCACTGGGGCTTCAGGCATCCAAATAACTTATGATCCACCCAACTTTAGGGACTCTTCTAGAAAAGACCATCGTCCATAGAGTGGCACCCCTTGAATGACATATACTGATATATAACATACATAGTCCAGTACTGACATGAGGGTAATCTTCACATGGTGCTGTTTGGCTCAATGACGCAGAGGAGAACAGTGATATATTCTGCTATGTTACTGTTGATAGTCCCTCCAGTAGCACAAGAGTCGCCGACCACCTGCCTATCAATCCCCCCCATTGTCATGGCTGGACATTGACCCCTTATTCTAGTCTTCTCTGATATGACATCTGCTTTAATTGTGATGGAATTAATAAATTACAGTCTATTGTTCTAACTCTCGCCCCACAGATGTGCAGCAAAGCCAATGAATATGCAATGATGCTAATGTATGCAGATGGGCAAAAGTTCACTGTTATATTTAACCCACTGGGTCTGGGCAGTGTGGTCATCATGGTGGTTAGGCTGTGTGGTCCCTGCAGTCCTATGTAAAAACCCAGGTTACACATGTTGATACACAGAAATGTAGCTGCATTTAACCAGTTGAAGACTGTAACACATTAAATACTCAGCTCTGCTACATCTGACATACTTAGCTCTGCTACATCTGACATATTCAGCCCTGCTACATCTGACATATTCAGCCCTGCTACATCTGACATATTCAGCCCTGCTAAATCTGACATATTCAGCCCTGCTACATCTAACCTACTCAGCTTTGCTACATCTGACATATTCAGCTCTGCTACATCTGACATATTCAGCTCTGCTACATCTGACATATTCAGCTCTGCTACATCTGACATGCTCAGCTCTGCTACATCTGACATACTTAGCTCTGCTACATCTGACATATTCAGCTCTGCTAAATCTGACATATTCAGCCCTGTTACATCTGACATACTCAGGTCTGCTACATCTGACATATTCAGCTCTGCTACTGTACGTCTGACATACTCAGCTCTGCTACATCTGACATACTCAGCTTTGCTACATCTGACATATTCAGCCCTGCTACATCTGACATACTCAGCTCTGCTACATCTGACATATTCAGCTCTGCTACTGTACATCTGACATACTCAGCTCTGCTACTTCTGACATATTCTGCCTTGCTACATCTGACATATTCAGCTCTGCTACATCTGACATACTCAGCTCTGCTACATCTGACATACTCAGCTCTGCTACATCTGACATACTCAGCTTTGCTACATCTGACATATTCAGTTCTGCTACATCTGACATATTCAGCTCTGCTACATCTGATATGCTCAGCTCTGCTACATCTGACATATTCAGCTCTGCTACTGTACATCTGACATATTCAGCTCTGCTACATCTGACATATTCAGCTCTGCTACATCTGACATGCCCATCTCTGCTACATCTGACATATTCAAGTCTGCTACTGTACATCTGACATACTCAGCTTTGCTACATCTGACATATTCAGCTCTGCTACATCTGATATGCTCAGCTCTGCTACATCTGACATATTCAGCTCTGCTACTGTACATCTGACATACTCAGTTCTGCTACATCTGACATATTCAGCTCTGCTACATCTGACATACTCAGCCCTGCTACATCTGACATACTCAGCTCTGCTACATCTGACATACTTAGCTCTGCTACATCTGACATACTTAGCTCTGGTACATCTGACATATTCAGCTCTGCTACATCTGACATGCTCAGCTCTGCTACATCTGACATATTCAACTCTGCTACTGTACATCTGACATATTCAGCTCTGCTACATCTGACATATTCAGCTCTGCTACATCTGACATATTCAGCTCTGCTACATCTGACATATTCAACTCTGCTACTGTACATCTGACATATTCAGCTCTGCTACATCTGACATATTCAAGTCTGCTACTGTACATCTGACATACTCAGCTTTGCTACATCTGACATATTCAGCTCTGCTACATCTGATATGCTCAGCTCTGCTACATCTGACATATTCAGCTCTGCTACTGTACATCTGACATACTCAGTTCTGCTACATCTGACATATTCAGCTCTGCTACATCTGACATACTCAGCCCTGCTACATCTGACATACTCAGCTCTGCTACATCTGACATACTTAGCTCTGCTACATCTGACATACTTAGCTCTGCTACATCTGACATATTTAGCTCTGCTACATCTGACATACTCAGCTCTGGTACATCTGACATATTCAGCTCTGCTACATCTGACATGCTCAGCTCTGCTACATCTGACATATTCAACTCTGCTACTGTACATCTGACATATTCAGCTCTGCTACATCTGACATATTCAGCTCTGCTACATCTGACATATTCAGCTCTGCTACATCTGACATATTCAACTCTGCTACTGTACATCTGACATATTCAGCTCTGCTACATCTGACATATTCAGTTCTGCTACATCTGACATATTCAGCTCTGCTACATCTGACATATTCAGCTCTGCTACATCTGACATGCTCAGCTCTTCTACATCTGACATACTCAGCTCTGCTACATCTGACATATTCAGCTCTGCTACATCTGACATACTCAGCATTGCTACATCTGACATATTCAGCTCTGCTACATCTGACATACTCAGTTCTGCTACATCTGACATATTCAGCTCTGCTACATGTGACATACTCAGCTCTGCTACATCTGACATATTTAGCTCTGCTACTGTACATCTGACATGCTCAGCTCTGCTACATCTGACATATTCAGCTCTGCTACATCTGACATGCTCAGCTCTGCTACATCTGACATACTTAGCTCTGCTACATCTGACATACTCAGCTCTGCTACATCTGACATGCTCAGCTCTGCTACATCTGACATACTCAGCTCTGCTACATCTGACATGCTCAGCTCTGCTACATCTGACATGCTCAGCTCTGCTACATCTGACATACTCAGCTCTGCTACATCTGACATGCTCAGCTCTGCTACATCTGACATGCTCAGCTCTGCTACATCTGACATACTTAGCTCTGCTACATCTGACATACTCAGCTCTGCTACATCTGACATGCTCAGCTCTGCTACATCTGACATACTTAGCTCTGCTACATCTGACATATTCAGCTCTGCTACATCTGACATATTCAGCCTTGCTACATCTGACATACTCAGCTCTGCTACATCTGACATATTCAGCCCTGCTACATCTGACATACTCATCTCTGCTACATCTGACATACTTAGCTCTGCTACATCTGACATACTTAGCTCTGCTACATCTGACATACTTAGCTCTGCTACATCTGACATACTTAGCTCTGCTACATCTGATACGGCTACTTCATGAAGATGAATGGTGACTGAAGAGGCCCCTAAGAAACTTAATAATAGATTCAAAGCTCAAGTTCTGGCTCTGATTGGGTTAATAAATTCTATAGCCAATCAGCATGAAGCTTTATTATACATACTTTATACATTTTTAATTTAAAGGGCAAAAAACTGGAAATGTAAGCCCCTCCCCTGGAACATCCCCAAAAGCGCACCCTATGTATACATCAATTTATAGAAAACTCAAACTTATATACACATAGAAATGGATCCAGAATACAGTACAATAATTAACTCGTTATTTACCACGTCCTTTCAAATGTAACATGCATAACATGGTATGCCTCCGCATAACAACTGGATCCTTCTGGTGCACCCACATAATTGTTAGACCCCCAAAGTTTTCCTACATAGTTGATATATCCCCTTAGCAGCCTAACATGGTAGCCATCCCCCTTATTGTGCCCCCATATAGTAGTTAAACTCTGATGCCCGCAAAAAGTAGTTAGGTCCTATTTAGCCCCATATAATACTTAAGCCCCTCTGGTGCTGCCACATAATCAGTAGGATTCTTCTGGTGACACTTGAGATTAGTTAGGATCCTTTGGTACTCAACATAGCAGTTAGCCCCTGTTGTTGCCCCATGTAGTAGTCAGACCCCCTAACATGGTAAATTGCCCTGCTGTTCCCATATAAAGGTAGAACCCCTGATGCCCCCACATAGAAGTCGGGCCCCTCTTTGTGCCCCCACATAATAGTTTCACTTGGCATCCCCATGTGGTAATTAAGTCTCATTGGTACCCCTACATAATAATTCCTTTTCTCCCCACATACTGTAGTAGTTATTCCCTCTTTGTGCGCTCCCATAGCAGTTAGGCCTCCTTGTGCCACCACATACTAATTAGGTCCCATTTGTCTCCCTAGATACTATAGTAGTTAGCTCCCGCTAGTGTCCCCACATACTGTAAATGTTAGGCTCCCTAATACCCCCCACATAGTAGCTGCATCTTCCTGGTAGCCCAACATAATACTGATGTTGCACCTTAACTCAAATACTAAATTTTTATTTATGTCCCCATATAGTAGGTTGGTCCTCCTTGTGACCTCACATAGTAGTTAGATATTTCTTATGTCCCATATAACAATTTGGTCATCTTGTGCCCCCACGTACTAAAGCTCTTATGTGTCCCACTTAGGCCCCCATTGTTGACCCCACATAGTAGTTAGATCCTCCTTGTGCTCTCACAAAGTAGTTAGGTCTTGTTGTGCTTTTTTGTAGTAGTTAGATCTCCCTTGTGCTCCCATATAGCAGTTAGGTCCACCTGGTGCCCCGTCTAGTAGTTAGGCCTCCTTGTGCTACCACAGAGTACTTAGGTTCCCCTTGTTATTTTACATGCTACAGAATTTATAAAAACTGTAATAGTTAGGTCTCCCTTTGTGCCCCAACAAACTGTACTAATAGGCCTCTTTGTCCCATCACATAGTTGTTAAGCACCCCGTGTGCCCCACATAGTTGTTAGGTTCCCCCTGTGCCCATACAAGGTAGTTAGGTTTACTTTGTGCCTCCATATAGTTGTTAGGCCCCCATGTGTTCTACATAGTAGTTATGTCCATCTGGTGCTCCCACATAGTAGTTAAGCACCCCGTGTGCCCCACATAGTTGTTAGGTTCCCCCTGTTGACCCCACAAGGTAGGTAGGTTTACTTTGTGCCTCCTTATAGTTGTTAGGCCCCCATGTGTTCTACATAGTAGTTATGTCCACATGCTGTTCCCACATAGTAGTTTGGTCCACCTTGTGCTCCCACATAGTAGTTAGGTCCACATGATGTTCCCACATAGTAGTTAGGTCCACATGATGTTCCCACATAGTAGTTAGGTCCACCTGGTGCTCCCACATAGTAGTTAGGCCCCACACTGGAATTCTGTTGTCATCAGCTGTTTTAAAGTGGAAGTGACAGAATTGGGAGACAATGATTCCCTGTCCTGCCATACTTTCCAAAAGATGAAAGCAATACTGAAAGCGGAGCTTCAAATTACATATAAAGTTTCATCCTTGTTTTTTCAGGTCATTCCCTCACTTGTTTTGTCTGTAGAAAGGAAGGAGACCTGTCATGCGCTGGAGAAGAAAGAGCTTGTCCTAAGGACTATGTGTGTGCTGCCACCGCCACTATCACTATTATGGGTAGGAGAGTTTGCTTCTTTTTTGCTTGTAAATGTTACCCCTAATTATAACTGCAATTGTAATACTCCAGCACTCAGAGCTCGCACTAACCTGTACCCCTTGCTTGTTCAGCATCTGATATTGATGTGTGGGCATTGGATAACACTATTCTATGCTACTCTGGTGGTCCAACAATTTTCATTCTTTACCCATAACTTGTTCTTACTTTCCCCGCGTTGCTTCTATTCTTCTCAGATGGGATGCAAACAAAAACATTCACCAGGTCATGTGAAAGACGGAACGCGTGTGGAGTCGCTGGGACTATAGCCTACCAAAGAGGACAGGTCAAAACAGCAACATCCTGTTGTTATACGGATTCCTGCTATCCTTCTACCCCCGTATGTAAGTTTTAGCGGGCAAACCTAATATACTTATACATAGCAATGGCCTAGGTAAACCATGTGGCTACTATGGGGCCCTTATAGGAAGGGGTCCCATGCTGTAGGGCCCATCTACTTTACTGTTGGGATTGATCTTTGCTATGGTATTCCTCTCTTCTGTGTACGATACATACAGAGCATTCTAGAATGTGATGAAAGTAAAGCACAATGTAACAGCGCACCCGGTGGCCATTCATGATATTGCAAGTAAAATATCAGAAACTGCAATTATAACTAAAAATTAGAGCTATGATCCTATAGCTGGATTAGCAAACTGATGAGGCTGTTCCTATTTTCAGTGCCCATTGATGAACATCGTAGGAATGGCCTGACATGTTCTAGCTGCACAGCCCACGATTCAGCATGGTGTTACGGAAAGGAATCCATCGAATGCACCGGACAAGAAAACAAGTGTATTTTCATGAGTCACACATATACAGGTAATTTATATAGATATACCACTCCCCATATCAGGAGTAGAAACACTCAATGTTATAATGATACGACTATATGTTCATGTCTTGCAGGAGCAAAATACAGCAAAAACGCCTTCCGTGGGTGCGGAACTAAAGCAATTTGTGACCTCGGAAGTCAAAGTCATAACTATGGGTCCGTCACCCTCCAAACAGACATCCGCTGCTCAAACCACGGCCCCGGCGTTTACTCCAGTGTCTTCATTTTGCTGGCCGCTGTCCTCTCATCCACATTTCTTTTCTAGCCTGCTCCTCAGGGGCGGAGCCCTACAAGTACACACCTACACAGTGCCGCCATTATCTGCAGATGGGAGCACAACATTTGCTGGCGTTACTATGATCAATTATTATCAATTGTATTGTTTTTTTTTTTAATCTCGAGCACTTACCTGTGTGCATTGATATGAATATGCTGTGCATGAGACAAGACTTCACTGCAGGTCACTGTGTACATGTCTGCTATGGCCTCACCGGGCCCTCAGCCTCCAATATTTGTTGGTACCATGAGAAGAATATTGGCCTGTGTGCATGCAATTTACTGATATAGCACATCAAGTACTATAGTCAACTACTTATAGACACTTTAAGGATTTTCTATTAACCATAATCACATCCTTATATCCTATGATCTGTATTACAGAACAGTTAGGGTTAATGTCACTCCTAGAAGGGTTAATCCTATCCCTACAACCCGATACCCCTACACAGCTAGGGCTAATACTCATACTTACCCTGTGCCCTAAAACTCTACAGATACAGAAGGTTAACACTCATACTTAACCTCTTCCCCATAACTCTGCAGATACAGTAGGGTTAATACTCATACTTACCCTATGCCCCATAACTCTGCAGATACAGTAGGTTTAATACTCATACTTACCCTATGCCCCATAACTCTGCAAATATAGTAGGTTTAATACTCATTCTTACCCTATGCCCCATAACTTTACAGATACAGAAGTTTAACACTCATACTTACCCTCTTCTCCATAACTCTACAGATACAATAGGTTTAATACTCATACTTACTCTATACCCCATGACTCTACAGACACAGTAGGTTTATTACTCTTACTTATCCTGTGACCCATAACTCTACAGTAGGTTGACACTCATACTTGCCCTATGCCCCATAACTCTGCGGATACAGTAGGTTTAATACTCATACTTACCCTATACCCCATAACTCTACGGATACAATAGGTTTAATACTCATACTTACTCTATACCCCAAAATTGTACAGATACAGTAGGTTTAATACTCATACTTACCCTGTAACCCCTAACTCTGCAGATACAGTAGGTTAAATACTCATACTTACCCTGTAACCCCTAACTCTGCAGATACAGTAGGTTTAATACTCATACTTACCCCATGTCCCATAACTCTACAGATGCAGTAGAGTTGGCCTTAATGCAAATCTAGAATGTCCTACCTATAAACCTATATCCCATACTACAAATATTAATATTAATGCTAATCTTGGTTGTAACAACCCCACCCTATATTCTATTTTGCACAAAGTGGGTATCAGGGTTAGCTCCAGTCTGATATCTAATACAAACCCTGTACCCCAATCTCTATATCATTCATATATCGCTTGTATCATTCATATAGCTTAGGGCCACCTGTTCTCAGCTGGCGTATGGAAAATTAAAGGCAAAGCTGCATGGGAAAAAAATATGCAAATTAAGAAAAACAGGTGTCTCTCTGGTGCCACCTACAGCTACAATAAGGCAATGTTTGACTTATGCCTTAGTCTTGTTCTAATACACCGTAGAGCTATTAAGTCCAATTCTAGAATACAATACAATAGTTTGTCCCTGTTGGATAAAAAATGTTCCTATGAGTCTTAGCCCTAAGATATTATGTAAGCCGTACATATCCAAAAAAGAATACATTTACATATGGGGTTTTCTTTAACCCTAAAAGAAGGTTACAGTAGGGTAGTACAAAAATGGCTGCTTTCTTCTAGAAACAGCGCCACCCCCTGTCCACAGTTTGGGCCTGGTATTGCAGTTTGGCTTGATTGAACTGAATAGGCCATGTGTAGACAGATACGGCACTCTTTTGGGGATAAAAAGTAGTTGTTTTGTAACCTTAGATGACCCACTGAACCCAAACTCTTATCCACATCTCTACGCAGGGGTATAGTTAGGAATCACAGGGCCCCATAGCAAAGAAATTTAAGGGGCCCCTTCCCCTACGCACAACATAAAGCACTGCATATTTATAACAGAGGTCAGAGGTTATCAGAGCAGTGAAACAGAGATCTCTGTCTTCTGCTTGTTAACCCTTTTTTGTGTTGCAGCATGTAAGTAAACATTGGGTCACTTACACACTGCAGTACATAAGGGGTTAAGCAGAAGGACACATGCTCTTACCTTCTCCCCCAGGCCCCCCTCCTGCACGGGCCCCATAGCAACTGCCTATGCTTTTTGCCAATCATTTCACATTTTCCCCTTTCGAATTGCCTTGTGCCTTTTCATACATTCAGCATTTGCTACTGACAGACTGAGAGGACGTGAATGTGTTTACGGGACGTTTTTGTACTTCCATGAAGTCCGGCTCCGCCGGATGATCCTTACTTCAAATTTGAAATAATTGGCGACAGACCCAGAATTTTTTCTGGGAAGTTTTTGGCTTCCCTCCACCGGTCCTTGGATTCCGGCCACCACAAGGACCACAAGTGACGCATTCACTGGATCATTGGGGGTGCGGGGTTCCTAAGCTTCTTGTTCCGAGTGTCTGCTGTACTACTGATGCGATGTCACAGCCAACGCTCATCCCTGCCTGTACTAAGCTGCCACATTACTCCACCCTATGACTTGTCGATGTTTTATGGTTTGACGTTCAGCCCATACATTCTCTTATTAAAAGCCAAAAAAATCTAAATTGGTTTATTTCTATGAGAGGGAAAGAAATGAGAAGGAACAGAATTTGGAATTTACTTCTATTTAAAAATCCCCAGTCTTCCAGTACTTATCAGCTACTGTATGTGCTGCAAGAAGTCTGACCCAGTCCTCTCTGCTGCCACCTCTGTCCATGTCAGGAACTGTCCAGAGCAGGAGAGGTTTTCTATGGGAATTTGCTGCTGCTCTGGACAGTCCCTGACATGGACAGAGGCGGCAGCAGAGAGCACTGTGTCAGACTGGAGAGAATACACCACTTCCTGCAGGACATACAGCAGCTGATATGTATTGAAGCACTGGAGATTTTTTAAATAGAAGTAAATTACAAATCTCTGGCGCTTTCTGCCACCAGGTGATTTGAAAGAAAAAAATATTTGGTAAACTAACCCTTTGATATATCTACTTTACAGAATATGGGTTTTGGTTTGTGCAGTGTGATAATTTAACCCCTTCACACCTATAAATCGCTTCTCAGATCATCCGCCATGACATCCTGCTTCAGCAGTACGATTGGTTTAGCACAATAGAGAAGAAACATCACATGACCTATATAAGTTAAGTTTCACCATGTTTGTGCTTTGGTTCCTGTCCAGTTCCCTTTGGTTTACTCAGTGTTAGATGTGGGACAGAGGTCGGCCGTGTCCGTTGTCACCACACATTCTGCCCGTTCAGCATAATCCATTGTGTGATGGAGTAACAGCAGAAGGACGTCCATGTGCCCAGCCACACAGGGGTGACATCCATCTCATCTGCCTCTGATCCCAAACTGGGCTCCCGGTATACAAGGTTACAGGATGGTGTCTGCAGAAAAGCATCAATTTCTTTCTATATTTCCTTATGAAGCGAGTTGTGTGTGCGACCCGGACGCTGAACTAATAACATTCCTGGAAACCCCTGTGTGGGGAGCCTTATCCTGGAAGCCATGACAGACGACACATGTCCTATACATATCACTGAGCTGTTAGTACTCTTGTATTACCACTAGGGGGGACCTCTGTCCTATGTAATGGCTCCTACATCATCACACCAGCAAGGGGCAGTGTGTCCTCCTCACATCATCATACCAGCAGGGGGCAGTGTGTCCTCCTTACATCATCACACCAGCAGGGGGCAGTGTTCCCTTCACATCATCACACCAGCAGGGGGCAGTGTTCCCTTCACATCATCACACCAGCAGGGGGCAGTGTTACCTTCACATCATCATCATCACCACACCAGCAGGGGACAGTGTGTCCTCCACATCATCACACCCGGAGTGTCAGTGTGTCCTTCACAACACATCACATCACATCATTACACCAGCAGGGGCAGTGTGTACTCTACATATCATCAATCCAGCAGGGGACAGTGTGTCCTCCACATCATCATCACACCAGCAGGGGGCAGTGGTGTATTCTTTCCAGTCTGACGCAGTGCTCTCTGCTGCCACCTCTGTCCATGTCAGGAACTCTCCACAGCAGCACTGTGTCAGACTGGAGATAATACACCACTTCCTGCAGGACATACAACAGCTGATAAGTAGTGGAAGACTGCAAATTAATAACTATAACTTTGATTTATCATTTCATCACTTTTTTCTCCGGAGTGCCCCTTTTACCAGCAACGTTTTGACCCCTAAGAGTCTATGTCAACGTACGCTTAACAAAGAGCCTTAGGCGTCGACAGGTTGCAGTTATGAGTATTCCTTAACTGGATGCTGTGGGACAAGTTTTCTTCTTACTGAGACTTGTACAAACATCTTGCTTGTTCAGGGTCTCAATGCTCAGACCTCTACTACATCCGGCTCCCGGCATGGTGATGACGTCATGGTGTCCTGTCTGATCTGGGTCAGCGTCCTCCATCATCATCATCATCACTTCCATTAATAGCATAGAAAGCGATTCCCACATTGTTCTATGATCAGGAAGGGAATAGAAAAGATGAAGCTGGATGCACATGCACTGGATGTATCTACAGCAATGGAGGGGACACAGAAACTTTATTAGGCTCCACAATGTACAACCCAACCAAATAATTCTGGTAAAAGACGATGACATGCGGATGAGGAAGGCGGAAGCAATGGCGGGGTTCATGTCCTATAACATCTGGTGTTGTATGGATATCATAGAGAAGTGATGGACGGCCAACTCATACACCTTCCCTATAGCAGGGGAGTAATGTGTAACCCAACAGTCTGCCCTAATGTGTCCATCCACTTACTGAACAGAACCAAACATGGCGTCCGTCAGGTGGACCCCCGCCGATATCATGTGTATGCAGCAGGGTGACAAGGGGGGGGGGGGGCGGCTGTTATATAGAACCCTTATGTCTGAGGGGCTAAATCTTCTCCTCCTTTATATAACTCTTGTCTCTTTGCCCTCCAGCTGCTGCAAAACTACAACTCCCATCATGCTTGGACAGCCAAAGCTTTAGCCTGTGTTAGCAAAAACCTCTCCCCATTCTCCTCCTCCTTCTCCTCCTCCTCCTTATACTTCTCTCGCTTCTCCTCCTCCCCACCTTCTTCTCCTCCCCCTCCTCTTCCTTTTCCTCCTACTCCTCCTTCCCCTCCTTCTTCTCCTCATCCTTCTCATCCTCCTCCTTCTTCTCCCCCTCCTCTTCCTTCTCCTCCACCCCCTTCCCGTTCTTCCCCTCCTCCTTTTTCTCCTCCTGCTCCTTCTCATCCTCCTCCTCCTCCTTCTCCTCCACCCCATTCCCGTTCTTCTCCTCATCCTTCTCATCCTCCTCCTTCTTCTCCTCCTGCTCCTTCTCATCCTCCTCCTTTTCCTTGTTATACTCCTCTTGCTTCTCCTCCTCCCCCTCCTTTTTCTCCTCCTCCTCCTCTTCCTCCTTTTCTCCCTCCTCCTTCTTCTCCTTTTCCTCCTCATTCTCTTCCCCCTTCTCCACCTCCTCCTCCCCCTCCTCTTTCTCCTCCTCCTCCTTCTCCTCTTCTCCTTCTCTTCCCCCTCCTCCTTTTTCTCCTCCTTCTTCTCCTCCTGCTCCTTCTTCTCATCCTCCTCCTCCCCCTCCATGTATTACATAGTGAACCATTTATATAAATGACAGGGGACGTGTTCGGCCTGTGTATATATACAATAGGGGGTGCTCTCATATAATAATATATTATAATATTTCATATAATCTTTATCTTATTAACCAGTTCAGGATCAGTTTTGGGACTAAAGACTCAAACATTTGAGTACAGCGAGTGCGGCCATGACAGTGGTGAGTCTGTGCTGCGGCCCCGCCGCTCCACTTATTACACAGGAATACTTGAACTTCATTTTCAGGATTCCAAATTGGATCCACTGGGTGCCGAGGGAGCAAATACTTTTAGTGGCGCATCCACGGACCGCTACTGATCTCCTTATGGGAGCTGCAAGACAGGAGGAAAGAAAGCAAACACTTCTTACTATAATACATAATCAATTCTCTATAGATAATAATTTAAAGGGGTCCTCTGGAAAACCCATTTTAAATACATTATTAAAGGTTTAAAACAGAAGGGTCCCCCGTTCTAGGTTCTCATATATTAGTAACAGTGGGGAGCAGCTGCAATAAGCATCTTTCATTGTAAAGGGCCCCACAGGTAGATGCATAACTGTTAGTACTCAGATACCCCCAGGACTTACAGTAGAGCCAAATAGTATAGCAAACATATAGCATGAGAGTTATCACAACACATATCAGCAACTCATCAATAGAGAATGATGAGGATGTAAATGAATGATAAAGGAATGGACTGAAACATAATGGACAGGAGCAGAAAAAAAAGGATCCTAGCTACACATCCCTAATCTTGCCCTAGAACTGTCCCTGAACACCAGGCACCATTATAGATTACTCACCCAGCAAATATTTCCTAGCTAGCTATCCTAAGGTTATGCGATGCCCTGGCCCCTGGGGGCCACTTCCGCAGTGCTGGTGTTATGAGCGGGCAATGACCGGGGCAGCTGCAGGGGTTATACTTGTCACGGTATAGGCCTGAGGGCGGCACAGCTGTAGAGCCGGTCTGTGGAATCTGCGGGTGATGATGGGCATGCGATTCTTCGCTGCACCTAGTCAGGGCACCAGTTAGTGGACACCAATGCCAGGGTTCAGTAACAGCGGTTTTATTATAGATGAGGTAACTAGTAGCAACAGTTCTGTCCGGATGCAACCGGGTATATAGCAGGCTTTGACAAATAAGGCAGGAGTGGTGCTGCATAGGCTGTGAGAATACGTGCCGGATGATGGGAGTAGGAGTATGAGAGAAATAGCGTTGCTGGGTGGATTAGCTTGAGAATAATACTTGCTGTGAATCCTTGCAGCGATGAGGAGAAATAACGGAATGACACCCAGATGAGAGAGAAGACTCCGGACACTTGAGCAGGCAGATACAGCCGGAGACTTGAATACAGCAGCAGAATCAGTCACTCTTCTTATGGTGAAGTGGGAGCTGCAGAGAAGAAGCCCAACTCCTCTGAGGCAGGAGAGGGACGACACACATCCTCCTTGCTTGGAAGCAGGGGGAAGACTAACTTGTTAGGAGGAAGTGGGAGGTCACATGGTTGCTCCTGGCCAGAGCTAGTCGGCCATTGGAGGAACCATGGTTACAGGTCACGTGATCAACAGCCTTGCATACCACTGTACAATGTAATAGTACATAGGAATACATGAGAATACACATGAGAATGCACATTACCAGAGAATACTAGGGGAAAACCAGCAGCAGTTGCAGTGCAAACACTTACCAGAACAGGCATTGACACAGCAAGAGAAATTGCCATAATAGGAGTAGTAGTCTGCATGTTCTGGGACACTGCATACCTCCCTAGCAAATTTGAGCCGACCTCGGCGAATCTAGAAGGCAGCAAACATGAATAGACTGGACAATCAAACGACAGGAATGAATGATGAGAGTGAGTGTGATGAGGTGTGTGTTTCCCACGCCCAAGGCACAGGTGTGAAGAGAGAGAGAATGAGAAACCCTAGTGGCAGGACTTCACCTAGGGGTGCCTAACGTACTCTGGTGACCAGGTAGCTAGTGCGTGAACCATCTGACGTGTAAGCCAGGACAACTTAACTGCTGGCGGGGGACCCTCAATATTCCAGCCAGTTAGACAGTAGGTTTTCTGTTAAATGTGTTACCCTACTGGAAAAGAGAACTGTGAAGACCTGTGTACTACCTTGGCGTGTCTGAGTAGTGTCTTGGATACCTGGAAGAGAAAAGAACAAAATAATAAAAGCAAACATACATGGGGAGCTCCCTTTCATACCACTCAATCACACACACAAGCACTCCACAGGCCAAACACACGAAAAGGTATCCAAGGTGCAATATGTATGGACAAGTGTGAAGGTTAGGTATGACTATGTGTGATAACTACTGTGTTGGGACAAGACAGAGGCGAACAAATACTGGAAACAAAAGGAAGGGAAACACAACAGACAACAAATACTGCGAGGTCTTGAAGAGAACTGGCTCACATGAATCTGAATGAAAATCTGAGAGAAATCTGCACACGAACTGGCTCAACTAAATCTTTCCAGCTATAGAGATAATAATACACAATACTGAGACTGGATGAGAAAATACACTCCTACATAACCTGGGCTTTCTCTGAGGTATATGTAAACTGACTTCTCTTACTCAGAGGAGGAGCTATCTGACTTAGACACTGGAAAATATACTGTTTTACAAAAGAGGCACTCTACTCTGAGGCAATCTATGTAACCTTGTGCTTACTCAGAGGAGGAAATACAAAGACTTCGATAACACTGGAATACAATAGTAGGAAAAGTGCAATAATGAAATAAGTGCAATAATACCCTGTGTGGAACACACAATCACAGGAAAGTGCATTAGGAAGGAATGGATTAAGTGTCTCTGTTAGGTAGAGTCTCTTTTAGGCAATTAGACATCGTCCATGTAAAAGGCTCTGGGACAGGCACTAGAGAACCTTTTGTTAGTGTAAGTGTCCATCAGCTCATGGCTGGTTAGTACAGGGAACTTGGTCAGGAGGACCAGGCACGAACCTTAAACGTTGCAGGAACTGGAACAAAACAGTTAGACAACAAAAACAGTTTAAGGGCTCTGGTCTCTGTAGCGAAGTGGAGGAATTCCTCTGGTAGAGCGCTCAGACCGTCTCAGCGGAGGATCCTCTTCAACAGTGATTGGTGCAGGTACCGGTGCAAGATCACCCCCAGTGTCTGGTTGTAGAGATGGAGTCGTTGGAGGCACAATTGGAAGTGGAGAAACCGCTGGAACGGGTACAGGGAACGCTGGATAGCCTACGGCCATGAGGAACGGTTCAACTTGGAACATTTCTTCCAGAGAGAGAGGTTTAGCTGGAGCTGCTGGGGGAGCCGGAGGCGTGGATGCAGGTACCGGACACGGTGCTGTAAGGCCCTGTAGGTCCTCCTTAGTGCAACGTTTTATCCTATTCCGATGCACCGTCTGTGGGGCTAGCCCAGGCTTTTTGACTGCATACACATCAGTCTCTGGGTAAGGGATAGAGGAGATGACATAGGGCTCAGGCTCCCAAAGGCTTTCAAGTTTGTGAGAGCGATGATATTTCTTTAGCCAAACTTTATCCCCCACTTGTAGTGGTGTGGCATTCGCCCTTAGGTTGTAGGCATCCTCTTGGCGCTGCTGAGCCTCCCCCATCCTCCGGTCAACAATTTCCCGGGCATCCTGGATTCTCCTCTGATGTTCCCGAACCCAGTCAGTTTCAGGTAGGGGGTTGAAGGTGTCAGGAGCTTGGACTCCAAGAGCACGGTCCTGAGGAAGTTGGCCTTGGCGGCCGAACATCAGGTAGAACGGGGAGTAGCCAGTGGAACAATGAGTGGTATTGTTATAGATCTCCACTAGTTCATCCAACAAGTGGGGCCACTCTACTCTCTTTGTCACTGAAGCCGTTCGGAGCATGTTGATAAAGACCTGGTTAACTTTTTCACACAGACCATTCCCTTGAGGGTGATAGGCCGTGGTGCGGAGCTTCTTACATTCATGGTAGGCACACAGCTCCTGGAAAAGTTGCGACTCGAAGGCCGGACCCCGGTCCGTCAGCAGAGACTCTGGGCACCCATAGTGCTTTACATACTCCTTGTAAAAAAGTAAGAGCAGTGGTCTTGGCGGTCAAGTCCCTGACAGGTACCACGACTACCCACTTGGAGTAGTGGTCAACCATGGTGAGGGCGTAGGTATACCCGCATCTTGTAGGGGCTAGCTTCACATGGTCCAGGGCGACTAGCTGATTCGGCCGGTGGGAGGTGATTGGATGCAAAGGGGCCCTGACTTCTCTTCCCCCAGCTTTGGAGATATTACAGGCAGGGCACTCAGCACACCAGTTCTCGATGTCAGCCCTCATCCCGATCCAGTAGAACCGCTGTCGGATAGTGGCCTCCGTCTTGTGTACCCCGAAATGACCGGACCGGTCATGGTAGGCATCTAGCACCATCTTAGCGTCTCGTCGGGGAATGAGGATCTGGTGGCACCTCTCCCCAGAGACCGGATCAAGAGAGTTCCGCAGGATCAGTCCCTTCTGTAAGAAGAGCCTCTTTCTTTGCCTCCAGAGTCGCCTTAGCTCGACATCAGGATAGGGCCTCTTTATCCGCATGGGGACCCGACCAGTAGAGAGGTAGTCATAGATCTCCCCCAGGACACGGGACTCTTCCTGGATGGTCTGCCACCTGGCCAAGTCTTGCGGGGCCCTAGGTGGAGGCGAAGGCGTTTCAGGCCCGGCTACATCAATAGCACTCTGGGTAGCGAACCTTTGATAGAAGGGAGGCATTTCTACGTCTTCCCAATCGCTGTCCTCTGGGGCCTCTTCGCCCTTGGATAGTCGGGACAGAAGGTCTGCATTGACGTTAGCCTTGCCACTGCGGTACTTAATTTCAAACTGGAAATTGGCCAGTCGAGAAGCCCACCGCTGCTCCAGGGCGCCCAGCCGAGCAGTGTTGAGATGCGCCAACGGGTTGTTATCCGTATAGATGGTAACAGGGGTGGCAGCCAGGTAGTCCTTGAACTTTTCAGTGACGGCCCACACTAGGGCTAGTAACTCCAACTTGAAGGAGCTATAATTGTTATCGTTCTTTTCAGCACCCCGAAGACTCCGGCTGGCATAAGCTACGACTCTCTCTTGGCCATCTTGAACCTGGGACAGCACAGCTCCCAGGCCTTGGAAGCTGGCGTCTGTGTAAAGCCGGAAAGGAAGGTTATAGTCCGGGTAGGCCAGGATAGGAGGCGTGGTCAACAGGCGTTTCAGGGTTTGAAAAGCAACCTCCTGCCGTTCGGACCACTCGACGGGGAGTCGTCGGTTGTAGCTTTCTCGAGGGCAACCCCGGAGTAACTCATTGAGGGGCTCGGCCACTTGGGCAAAGTGGGGAATGAAGCGGCGGTAATAGCCGGCAAATCCCAGAAAGCTTCTCACCTCCTTGACGGTCTTAGGGGTATCCCAGTGTTCCACAGCCGAGATCTTCTCTGGATCGGGTCGTATCCCCTCAGCACTCACAACGTGCCCCAGATAGTTCACTTGGGGTTTGAGAAGGTGGCACTTGGAAGGCTTGATTTTCAGGCCGTGATCGATTAGGACCTGGAACACTTCAGCCAGATGATGGACGTGATCTTCGTAGGTACGTGAATAGACAATCACATCATCTAGGTAGAGCAGGACACTCTGAAAGTTGAGATGGCCGAGACACCTTTCCATCAACCGCTGGAAGGTAGCGGGGGCGTTGCACAGACCGAAGGGCATGCTGGTGAATTCGAATAGTCCCATGGGGGTGGTGAAGGCCGTCTTCTCACGGTCTTCGGGTGCCATGGGCACCTGCCAGTACCCACTGGTGAGGTCCAAGGTGGAGAAGTAGGCGGCTGACCCCAAAGCAGCAATAGACTCTTCGATCCGGGGCAAAGGATAGGCATCCTTGTGGGTGATTGTGTTTATCTTCCTATAATCCACGCAGAACCGGATGTTACCGTCTTTCTTCCTCACGAGGACAATAGGGGCAGCCCACGGACTCTGACTTTCTTGGATAACGTTAGAGTCTTTCATCTCCTTGAGCAGTTTCTTGACCTGCTGATAGCTGGCAGGAGGGATTGGCCGATGTTTCTCTTTGATAGGCAAATGGTCCCCAGTGTTGATCCGATGCTGGACCAGGTTGGTCTTCCCGAAATCGAGGGAGTGTTTGCTGAAGGCCTCGTGATACCTTTTGGCCACCTTGAGGATGCCGTGGAGGTATTCAAGTGGGGTATTGGCATCGCCAATATGGAGTTCATCCCACCAAGGGGCGAGAGCCCTGTTTGAGTCCCTTTGAGTGCCACGGATGGAACTCTGATAGGCGATGGTCTCCTCACAGACGATGTCCTCAGGATCGAGTTGGTATAACATGGCCACGGTGGTGAACTTGGGTAGGTCAGCTGAGGAGTCTCCAAGGTTCACCAGACGGACAGGGACCTGACCATTGGAGACGGTCACCAGGCTTCTAGCGGCCCTGACAAGAGGTTGCCCCTCAATTTCAATAGCATCCAGAAGGGCCACATAATCAGCATTGTTGAGGCCTGGACGGACCCTGCACCAGATGAGGAACTCACTGTTAGCTGGAATGGTGATCGGACGAGCATCTCTAGTGCGGACACGGCAGATTTCTCCTCGAGGATTGGCAAATTTCCGCTGAGCGGCGAGCACCTTTATGGTCTTCTGAACGGCTTGCCTGTACTGAGGAGACATAGCACAAGACATAGAGGCATTCAAGGCATCCAACACTTCAGTGAATACATGACGGATAATATTCATGCCTAATACCACGGTCCCACTATCTCCCTGAGCCTCAGTAACAATGATACCCTGACGCGCTAGCTCCCGCTTCCCTATGCAGACAGTGGGTTCCCAGTAACCTAGTTGCACAATAGGACGACCATTACTAGCAATAAGTTTCAGACGGTATTTCTCAACTGGACCTAGGGTTCTCAGATCCCAATGTTCTTCAAACACATGCCTCGGGATAGTGGTAACCTGGGAACCTGTATCTACCAGAGCCTCCAGGGGGACTCCGTCCACCCAGAGAGTCACATGCGGGCATTGTGAGAGGAACCTTGAGAACCACTGTGCTTCCTGCGGGCCTGGATCTCGACCTCCTGGGTGTTGGCCCTCGGACCCAGGGGTAGCCCGTTTAACTGATAGCACTGAGAGCGGTAGTGTCCATGTCGCCTACAGTGGCGGCAATAGGGGCGCTCAGGGGATCTAAGTCTCGGTGGAGGAGGCCGATCGGGAACTGAATACTCAGGGCAGGGGTCCTGTGGTGGTGGAGGTGTTGGATAGGCCCCTTGTAGCCCCCTTAGGGCTTGGCAGAGAGAGTCAACCACTTGCGTAAGGAGAGCAGGGATCGCCGGTGAATTAGCCGGGATAGACTGTTGGGCAGCTTGTATAGCGGAAACTGGTGGAACCATAGTGGGCACTGGAGGTGAGGGTATAGGTCCCACCGGATCCGGGCAATCTGAACCTGGAGTACAGCCGGCACAGGGATTGTCAATGCCAACCACCCTCAGAGCCAGAGTCTTGAAGTCCAGGAAAGGCATTGTAGGGTTTTGGGCAGCTAGCATACGCAGTTGGCTCTGGATGAGTCTAGAGTCCACCCCCTCTATGAAGCGGTCAGTGATCATACTCTCCACAGCCGAGGGGTCTATGGTATCAACCTGTCTCAGGGCCCGGTAGGCAGATTGGAGTGCTAGTGCATAGTCTCTGAGGGTCTCACCTGGCCTTTGTCGTCGGTCATAAAACTTAAGGCGGACCTCCGTGGGTGACTGTACCTCAAATTCTTTACTCAGCCGGGTCAGGATCTGTTGTACATTAGCTTTCTCCGTAGCTGGCCATGACCGCACCTCCTCGGCAGCGGGACCCTCAAGTTGTCCTAGCAGCAACTGCACCTGCTGAGTGGGAGAGAGTGAGACAAGTTCAAGGGTGCGGGAAATTTTTTCCTTGAAATCAGCCAACGTATGGGGTTCTCCTTTATAACTGGGAAGATTGTTGGGCCCAATGAAGAATGGGACCGCTGCGGTAGCCATAGCAACGGGAGCCGCGGGAAGCCTTCTTCGGGCCGTCGGCGAACTGCCGGACCCGTCAGAGTCACTGTGATGGCCGGTGGACATGACGAGGGGTTCTGGTGTAAGGCGCCTGGAAGAAAGCAGGGGCGAGGAGAGCTTGCGGGAACAGCAGGCACCGATAGGCAGGGTGTCCGGGACCGGAGAGGAATAGGGCGGAAGTCAGCATCAACACTTCCGGCGGTCCGGGCACAATCTCCTTCCCTCCTGCAACAGAGGCTTGGATACTGCAGGGCCGGGGCGGAGCGCGCGCGCGCGCGAAGACAGTGCGTCACCGGCTGACTTGACCCCTTAGCAGGCCGCAGCGCGGCAATAGCAAAGTCTCTGGGGGGGATTAGCAGTACAGTTCTGGGGACACTGACAGTTGGCACAACACAGTCATTCAATCCTGTTCGTGACGCCAAATGCGATGCCCTGGCCCCTGGGGGCCACTTCCGCAGTGCTGGTGTTATGAGCGGGCAATGACCGGGGCAGCTGCAGGGGTTATACTTGTCACGGTATAGGCCTGAGGGCGGCACAGCTGCAGGGCCGGTCTGTGGAATCTGCGGGTGATGATGGGCATGCGATTCTTCGCTGCACTTAGTCAGGGCACCAGTTAGTGGACACCAATGCCAGGGTTCAGTAACAGCGGTTTTATTATAGATGAGGTAACTAGTAGCAACAGTTCTGTCCGGATGCAACCGGGTATATAGCAGGCTTTGACAAATAAGGCAGGAGTGGTGCTGCATAGGCTGTGAGAATACGTGCCGGATGATGGGAGTAGGAGTATGAGAGAAATAGCGTTGCTGGGTGGATTAGCTTGAGAATAATACTTGCTGTGAATCCTTGCAGCGATGAGGAGAAATAACGGAATGACACCCAGATGAGAGAGAAGACTCCGGACACTTGAGCAGGCAGATACAGCCGGAGACTTGAATACAGCAGCAGAATCAGTCACTCTTCTTATGGTGAAGTGGGAGCTGCAGAGAAGAAGCCCAACTCCTCTGAGGCAGGAGAGGGACGACACACATCCTCCTTGCTTGGAAGCAGGGGAAGACTAACTTGTTAGGAGGAAGTGGGAGGTCACATGGTTGCTCCTGGCCAGAGCTAGTCGGCCATTGGAGGAACCATGGTTACAGGTCACGTGATCAACAGCCTTGCATACCACTGTACAATGTAATAGTACATAGGAATACATGAGAATACACATGAGAATGCACATTACCAGAGAATACTAGGGGAAAACCAGCAGCAGTTGCAGTGCAAACACTTACCAGAACAGGCATTGACACAGCAAGAGAAATTGCCATAATAGGAGTAGTAGTCTGCATGTTCTGGGACACTGCAGTTACCCTAGATCTGTTTGTGAACACCATTAGAGGTCACTGTCCCAGCAAATGTCCCTATGATACTACCTAGCTATCCCTATTCTTACCCTAGATCTGTCCCTGAACACCAGACACCAATATAGATCATTGTCCCTAGAAATATCTCTATGACCCTAGTTCAATTTCCCTAATCTTACCCAAGATTTGTCCCTGAATACCAGACACCACTATAGCTCAACGTCCCTACAAATATCCCTATGATCCTAACAAGCTATCCCTATTCTTACCCTAGAACTGTCCCTGAGCACCAGACACCACTATAGCTCACTGTCCCTACAAATATCCCTATGCTAACTCTGCAACAAGCAGGGTTATGGCCCAGTGATAGGTCCAAACAGAATCAAATAGCTACACAACTATGTATACGAAAAAAGCAACAACAAAATACAGACACAAGGAGTAAGCAATGATGATAGATAGATAGATAGATAGATAGATAGATAGATAGATAGATAGATAGATAGGAGATAGATAGGTAGATAGATAGATAGATAGATAGATAGTAGATAGTAGATAGATAGATAGGAGATAGATAGATAGAGAGATAGATAGATAGATAGATAGGAGATAGATAGATAGATAGGAGATAGATAGGAGATAGATAGATAGATAGATAGGAGATAGATAGATAGATAGATAGATAGATAGATAGATAGATAGGAGATAGATAGATAGATAGATAGATAGATAGATAGATAGATAGATAGATAGATAGATAGACAGTAGATAGATATTCGAAAAATCAAATATTTCACTCGCTCATCTCTAGTAAAAATACAACAAACAGCCCTTTGATTCTAATAGGCGTTGTGTAATTCTCCATTTCCCCTCTGGGGAAACAGAAGACTTGCTGTGAGGTCTCGTCACAGAATACAGCTGATTTTTAGGGGTTCTTTAAATCTGGTGGCTGCATCATCATCTTTATATTGTCTACAAGGCCGAGAGATGGAGCAGCATTGTGCTTTTTGTGCTATAGAAATAAATAGTGTTGTTATTATTGTTATTATTATTATTATTATTATTACTATCATTTGTATTACTATTGTTGTTGTTATTATTATTATTATTATTATTATTATTACTATGATTGTTATTATGGTTCCTACTGTCTGTGGTCCACTCCTCCTCACTTGACTTCTCATGTGACCTTTGGTGGGGACGTTATACTCAAAGTTTGGATCAAGGAGTGAAACAAGGTGGAGAGGTGAATATTATCTTACCGTAATACTCGCTGGTCTGGAGCAGGCAGGCGTCCTCATCTCCGGTACAGTCTATGGTGTGCTTGGAGTAACACCACTTGGAGTGAGCAGACAGACACGTGCCGCAGCTCAGACCGTTCGGCTGAAAACTCTTCTCAGGTACTAAAAATAAATAAATAATAAATAAATAATAAACAAATAAATAATAAATAAATGAATTATAAACAAATAAATAATAATACATAAATAATAAACATACATAAATGAATGAATTATAAACAAACAAATAAATAATAAATAACTAAATAAAACAACTTGTAATGTCTTTGTCTTTTTTTGTTGAATAGAAGGAGAGCGGCAGTAGGGATGGTATACAGAGGCAGGGACGGTATACAGAGGTAAGAACAGTATAGAGAGGTAGGGATGGCATATAGAGGTAAGGACAGTATAGAGAGATAGGGATGGTATATAGAGGTAAAGATGATAGAGAGGTAGGGATGGTATAGGTAGGTAGGAATGGTATACAGAAGTACAGATGGTATATAGAGGCAGGGATGGTAATACAGTGGTATAGATGGTATAGAGAGGTAGGTATGGTATATAGAGGTAAGGACTGTATATAGAGGTAGGTATGGTATAGAGAGGCAGGGATGCTATAGAGAGATAGGGATAGTATACAGAGGTACGGATGGTATAAAAGGTGTGGATGGTATATAGAGGGACGGATGGTATACAGAGGTAGCCAATACTTACATACAGGGGGCGGTGGAGTACAGTTGTCTGTGTAACAGCAGGTTGTGCTTCTCCGTATTCTCCCATTGGAGGCGGTGATGCTGCCGGGGGAGTCACAGTGATGTCGGGGAGCACAGGACATGGTGAATACGGCCCCGTCTGTAATACACACACAGTATCAGGGATAGAGGAGTCCTAATACTCCTGACTGTAAGATATTGCTGTCTGATGATAAAGCACATACGTGTATTAGTCAGGGTGTACGAGGAGGCGCAGGCCTGATCCTCGGGGCACACCATGCTGGAGGCGTTACAGGAGGTGACATGGGAGCTGGTACACACCTTACATGTCAGAGCATCACCTAGAGAGAGAGAGAGAGAGAGAGGGGGGGGGGAGAGAGAGAGAGGAGGGGAAGGGGGGAGAGAGAGAGAGGGGGGGAGGGAGGGAGAGAGAGAGAGGGAGAGAGAGGGGGGAGAGATAGAGAGAGAGGGGGGGGGGAGAGAGGGAGGAGAGAGAGAGGGGGGGAGAGAGGGAGAGAGGGGGGGGGGGAGAGAGAGAGAGAGAGAGAGAGAGGGAGATAGAGAGGAAGGGAGAGAGAGAGAGAGAAGCTCCATCACTGTGTTATAACATCATACATACGCTTTCATCATTGTGTAGTCCCCCCCCCCCCCCCCCCCACACACACACTTCCCCACTAGACAAAAAGTCACAGGTCTCCATCATAACAAAAACAAGATTCTATCTATAATGTCCCTTTAGTGTTGTGCGGTGATATGCTGAGGGGTTGTGTTGCTGGGTGGTGTAGTGTAACCTTAGGGCTCACCTTCTGAAACCTTGCTGTCACGGTGGGGTCCGAGGGTGCTGGGGCGCTTGTCTTCTTCAGCATACATGCAGGGACATATAATTTTTAATAAAAGTCTTCACACAATAGCGGTGAAAGTATATCAAGACTTAACTTGAAGGATAACTATGTACAATCCAATACAGGGGCGTCTAATGACGGCAAACTGTTGGCTCCCGTTTATGTGGTACACCCCAATACATCTTTTATGTATATATTACAATATTGCTTATATTGTTTATGTATATATTATGCATTTTCAAGTGATTTTTTTAACACTATACAGGCTTGCTGCCTGTGTTATAAAGCAGATAGCATGTAGCATGTAAAATGGTCGGCCCTCGCACATGTTCACATCAAATTTGGCACTCTTCGAAAAAAGTTTGGACATGCCTGCTATACATGTATGCACTCGTATTTGTATTTCATTATACACTGATAGATTCACCTGGATGTGTCTAACCACTACTCCGGCCCGATTGGCCCCTTACTTTGATTGATATCTGAATTCACCTATCACGTTTTGCTTTATCACTATGTGTGGATATTTAAATGATCACCTGAGTTCATTACCTTGCACTTGAAAATGGCGGATACCCCGCCGAAAGGTCGTGCTATGCTGTGCTGCACTTGTTGAATGTTTTGTTCGATTTGAATAAATCATCACGTTTTTCAAGCCATTGGTGTGCCGCTGTCTCCTATCTATCTATCTATCTATCTATAAGTAAATTCAGCAGCACTCAGGAGAATAAGGGTGCCAGGCAAGGAACTCCAACCTCGAGCCCACTTGTAGATATGTAAAGTAGATTGTCGGCACTCCGGATAACGTGAAAAAACAGTGTAAATTTATTCAAAGTTGTCACAGCATTACAGGAAGGCAACGTTTCTGTGGCCTCTCGCCACCATTTTCAAGCCAAATAAAGTGAACATACCACACTCTTAAATACAGGTGCTTAATCAAAAGGCAAACAGTTCATTGGACAAGTGATACAAAATCTTATTGGTCAATCCCATGTGCTAATTACAAAGTATTCCACACATGTGGTTAGGTATACTGCAAATATAAACAAATAAATAGTGAAAAGTGTTTTACAAGGTGAAATATACACAACAGTGATTAAAGTCCATACTAAGTCTCTCCAACGTCCTGTAGGACGCAATAGTATGCTTGAAAAATAAATAAACAAAGTAATTGCAAGGTTTCCGGGACACTTAGGAACGTAGCTGGCTGCTAGAGCTGGGGGAGCGTCATGTTACTAAGGAGACTGGTGACATCACTCTGGATCTCCTCCTCCATTCAAATGAACTGGGAGCATGAGTAAATAAACATCAGGGTGACAGCTGATAAGCAGTATGGATACGCCGGCATCACATTAGCTGACATGGCAGTCAGCAAGACTAACGTAAGATCAAAGATACCGCTCTGTGTGTTTTCATTCCAGGTGTCTAGCAGCCTTCATGGACGCTCCACTCAGTAATCAGGACCCGACAGGTCGCTGTAGGAAAACCTTATGTGTGAACAGGGATCTAATTGTTAGCCGGCATTGCAGTCAGCACCACATTAGCTGGCATGGCAGTCAGCAAATTCGTGGTCAGATAACTTGCAGCCTTCATGGAAAAAAAACGCTTCTAATGTGAACACGTACTTAAGCACAGCTCCCAGCAAAAAATAAAAAGCTTCCTCCATGCTCAAAATTATGCGAGCCAGTTTCTTGTTCCCATCGTGTCTCGTCTACAGAATCTGTAAAGTAAGTAAAGGAGAGATAAACAATATTATTAATGGTAATAATGCAAGCGTGGATTTTTTCAGTTCACTTATTACTGATCGATACTTCAAAGAAAGCAGGTGATGGTGCCAGATATGCTCATCTATTAAGATGTTTTGCAACCTTGTATTCAACATTTAACCCATATTCACCTCTAGCTTCAGTATTGAAAATCCATTCAAGTTCTCTTTTTTTAAAATTAGTGCCCTGTCCCCTCCTCTGTTTAGGGGACCAATTCTGTCAACGACCATGAATCTGAGGTCCCACTCTGAGTGTCCTTTCTCGACAAAATGTTTGGCTACAGGTAAGTCTATTTTTTTACTCCTGATTGTATAACGGTGCTGATTCAACCTAGTTTTGAGGTCCCATGTGGTCTCACCCACATATATAAATCCACATGGGCACCACAAATGTATATTACCCAGTCAGACACACATGTAAGATATTAGTTGATCTTAAATACTTTCTTTGTAATTGGGTGTATGAATTCAGGACCTTTTTTCATTATTTTGCAGTTTACGCAATTTAAACAGGGGAATGACCCAGTGTTTTTTTGCCAAGGAAAGTTTGAGATGTTTTCCGTGTCATTTTTAGTGTAGATTTGACCAATTGGTCACGTAAATTCCTCCCTCTTCGGTATGACATAAGAGGGGGGGAATGGAAGTCAGGGATGTTTCTATGGCTGTCTCTAACCACATACCAGTAACGGTTAATGATAGAACTAATTCTTGGTGAGAGGTCAGTATACGTTGTGACAAATGGTATTCTGTTTAGTGAGTTATCCTTTTTTCTATCCTCCAATAGTTTGTCTCTGTCATGACTTGTGATGTCCTCTTTACATTGGTCAAGTAATTTGTCAGGGTACCCTCGTTCTTTAAAGTCATTGCTCATTCTAATCAGTGTTTTATCTAAATCAGTGGGTTTCTGAATAATGCGCTTGGCCCGAAGCATCTGGCTACGAGGGAGGCTCCTGACCATACGTCGTGGGTGACAACTGTCATACCGAAGTGTATTGTTGCAATCTGTTGGCTTGGTGTATATGTCTGCATTAAGTTTGTCATTGTCCCTAGTAACTAAAACGTCAAGGTAGTTTATAGAGGTATAGTCACAATGCATGGTAAATTTTATGGTTCTGTCAATAGTGTTTAAATAGTTAACAAATGTAACAAGTTGTGTCATGTCCCCCAACCACAGCATGAAAACATCATCTATATACCTTTTCCACATTCCCACACATTGGAAATGGGATGATGTATAGATACATGTTTCTTCCAGATGTGCCATTACTATGTTTGCGTAGGTGGGTGCATAATTCGCACCCATCCCTACGCCACGTCTCTGCAAAAAGATTTCATCATTGAACATGAAGTAATTATTGGTTAAGGCAATATCAAGAATCTGTAAAATAAAATCCTCTTCCTTAGGAATTAGTTGTAAGTCCCCCAATTTTTTGGCAACTGCTTCTCTCCCCATTTGTTTATCTATGGAGGTGTAAAGGCTCACTATGTCGAGCGTGACAAGAATGCACTGTGTAGGTATCTCAATAGAACCAATCTCACGCAAAAATTGAGTGGAGTCCCTTAAGTATGATTTGGTACAAGTAGCAAGTGGCCTAAGTACTTTATCCAAAAATATTGAGATGTGGTTAGTAACCGACTCTCTGCCTGAAACAATCGGGCGTCCCGGTGGATTGACCGGGTCCTTGTGTAATTTAGGCAAAAAATAGATAATTGGTGTTCTAGGATTCTCCACTACTAAAAAATCAGCAAGTTTGTCATCAATAATATTGTGTGCTAGTGCCTCTTGCGTTACTGCCTTAATGAGCTTAGTAATATGAAATTTGGGGTCATTGTGTACCAATGTGTATACATCAGCGTCATGTAGCTGCCTATATGCTTCCTGCAGATATGCCTCCTTGTTCATAACAACGATTGCTCCGCCTTTGTCGGCCGGTTTTATCACAATCTCATTGTTGTTCATCAATTCCTTCAAGGAGGCCATATCTGAGGAGGTTAGATTAGGGTGTAAAATTTTACACCCTAATCTAACCTCCTCAGATATGGCCTCCTTGAAGGAATTGATGAACAACAATGAGATTGTGATAAAACCGGCCGACAAAGGCGGAGCAATCGTTGTTATGAACAAGGAGGCATATCTGCAGGAAGCATATAGGCAGCTACATGACGCTGATGTATACACATTGGTACACAATGACCCCAAATTTCATATTACTAAGCTCATTAAGGCAGTAACGCAAGAGGCACTAGCACACAATATTATTGATGACAAACTTGCTGATTTTTAGTAGTGGAGAATCCTAGAACACCAATTATCTATTTTTTGCCTAAATTACACAAGGACCCGGTCAATCCACCGGGACGCCCGATTGTTTCAGGCAGAGAGTCGGTTACTAACCACATCTCAATATTTTTGGATAAAGTACTTAGGCCACTTGCTACTTGTACCAAATCATACTTAAGGGACTCCACTCAATTTTTGCGTGAGATTGGTTCTATTGAGATACCTACACAGTGCATTCTTGTCACGCTCGACATAGTGAGCCTTTACACCTCCATAGATAAACAAATGGGGAGAGAAGCAGTTGCCAAAAAATTGGGGGACTTACAACTAATTCCTAAGGAAGAGGATTTATTTTACAGATTCTTGATATTGCCTTAACCAATAATTACTTCATGTTCAATGATGAAATCTTTTTGCAGAGACGTGGCGTAGGGATGGGTGCGAATTATGCACCCACCTACGCAAACATAGTAATGGCACATCTGGAAGAAACATGTATCTATACATCATCCCATTTCCAATGTGTGGGAATGTGGAAAAGGTATATAGATGATGTTTTCATGCTGTGGTTGGGGGACATGACACAACTTGTTACATTTGTTAACTATTTAAACACTATTGACAGAACCATAAAATTTACCATGCATTGTGACTATACCTCTATAAACTACCTTGACGTTTTAGTTACTAGGGACAATGACAAACTTAATGCAGACATATACACCAAGCCAACAGATTGCAACAATACACTTCGGTATGACAGTTGTCACCCACGACGTATGGTCAGGAGCCTCCCTCGTAGCCAGATGCTTCGGGCCAAGCGCATTATTCAGAAACCCACTGATTTAGATAAAACACTGATTAGAATGAGCAATGACTTTAAAGAACGAGGGTACCCTGACAAATTACTTGACCAATGTAAAGAGGACATCACAAGTCATGACAGAGACAAACTATTGGAGGATAGAAAAAAGGATAACTCACTAAACAGAATACCATTTGTCACAACGTATACTGACCTCTCACCAAGAATTAGTTCTATCATTAACCGTTACTGGTATGTGGTTAGAGACAGCCATAGAAACATCCCTGACTTCCAATCCCCCCCTCTTATGTCATACCGAAGAGGGAGGAATTTACGTGACCAATTGGTCAAATCTACACTAAAAATGACACGGAAAACATCTCAAACTTTCCTTGGCAAAAAAAACACTGGGTCATTCCCCTGTTTAAATTGCGTAAACTGCAAAATAATGAAAAAAGGTCCTGAATTCATACACCCAATTACAAAGAAAGTATTTAAGATCAACTAATATCTTACATGTGTGTCTGACTGGGTAATATACATTTTGTGGTGCCCATGTGGATTTATATATGTGGGTGAGACCACATGGGACCTCAAAACTAGGTTGAATCAGCACCGTTATACAATCAGGAGTAAAAAAATAGACTTACCTGTAGCCAAACATTTTGTCGAGAAAGGACACTCAGAGTGGGACCTCAGATTCATGGTTGTTGACAGAATTGGTCCCCTAAACAGAGGAGGGGACAGGGCACTAATTTTAAAAAAAAGAGAACTTGAATGGATTTTCAATACTGAAGCTAGAGGTGAATATGGGTTAAATGTTGAATACAAGGTTGCAAAACATCTTAATAGATGAGCATATCTGGCACCATCACCTGCTTTCTTTGAAGTATCGATCAGTAATAAGTGAACTGAAAAAATCCACGCTTGCATTATTACCATTAATAATATTGTTTATCTCTCCTTTACTTACTTTACAGATTCTGTAGACGAGACACGATGGGAACAAGAAACTGGCTCGCATAATTTTGAGCATGGAGGAAGCTTTTTATTTTTGCTGGGAGCTGTGCTTAAGTACGTGTTCACATTAGAAGCGGTTTTTTTCCATGAAGGCTGCAAGTTATCTGACCACGAATTTGCTGACTGCCATGCCAGCTAATGTGGTGCTGACTGCAATGCCGGCTAACAATTAGATCCCTGTTCACACATAAGGTTTTCCTACAGCGACCTGTCGGGTCCTGATTACTGAGTGGAGCGTCCATGAAGGCTGCTAGACACCTGGAATGAAAACACACAGAGCGGTATCTTTGATCTTACGTTAGTCTTGCTGACTGCCATGTCAGCTAATGTGATGCCGGCGTATCCATACTGCTTATCAGCTGTCACCCTGATGTTTATTTACTCATGCTCCCAGCTCATTTGAATGGAGGAGGAGATCCAGAGTGATGTCACCAGTCTCCTTAGTAACATGACGCTCCCCCAGCTCTAGCAGCCAGCTACGTTCCTAAGTGTCCCGGAAACCTTGCAATTACTTTGTTTATTTATTTTTCAAGCATACTATTGCGTCCTACAGGACGTTGGAGAGACTTAGTATGGACTTTAATCACTGTTGTGTATATTTCACCTTGTAAAACACTTTTCACTATTTATTTGTTTATATTTGCAGTATACCTAACCACATGTGTGGAATACTTTGTAATTAGCACATGAGACTGACCAATAAGATTTTGTATCACTTGTCCAATGAACTGTTTGCCTTTTGATTAAGCACCTGTATTTAAGAGTGTGGTATGTTCACTTTATTTGGCTTGAAAATGGTGACGAGAGGCCACAGAAACGTTGCCTTCCTGTAATGCTGTGACAACTTTGAATAAATTTACACTGTTTTTTCACGTTATCCGGAGTGCCGACAATCTACTTTACATATCTATCTATCTATCTATCTATCTCTCTCTATCTATCTATCTCCTATCTATCTCCTATCTATCTATCTATCTATCTATCTCCTATCTATCTATCTATCTATCTATCTATCTCCTATCTATCTATCTATCTATCTATCTATCTATCTATCTATCTCCTATCTATCTATCTATCTATCTATCTATCTATCTATCTATCTATCTCCTATCTATCTATCTATCTATCTATCTCTATCTATCTATCTATCTATCTATCTATCTATCTATCTATCTATCTATCTATCTATCTCTCTCTCTCTCTCTCTCTCTCTATCTATCTATCTCCTATCTATCTCCTATCTATCTATCTATCTATCTATCTCCTATCTATCTATCTATCTATCTATCTATCTATCTCCTATCTATCTATCTATCTATCTATCTATCTATCTATCTATCTATCTATCTATCTATCTATCTATCTATCTCCTATCTATTATCTATCTCCTATCTATCTATCTATCTATCTATCTATCTATCTATCTATCTATCTATCTCCTATCTATCTATCTATCTATCTATCTATCTATCTCCTATCTATCTATCTATCTATCTATCTACTATTTAGTATATAAATGATGATTCTAGAACTGATGAATTTTGTGGGTAAAAACAAATAAACAAAAACTAAACAGAACTGCTGCTACAATCTGACTTCCTGCTGTTTTCCCCCTGCAGTACATGGCTGTGGCAGCAGGTGGCGCTCAGTAACCGTGCAGAAGGGAGATCCCTGTGTAGTAACAATGTGCAGCCCTCCCCAGTACAGAGCCTGTGACTGATCTCATATACAGGGGGGGAGCGTCCCAGATACAGATCTTTCTATGTGTAGCTCATCCCTGGGGGGTGTATATACCCTCTATATAGTATATTATATATACTCAGTATACAGTGCGCTGCCTCCAGCCTGGCCTCATCATGTGACTCCTTCTGTCCAGAGGCGGAAACATCTGTTCTCCTATCCTGGGATTGTTGTGGAGGCCAGGTCCTGGGGGGGCGGCGGGTGTCAGGGCGAGGTCAGGAGGAATGTCCTGTCCCAGACCCCACAACCTGCCGTACTACGCCCCTGATGTGTCTATGTGACTTTACATAGGACTGCAGGTGACTCCATTACATTGTCTCGCTGTAAAGAGTTAACTGTTGCTCCTAAGGAACAGCTGTGAGGGCGGCTACTTCGTCTTTCTGATGAAGCAGCAGAGCCGAGTTTGTCATAAGGCGCAAATTTTGCTGATCTCAAACTGTGTCTTGCGGTTTTACATAGGACTACAGCTACGGTAGACATAATGTAGTCACAAGGAACACAAAGGAATCGGTTCTCTTCAGCTCTGCTACATCTGCGTGTAAACACGCCAATTTTTTTTAGAAGACGTAGCACAGTAGAGTTTGTCATTAAGCACAGGTGATCACGCTATTTTGCATAGGACTGCAGGCACTGAACTTATGGCGGCACACTGGGTCGGCACTGCTACATATCTGTTTAGATAGTAGATCTCTGACGCCTCCTCCCCTTTGAGGTCCCTATGGAAACACTTCCTGTCCCAGTGCTTCAGAGCTGTCATGGGACACATAACAATCCACAACCTTGTCCGCATAGTCACATATTCCTAGATACAATCCATGGTAAAGGGGTCTCCCTACACTAATAGGTGGGGTTCTCCTTTAAGGTAGACGCTGATATAGTATTAGGAGACGGCAGAAACAATGTGGTGTGGATGGAAAAGAGGATGGCGGAGGGCTTCTGTCTATATGGGGCAGTAATCCTATAGACAAGACCCCACGGGGTTGTCTTAAAGGAACAGTACTGTATATCAGCACCGAGCTGGTGACAGGACACACAGGGCGTTAGAAGAGAAGAAAACTTACCGGGAGTCACCAAAACGGATAAGACCCATAAAAGTCCAGGGAGCGGTCCCGTCCCCATCCCGAGAATCCGGAGAGAAGACAAGAGGGACGGAGACTCCTCAGATCATGCCGGGAATGTTCACATGTCAGTGCAGCAGGGTGGGGGCAGCCATGGGGACGTCACACTTGGCAGATTATATCACAATAAACAGTAAGGTCAGTGCTATGCAGCTTAAAGGGATTCTCCTCTGTGGACTCTTCACTCACAGTAACCTGACGGGACCCCAGTGATCTGGTGATCAGGTGCAGCAAGTGTTCAGCATTCCTGTAGCGTCACCACAGGGGAACTTAAAGGGGCATTCCGAGTTAAAAAAAAATAATTTACAATGTGTGCACAGACGGAGATTTTTTCATGAACTATTTTACTGCCCTATTTTGTTTTTATTTTACTGTGTGTGACCCTCATGGAGCTGCGGAGATAAACCTCTTTCCCAGGCCGGATTAGTCTTTCAGGGACCCAGGAAAGCTGGGTAACTCACACACCAGCTATCATCTATACAGAGTAAGCAGAGCTCCAGAACACTTGGAATCGTGTATGTCCCATTGGCTTGGACTGGTAATGGGAAATCCCTCCTGCCTAAATAGGTAATATTGACATTCAGACACCTGGGAAAGCTGGGTCACTTTTATTATAGCCTGGAATGGATGCTACAATGAGTGTAAATAAATGGTTGCACCAATATATATATATATATATATATATATATATATATGCACAGACAGATAAAGATGTGTCCTAAACACCCAGGGGCACCGTCCTCTTGGGTATTAAAGTGAATGGGCTCTAAGCCCCGATTCTTTTCCTGAAAACCAGGGGTGAGCTCATAGAGAGATGTCAGCCGATCCTCAGATGAGGATAGGACAAGGAGATATTCCTTTGGCGGGAAGATATTCAGCTTTCTGCAATATGTGATGGACCCCCAACTCTCAGGGAAAATGATTGAAATAAAAGAACAACATAAAGACAGGACATATTGTAATCAGGTGTCACAGGGTCACAATTATATTTATAATCAAACGACACTGGAAACAACAGACCCCCGACTCAATAAGAGCCACCCTCCAGCTCTCAGGTGAGGAAAAACCCACTGTGGAGGAAACCTTGAGGAAGCCATGGCTGAAGAGCTGCCCCTTCCCTGGGGTTAGAGGGTAATACTAATATAAATTTTATCTAATTTAAAAACAGGAAACATAGAATATAAATCTACTACTACAGAACAGATAACAATTATTATACTGCACGAGAAATCGTGAGACGTTTTGTTAGTCAATGTTTTTTTTTTTTGCCCGTCACTGTACAGATCTATAATTCTCTGAAGGGCTGAAGGATTATGGGTGGAGAAAAACATATTCTGGAAAATCCCTTTAAAGGATAAAGAATGAGGAATGAGACTCTAAGTGCAACAATAGGGAGGATAGAAGGAAGGGAGGAGTGTGACGTCATTCCTGGCAGAGGAGATCTCACTAACTGCAGAAGGAAGGCAAACTGCCTGGGAGAGTCCTGCTACCGTACTGCCACCAGGGGGCAGGATGGGGCTGTAGCCAGTGGTTAGGTGCTGGTTAAGGAGCAGGTAATGGATTAATGTGACTTTTTATCTATTCTGAATAGTTTTACTTTAGGACAAATCACAAATATTGACACCAAGCCACCCCGGGTCACATATTACAGTCAAGCCTTTCCAGTATTCCCCATGTTATACCATGCAGCAATGTAGGGATATTAGCGCAGAAGCTGGATGTGAGAATGACTGGGATAACCTACTGGGTACTAAAAGAAGGCAATGTAAGAAAAGACTGGAAAGATATAAGCTATGACTAGATGACTGACCTGGGTGTTATCATATGGTGGTGGTCTATTAGGGAATGTAGCTGCAGAGGTCCAGTGGTCGTGCTTATATGAGGAATGGAGATGGGGAGGTCCAATGGTGGTGCTCTAATGGGAATTTTAGCTGCAGAGGTCCAGTGGTGGTGCTCCTATAATGAATGGAGATAGGGAGGTCCAATGGTGGTGCTCTTATGAGAAATGGAGATAGGGAGGTCCAATGGTGGTGCTCTTATGAGGAATGGAGATGGGGAGGTCCAGTGGGGTTCTCTAATGGGGAATTCAGCTGCAGAGTTCTAGTAGTGGTGCTCCTATAATGAATGGAAATAAGGGAGGTCCAAAGGTGATCCTCTCTGAGGAATGGAGATGGAGAGATCCAATGGTGTTGCTCCTATAAGAAATGGAGACGGGGAGGTCCAATGGTGGCTTTCTTACGAGGAATGAAGATGAAGAGGTCCAATGGTGGTGCTCTAATGGGAAATTCAGCTGCAGGGGTTCAGTAGTGGTGCTCCTATAATGAATGGAGATAAGGGAGGTCCAATGGTGGTCCCCTATGAGGAATGGAGATGGAGAGGTCCAGTGGTGGTGCTCCTATAAGAAATGGAGATGGGGGGGGGGTTCAATGGTGGTACTGTTATGAGGATTGAAGATGGAGAGGTCCAGTGGTTGTGCTCATATGAGCAATGGAGATGCAGAGGTCCAGTGGTGGTTCTCTTATGAGGAATGGAGTTGCAGAGGTCCAGTGGTGGTTCTCTTATGAGGAATGGAGTTGCAGAGGTCCAGTGGTGGTTCTCTTATGAGGAATGGAGTTGCAGAGGTCCAGTGGTGGTGCTCTTATGAGGAATGGAGATGAGGAGGTCCAATGGTGGTGATCTTATGAGGAATGGAGATGAAGAGGTCCAATAGTGGTGCTGTTATGATGGAGGAGATGGAAGGGTCCAATGGTGGTGCTGTTATGAGGAATCTACTTTGAATGAAAATAGTAACAAAATATGAGACATAAAGACAAAAAATACAGAAACGGTTCCATCCATTGTTCAGGCGATCAATGAAAGAGTCAGTGAAATCAACCCAAGAAGGATCTGTAGGAAGAAACCACAATGAAGGCCACCAGTTCCTCCGGTACAAGTAATCTGAACCTCAGCACTTATTCCATCAGTGATCACCGTTTGGTTGCCAATATTGCAGATGGTCGGAGTGGCACAACCGCGAAGGATAGATTCTCGAGACAGATTTCCTGTTAAAGGCAAAAATGACCAAGAATAAGTCACCGGAAGCCAAATCACTGATGTAGTCCTACTTATATATAAAATAGGAATCAGCATAGTAGGAACTTCATGAAACTACTTGGGAGCTGATGGTAACCAAGGTTTTAGAGGTTAAGTCTTGATTTTGGATTCCCTGGACCATCAGGCTAGGACATCATCGTACTGGGTGAAATCGTTGAGTTGCGTGAGCAGAAGGAAACCTGCAGGTGTTCCTAGTGGCCACCTCCTGAACCTTCACCAAATAGTGGAGGTAGGCTGCTGCTGTCCTATTAAATTCAATGGAGAGGATTCCATGGTTGCGTATCATTTAGGTCTATGGAAGTTAGATTGCATTGTTCTCACTTGAGTCCACTGACTTAGAATTGTAACCAGATTGGTCATTCCCGGTGACGTACCTGACATCTTGGAATACTGTACAATACACATTGTCTCATCCCCAGTACATCGCATAGTCCTGTTAGTATCACACCAGTCTACACCATCGGCAGTACACGTTGGACAGGTCACACCATTCTCTTTAGTGTTGTCTGGTGGTACTGTAATGCAGAATGAGTGTATATAATATATTTTATATCAAGGTGTTACTGAAGACCGAACGTCCGATCCTACCACTACCACCAATGTAATAAGGAAGGCCATGATTCTCCCAATGCTATCACCATGGTGTGTGTTCTCATTCCATGAGCAATCCCAAGGGACATGTAAGAGGTCATTTATGTCGGTTATCTATCCCTCCCACCCTGTTAATCCAGTGATGTAAGTGACTGGTGGTGTCCCGGGTGGTACTCACATATGGAGGTGGTACTCACATACGGGGGGAGACGGTGTGCAGTTATCTGTGTAACAACATGAGAAGCCCTTCTTGGCCTGGCTGTTGTAGGTGCTGAAACTCCCCGGGCCCTGGCATTGGTCTTCAGGGACGCACGATCTGCCAGAAAATTCACTTTTCTTCATTCCATCTATAAGGAAGGTAAAAAGGATAAATATGTTACTAGATGTCCTGATTATTATACTAGTAGTAATTGTATGATACGAACTGGAGAGAATGGAACCGCTGCACATCCCATCTATGGCTGATACTAATGCCGCTAGGCCTATATTAAAAATCAACACCAGAGTGTCTGTATATGAATTGATCAAGCCATATTGCCCCGTGTACCACCGCGCAGGTCCTCTGGTCCACACGGGTCCCTACGCTAACTCCACACCGTGTCGGTCAGCGACCGCCAACCCCGCAAAGCGTGCACGTACAGGGAAGGGAGGCCATGGAACGGCCCTGCAACCCCAATGTCACAGGACCAGACCCAAAAAGCCCCACCAAAACCCAGCCAGCACCACCGGCGGGGAAGGCTGCCCCCAAACGACACAAGTATGGATATGGTATTACACTTACCATTGCTGCTCTCACAGAATGGGGAAGACATAGGGTCCAGACATGTGAGCACAGGCATATAATTGTATGATACTTGGTGATAACTCGGCGGTAACACTGCTATGAATACAGAGGGATTCAGAAAGGATGGAGCACAGTTCATACCCGAGAGAACATAACACAAAGATATCACCATGAGAAGGCGCACCATCCAACCAAATACTATCCATACAATACAAATGAACCCGGCCTAAGACTGCTACCACCAGTGTGTGAGCCCGGCCTAAGACTACTCCGACTGCTACCACCAGTGTGTGAGCCCGGCCTAAGACTACTCCGACTGCTACCACCAGTGTGTGAGCCCGGCCTAAGACTTCTCCGACTGCTACCACCAGTGTGTGAGCACGGCCTAAGACTACTCTAGCTGCTACCACCAGTGTGTGAGCCCGGCCCAAGGCTACTCCGGCTGCTACCACCAGTGTATGAGCCCGGCCTAAGACTACTCCGGCTGCTACCACCAGTGTATGAGCCCGGCCTAAGACTACTCCGACTACTACCACCTGTGTGTGAGCCCGGCCTAAATCTACTCCAGCTACTATTACCAGAGTGTGATCCCGGCCTAAGACTACTCCGACTGCTACCACCAGTGTGTGAGCCCGGCCTAAGGGCCCTATTCCACCAGACGATTATCGTTCGCATAATCGTTAACGATTAACAATCTCAAACGACCGTTATTGCGAAAGACCTGAAAACGTTCACTCATTTCCATGGAACGATAATCGTTACTTATGATCGTAATTGCAATCGTTTTTTCTTCGCTATTTATTCGCTATTGCGTTCGTATCTATTGCAAAGGAGCGAACGACGTCTTATTCAATGCGAACGATTTGCAAACGTTTTGCGAATGAGCAACAATAAAAATAGGTCCAGGTCTTATAAAGCGATCAACGATTTCTCGTTCGGTCGTTAATAGTTAACTGCATTTCAACCGAACGATTATCGTTTAGATTCGAACGATTTAACGATAATCTGAACGATAATCGTCCGGTGGAATAGGGCCCTTAGACTACTCCGACTACTACCACCAGTGTGTGAGCCCGGCCTAAGACTACTCCGACTACTACCACCAGTGTGTGAGCCCGGCCTAAGACTACTCCGACTACTACCACCTGTGTGTGAGCCTGGCCTAAATCTATTCCAGCTACTATTACCGGGAGTGTGTTCCCGGCCTAAGGGCCCTATTCTATCGTTCAGATTATCTTTAAATCGTTCAAATCTAAACGATAATCGTTCGGTTGAAATGCAGTTAACGATTAACGACCGAACGAGAAATCGTTGATCGCTTTATAAGACCTGGACCTATTTTTATCGTTGCTCGTTCGCAAAACGTTCGCAAATCGTTCGCATTGAATAAGATGTCGTTCGGTCATTCACAGTAGATACGAACGCAATAGCGAAGAAATAGCGAAGAAAAAAACGATCGCAAATACGATCATAAGTAACGATTATCGTTCCATGGAAATGAGTGAACGTTTTCAGGTCTTTCGCAATAGCGGTCGTTGATTGTTAATTGTTAGCGATAATCGTCCGGTGGAATAGGGCCCTAAGACTACTCCGACTGCTACCACCAGTGTGTGAGCCCGGCCTAAGACTACTCCGGATCCTCCTAACATTTCTACTACAACTATACTTACCATTGCATCTACAACCTTTACTACCTTGTTTCCCCGAAATTTTGTTGAATTGTTATAAGGCCTAGCCCAAAAGTAAGACCTACCAAAGTTCTTGTTTGGAAGCATGCCCACCGAACAGAACACCAGGGAATGCAGCTGGGATTTTTTGTAGCCCATCGCCGTTGGCCTCCTGTTCACTGTCCTTGGCAGAGCAGCTGCATGTAGGACATGAAGACCATCACCTGCTGCCAACCGCGATATTCCCTTCTGTGGCCGTTACTTCTATATGTGCAGGCAAGGCATCAAGAGGTCCATTGCCTGCTGCCATCCCCCTTTTCCCCTACTGCACACAATCTGTCGTCATCCCGTCACCTGCCGCCATACCGTACGCTCTGTCCCTGCTGTGCTGTACGAGTGTGCTGCGATGAGCTCCCCTTGGTGGTCGGAAGCCACCATACCGTACACTGTCCCTGCTGTGCTGTACAAGTGTGCTGTGGTGAGCTCCCCCTAGTGGCCAGAAACCGCCGTACTGTTTGCTGTCCCTGCTGTGCTGTATGAATGAGCTCCCCCTGGTGGTCGAAAGCTGCCAGACTGTACACTGTCCCTGTTGTGCATGTGACATATGAATTCTTCTTCATGAAAAAATAAGACATCCCCTGAAAATAAGACCTAGCGCATCTTTGGGAGCAGAAATTAATATAAGACACTGTCTTGTTTTGGGGAAAACACAGTATTACTAATGTCTCTATTATTCCTTCTATTAATAATACTACACCATTACTAATATGAAAACTACCGGCACTATGACTATCACCACAAACATGTCTGCTGCTACTATTGCTATAATTACCATCTGTATATATATATATATATATTATATACACACAGATATACAGATATATATACATGTATACCACCGCCAGACAACCACTATACGATTACTGTTTAGGTGGTAATTCTACAACTTGTGCACCAATGTTTTACAGCTGACAGACACCATAACACTACAGGGTGAATGACCCGGCGTACCTTCCATGTTCAGTGTGTGTGTGGAGCCGCAGACTCTCCCGGGGGGGCAGGTGACATTGTTACCGCTGCAGGAGGTCGCACCCTGAACCAGGCAGACGGTGCAGGAGAGCGAAGACCCTGAGAAGAAAACACATCCGGAGGAATATATCAGGTCTCCTATAAGAAGTAAAAAGTCTAAGTCCCTATTTCTATGGTAGGGATTCCCATTCCCATTGTCCCCACTGTAGAGTCCGGAAATGGTGGGGTTAGTGGTCGGAATGATTTTAGTGGCTTCCCTATTTTACTTATTTTCTTAAAGGGGCTTCTCTATTTAAGGTTTTGTTTTGTTTTTTTCTTTCAAATTAACTGGTGTCAGAAAGTGCCAAAGATTGGTAACTTCTATTTAAAAATCTCCAGCCTTCCAGTATTTATCAGCTGCTGTATGTCCTGCAGGAAGTGATGCATTCTTTTCAGTCTGGAAAGTAGGAGAGGTTTTCTAAGGGGATTTGCAACTGCTCTGGACAGTTCCTGACATGGACAGAGGTGGCAGCAGAGAGCACTGTGTCAGACTGTCATCACTTCCTGCAGGACATACAGCAGCTGATAAGTAGTGGAAGACTGGATATTTTTTTTATAGAAGTAAATTACAGATCTTTAGCGCTTTCTGGCACCAGGTGATTTGAAAGGGAAAAAAAATTGATGAACTGTTATGGCCCTCAACATTTCCATTTATATACTATGGATATTACATTTAAGGAGCACTCTACCTGCCTCAACTTCTTGTCCAGTGGGATTCAAGATGTAGGATTGGAGAAGAGAATGTACTTTCTAGCACCTAAGCTGATCACACATGAATCCTAAGAGCTGAGATCTGGGCTGCTGTATGTTCTGATCTGGTGGTCTCACCCTGTCAGCTCTGGGGCACTGTAATGGGGAGGTGTCTAGACCAGAGGACCCCACCAGTGACGAGTCTTGCCAAAATCCCCACACCCTGGGCAAACAGCATGATAGGTCTCATAGGTAATCTCACGGTCCCTGGGGGTTTAGGGGGCACCATGTCCTACAGATGGGTGGGAGTTTTGGGCACTGAATAGTTCATTGGATACTTTGCACTCCCCCTATACCCATCCCTGGCGGCACTCACCTTCTCCCCAAAAAAGTGATAGAAGACACAGGAGCCCGACGGGTTTCATGGCGTCTGCTCGCAGTCACGGGGGATCAGCCGCAGTCCTGTCATCTTCCCTCAGTAAACATTAGCCAGGTTTGTCTTCGGTTATATATTCATCAGAGGTGTGGATGGAATGACGGACGCACAAAATATGAACTTTAAAACCTCCGACTATATAGTCTGATTGGTTTTGTAACTTGGCTCCGTGTATCTGATTTTATCCTGTATTCTCTAGTACATTGGCTTAAAGGGGTAGTTCAGAAAAAAAAAATTATTTCAAATCAACTGGTGCCAGAAAGTTATACAGATTTGTAATTTACTTCTATTAAAAAAATCTCCAGTCTTCCAGTACTTATCAGCTGCTGTATGTCCTGCAGGAAGTGGTGGGAACCTTGCCCCTTTTACCCTCAGCTGGATTATAGGGTTTTTCTGTTGGACTTTCTCATTATGTTATATGTGGTGTCCCAGCACAGGGTGCTGATCCTTGGCACCTGTGTAAAGTTTTCTCTCAGATTAACAAAGTGGGAGATGAAGTACCTTATTTTCCCCACTAGGTGTCACCACTGTTTTTGGCCTTTATGAACGTCTATAGAGTCAAAGGGTTAACTGTTTTATGCTATGCTGACCAGTCACAGGTTCTCTTTCTTCTTATCCTATCTTATTCTTCTTTTCTCTCACCCACACTCACAGGACGGTTTAGATTTACCCCTGTAGAAGGAGTCAGGCTATGTTTACACTATGTGAAAGTACGGCCGTTGTTGCCATCGGCCATGGAACATTGCCTTTTCTTTTATGGAATCCCGGCCGCAGCGTATACACATCGTATACGCTCCGGCCAGGATCCCATGCCGGGCCGCAAATAACTGACATGTCGGTTTTCTGCGGCCACAATTCAGCGAATTTCGGCCGTAGGAAACTCTGTCAGTTCATACAATGAAGGGAGCGGCTTCGGCCACTTGCTTCATTGTGTCCTATGGGGAGTTCTGATGCAGGCGTGCGCTGATGCGTGGGATGATCTTAGCAGAGACCGGCCGTTCCGTGACCCGGTCTCCTACAAAGTGTGAACATAGCCTTAACCTGGAGGAGGAAGTGACTCAGTCTCTAGTTAGTGTTCAGAGAGAGAGGACGCACAGAAGACGCCAGGGACATGATCACACATAACACAACGTAATATTATTAATAATAACTATTATTACTTTATTTATATAGCGCCAACTTATTTCACAGCATTTTACAGCATACAGTACGTCACTTTACTGCATCACTTTACTGCATAGCTTTACTGGATATTTCTTTACATTGAATAATTCATCAGAACAGCACAGATCAGCGCAGTAAGGAGGATTCCCGGAGTGACACCACCGCGCTGTACGCCGTTCTGCATGCAGGTGAAGCTGTGCTCAACCGCCACCCCGAAAACTCTGGTAGTGTGATGGGGGACTTTACATAGGGAGGAGGATCCGCAACCTCGAAAGACCCAGGATTCACCTGGAAGAAACAAAGGACATAAAGACTGTACAGACAATGACTTAAAGGGGAACTCCAGAGAAAATACACTTACAAACAACTGGTGTGAGAAAGTTATACAGATTTGTAAATTACTTTTATTAAAAAGTCTCTAGTACTTACCAGCTGCTGTATGTCCTGCAGGAAGTCATTAAAAATTTAAATATATTTCTGACCTCAGTTGATTTGAAAACTTTTTTTCCAAATCCGAACAGGGGCCAAAGGGAGAGGAAAAAGCGGACTAGGTGATCCCGGCCTAGTGCTGGTGATATGGGGGGGACAAGGATTCTACCCCAGTTCTTACCTGACACCGTCTCAGAGTAGGTGACGCACTGAGTCTCGTTCCCATGACACATTATGTTTCCTGTTGTCTGACAGGACGTAGACTGCGAGGAGGAGCAGGTACCACACTGGACTCCATTACTGACAGAAGCGTCCTGTGTCACTGTATAGATATATAGAATAACATACAAGGAACAGTATCATTACATCTACCATCTATCTATTCTTACTATCATTATTGCAGACTAATGTAACATATGTGCACAGCGCCACCTGCTGGGGGATAACTAAACAGCAATCTGTATGTAAATCATCATCCAGCACCAGCCCTAGTCAGGGACAACCTGCTGCTCTGTTATATAGACAGATCCTTTATGAACCATGTTCTCACTCTGTATAACACTTCTTCTTGCTGTCAGTGACTGTCTGCCTTTTTATTTACAGACCGAGGCTAAAACCCATGGAGACAGCTGTCATATGATATGGGGCCTGGACAATCCTCTGTGTACATTATTGTACATTATTCATAATGATAAAACAGCAATTGTAACAAATCCTCAGCTATTGGCAGCAAGCGGACTACCCGAACATGGCGAGAGAGTATAAAAGCAAACTATTCTAAAGCTGCAGAACTCTGTGGGATCAGAAGGTGTATGTGTCCACATCTGTAATAGTCGCCATCACTCACACTGCGGCAAGACGGGGGTACAGCCATCGGTGGAGCAGCACCCTATGCCCAGAGACATCTTGGAATCAGCGTAGGAGAGGCCTCCGACCATACCGCACCTCTCTCTTGGTGTGCAGGATCTGATGATGTCATAGAGGTATCTGCCATCTATTGTGGGAAAACAAGATAAAACCTTGTTAGATTCTACATGATGAATATACTGGTCAGTGTAAAGAGTCCACACTAGACACCACCCCAAAGAGACCACCGTAAAGTCCACCTAAAGACCTCCCCTAAAGAGTCCATCCTAAAGACCAGTCTAAAGAGTTTATCCTAGAGACCACCTTAAAGAGTCCATCCTAGAGACCACCATAGAGACCACCTAGCAGACCTCTCTAAAGACCTCCCCTAAAGAGTCCATCCTAAAGACCACCCTAAAGAGTCCATCCTAGAGACCATCACAAAGAGACCACCTTAGAGTCCACTCTAAAGACCTCCCCTATAGAGTCCACCCTAGAGACCACCCAAAAGAGACCCCCCTAGAGTCCCCTCTAAAGACCTCCCCTAAAAAGTCCATCCTAAAGACCACCCTAAGGAGTCCATCCTAGAGACCATCCCAAAGAGACCACCTTAGAGTCCACTCTAAAGACCTCCCCTATAGAGTCCACCCTAGAGACCACCCAAAAGAGACCCTCCTAGAGTCCCCTCTAAAGACCACCCTAAAGAGTCTATCCTAGACACCAACTTAAAGAGTCTGTCCTAGAGACCACCCCAAACAGCCCATCCTAGAGACCACCTAAAGACCCTGCCTAAAGAGTCTATTCTAGAGGTTAGTGTTGAGCAGGGTGGCTGAACTCTTCGGGTTCCACAACATTCTTTGAACCCAGGCACTTGGCATTCGACTCCCGGTGTCTAGAGAAGTTGGATCTAGGACTGCCAATGGCCTCTGGCTGTATCCATGTTCTCTAGGAAACCCTAGGGCGGCATCTAACATCTTCAGACACTGGGAGTCAAATGCCAAGCATCCGGATTGTGAGAATGTTGCCAAACACAAACAATTCAGCAAATCCGAAGATCAATCTAGAGATCAATCTAAAGACCTTTCCTAAAGAGTCCAGACTAGGGTTCACCTAAAGACATCTTCTAAGGAGACCACCCCAATGTGCCATGGCCCCTTCGAGCAGCTGATTGTTGGGTGTGCTTGGGGGGAGGGGGGTCTCATTAATTTTGCCAGCCTATCCGGAGGATAATCCACATACATAAATACTGGACACCAACCAGGGAAGACTCCACATATCCTGGCCTGGTTGGCCCTGCCTTGTCCCCATTGTCTGTAACTTACTTTGAGACTTTTTTCGGTAAGTGGTGGAGCACAGCTCAGAGGAAGAACATTGCACGGATGAAGAACTTGTGCAGTTTGGCTCACACCCATTCAGAGACACACAAGAAGTGCAGGTAAGAGCCTGTCCTACAAGACAAAACCAGTCATCAGGTTCAGTGTTAGACTCCAGAAGCCAAGGATCTGATGGCGTCACCCAAGTCTTCTTATATCCAGAATATTTCAAGAATTAAACATGTGACAAGGTTCACGATAAACCTGAGGAACATCTACTGTACATGGAGGTTGGGGCCATCACTTAGCCACAGAGTCACCCAGGCTCCATAGACCTACATAGCCCCTGCCCTCTGCTCTCATGATGGTTGACTAAACGTAGGCTGTAGTCATTGTTAGCAGGACACAGCATTGTGGAGGGGTCCCAGCTACATAAAGGGTGCAAGAAGTGTCTGTTGCTAGAGGAGGATTTAGAGGAGGTTGACACCATATGTTTCTGGTCCAGGGTGACAGGGTAATAATGGGTGGTCTTGAATCTTTTTGGCCAGCTTCTATTATGGAGGTATAATCCATATACTGTAACTCATAATATTCAGCGGTGGTCCTTCAAGACAATATGAGGCTACCAGCTCAATGTAATATGGAGGCATCACCCATATAACTCATAGGAATTAGTGGTGGTCCTCCAAGTCAGTGCGAGCATTGTGAGTCTACAGCTCTATGTAATATGGAGGCATCGCCCATATAACTCATAGGAATCAGTGGTGGTTCTCCAAGTCATTGTTTAGATACAGCTCCGTGTAATATGGAGGCATCATCCATATAACTCATGGGAATCAGTGGTGGTCCTCCAAGTCATTGTTAGGATACAGCTCTTTGTAATATGGAGGCATCACCCATATAACTCATAGGAATCAGTGGTGGTTCTCCAAGTCATTGTTAGGATACAGCTCTATGTAATATGGAGGCATCACCCATATAACTCATGGGAATCAGTGGTGGTTCTCCAAGTCATTGTTAGGATACAGCTCCGTGCAATATGGAGGCATCACCCATATAACTCATAGAAATCAGTGGTGGTCCTCCAAGTCAATGTGAGTCTACAGCTCTTTGTAATATGGAGGCATCACCCATATAACTCATAGGAATCAGTGGTGGTCTTCCAAGTCATTGTTAGGATACAGCTCTTTGTAATATAGAGGTATCACCCCCCCCCCCCCCCCCGCCATCTATTATATGAGTACAATACAGCAGAACTTTCATGCAAGATAATGGCAACGTACCTGTTACTATGAAAGGAGCCAGGAGACACAGCAATCTCTGCACGACCTTCATCCTGAGCCGTTCTGAGACTTGTGGTGAGCCGCCTGTATTTATGGCACCAGGGCGTGGAGGAAAATCTGCAGAACAAACAAGTGGACCTGAAAGAAAACAGGTTAAAACAACACATATAAGCGGGATAACGTAACCCGGCGGTCAAGGGGCAAATTATGGAATATAAAGTTATTGATGTAGCAGAGCTAATTATGTTGTAAAGATCCGGGGTGATACCAACCTATAGGATTTTTTTTTATTATAATGTTCCGGTTCCTGAATGTGATGGTTCTTGTACGCATCTGGATCTAATTTCCTGACTAGTCGTGTTGACACAGCTGAGGGTTTGCCTCAGTGTATCAGTACAGGTTCCTTCGAGGGGAGGTGTTGGGTAACCTGAGGTGTGAGCGGGTGGCCATCTTGTATTTCCTGTGGTCTCGTTGTCGTCTTTGTGGTCTCATTGTTATCTTTGTGGTCTCGTTGTCGTCTTTGTGGTCTCATTGTTATCTTTGTGGTGTGGCGGTGCGGCTGATGCTTCTGTATTCTGGGGCAGATGGATGCCTCCTCTGTAATTTTTGGTCGGGCTGATTATCATGTGGCGGCCGTGTCTGTTGTTCTTTCCTATTACATCAGACTTTATATAAGATCACTATGATAGAATTGTCGCATGGGGTCACGTGACCTGTTTTTTTTTTTTGTGCCCCAATTTTCTTCATTTAATTTTATAGAAGCTTCTGGACCCTACAGAATGACCCCAGGGTGCAGCTTCACCTATACAATGTAAATACATATTACATACGGACAAGTATTACAAGCCTAGAACGGAATGGCAATAGAATAGTCGGTAACCTCCGGGAGTGTTTAGGGTCACTTGGGCACTTGTCACGGTAACCTGGAGTGGTAGCAGACCCATCGGGGTAGTTGGTACCGCCACTTACAGAACGGGGAAATAACTCAAGTATACAGTGGTGTGTGTGGGTGCAGGTGCTGTGTGTTTAGTAAAAAAATCTAACACTTTACTGAAGGAAGGTTCAGGTTCAACAGTACATGTAATAGCAGTTGTACAAATCTTGACACATGATATTAGTGCTGCCACAGAGATAACCAGTGCTTGTAGACTTGTAGTAGAGAGAAGAAGAGAGGAGAGGAGTTGCCAGAGGAGCCCTGCCCAATGTAGTGAATGTGCTCTCCTGAAACAAGTGTAGAGGTAGAGATAAGAAGATACTCGTACTCAAGGATGCTAGTAGTGGCTCTGAACCACCTTATGCCCCCTAGTTCGGGGTACCCGTCCTAGGTGGGTAATACGAGCCCCAGTCGTAGGTAATCTGGGTGTAGCAGGCATCCGAGACTTCCCAGTCATCCTGCGCAGTAGGATACGTAGACCTTTTTCCTGGTAGCTTTGTCCTACTGGGGTCAGTTCCTACTGCTTCAGGATACTGCCCTGAACTTTTTAGAGAGGTTCCTGTTGTGGGCAGGGGTATTCCATGGTGGCTTCTCTCCCCTAAGGTGAGCTTAGCAATGCATTCTGATTTTAGTGTCTAGTAGGAAGAACTTTGTAAAGCGCTAGTGTGGTGCTGTACTACTCGACGGTTGATGCCAATTCTGTGGTGGTTGGTCGGTGTAGGTGAACTGCTCAGCCAGTGATGAAAATGTTGTGACGCCAGTGCTAGTTCAGCACACAAGTTGGGTGGTACACCTGCTTTTATGTTATGGCTGGCTGTACTGTTTGCCAATGGTCGGTGACCTGCCGGGCTGTGATGGGTCCCATGAACTCCTGTCACGGTAGTCCTGTGTGGCAATTGACCCACCCGGACTATCGGTACCGCCACCCACAGAAGGGGGAAAATGACCCAAGGTGTAGCGGAGGTGTAAGAGACTCCGGCCTCTTGCTTCATTGTGTGCTGTGGAGTGTTCTGACGCGGGCGCGCACTGATGCGCCCGCATCAGAACACTACGGCCATAAAGATCATCCGGCCGGTACTGCAGTACCGGCCGGGATGATCTGTGCAGAGACCGGCCTTTCCGTCACCCGGCCTGGGTCACGGAACGGCTGATCTCTTACAGAGTGTAAACATAGCCTTATAGTGGATATTGGGAATCCAGAGACCTGGTGCACCACAAGAGAAGACCTGAAGATGGGAGGGGAAAGAGGGGAAAGTTCTGATTATGGAGGATTCGAAAGAGGATTTCAAGGTGAAGAATAGGGCTCATGCCCATCCATGGGTGGATGTCCTCATCATAACCAATGACCAATATAGCTGTCGCTGCAGTATTGGTGACTTTGTGCCGCTATTGGACATTGTATGCGGGCATGGGATCGCCCTCTTGTGGTTATTAGGGTATACACCCCTATCCCCAATAACCTACCATGTGAAGGCATAGAAGGGGCCCATTACTGTATGGGGGCATAAAGATCTGAATCTGGAGAACAGAATCTCAACCATTGTGCCGTTTATAAAACTTGTATATCAAGGAATATTTGCCTCCAGCTCCAGTGGGTTCTAAAAATGCAAAAGCTTTATTCAATCATGTTAAAACTATTCAATGGATGGAAGAGAATAAAAAACAAAATACCCTATACTCCCCCCCCCCCCCCTGAGTAAGGGGCTCCGAGCCTGAAACACGTTGGGTGTTGTGTTTTTTTTATTCTTCATTATCCATTGAATGAGTTTAACATCAATTTCATCTTTGCATTTCTATAACCCATTGCAGCTGGCGATGTTCCATAGTTACATAGTAAGTACGATTGAAAAAGACACATGTCCATTAAGTTCAAGCAAGGTGCATATTCCTTTTCTGCTTGGCAACTCTTTCCGGAACCGGCCGAGTATATAGCTTTGCATGCTCCTCACCTGGAGTCTGGAATAACTGCGTTCTCTATGGGCAGTGAGCTCATATATATATTTTACCCTTTTATACCATTGTGTAGTTATTACATTTGCTGGAGTACCTATGTAGTATGCATACCCTTGCACTTATAAGTCAAAAGTCTGAAACGCGTTGGAGCATTTGTCTATGTATTGGATGTATATTTGAATATGTTATGCATTTGTAATGTTATTAGTAAAGACGCTTGTTTCACGCAAACAGCTTGAACATTTATAAGTTGTGATGATTTTTTCACGTTATACAAGCACCCCCTGAAGAAGCCGTGGTATATGGTGATACATGTTGGGATTCCATTCCCCTAATTTGCTCACAATGGACGTTTGGAGGTGGAACTTTAATGCTGCAAAACTCACTTTTTTTTAACTTGTTTATTAAATTTCACGTTTTAACAACACAAGAAAAAGAGCAAAAACAGTGATACCAAAGTATAGCGGGGGAATAATCCTAGGAAATGGGTGCAGTGTGATGGCGACATAGTACAGGGGTAATAACAGCCATAACACATGACTTCAGGAAGACGCCATGTATGTATATGCTATACAAAGGGGATAGAGATAATGGGGATTAAAGGTGTGTTCACACCTACAGGATCCGCAGCAGATTTGATGGTGCAGATTTGATGCTGTGTCCAGCTATTTAAATGAAATACGCTGCGGATCTGGTAAGTTTGAACGTACCCTTAAGGGGCTTTCCAGCCAAAGGGCCCAGGAACTAAAAGGCTTCTGGAAACCAGCAATAATACTAGGAATATGCTCCCCTAGAGGAAGAAACTTTGCAGAGAACGTTTCAGATATGGCATATGTTTAGAATTAAACTATTTTAAATTCAGATTTAAAGGGATTTTCCAGGCTGTAAGAAAACCATGGCCGCTTTCTCCCAGAAACAGCGCCACTCCTGTCCTCAGCTTGGGAGTAGGTCTTACAGCTCAGTTTCATTGAAGTTAATGGAGATGAATTGTAGTACCACACACAACCTGAGGACAAGGGTGGCGCTGTTTTATAACCCACTAATTTGCATGTGATGCCATGTTGGTATTATTTGATAGTGTTCTCAGTCATATATGTGCCACCATGCATGATGTTTATGGCGTCTTCTATAGCTACATGTAACAGAACACTTTTTACATGGAATGGTTGATGAGAATGACACCCAGCACGGCTGTGAGGATGATTCCTGGAGTGATGCCGCCACTCATTATACTGTAGGTGCCGCAGGTGAAGCTGTGGTCGACTGTGAACCCCAATGCGTTTGTGGTGTAATGCCGGACCTCACACAGGGAGGGGGATCCGCAGCCTCGATAGACCGAAGAGAAATCTGCATGAGAAAAGATCCTGTGATAAAGACTGCACACATCATGCATACCTCCCAAGTGTCCCTCTTTTGGAGGGACAGTCCCTACTTTTGACCCATGTCCCTCTGTCCCTCTTTGTCCCTTACATGTCCCTCTTTTTGACCTAGACACATCTGTAGGTATTACGGATCTGTTTTGGGGATGTGATCTGTGCCGCAAAAAAAAAAAAAAGATTAAGCCAATGTACGTCTGTGTCTCCTATTTAACAATGACTCCCTGCAAATACGGACAGTAACTGAAACACATTTGTAATCCTGTCCGCAGCTGTCAAAAAAGTTGGGAGTTACAGGTATGTATGATGTACTACTCCCCTCCCCAATCTAATGTCCAATTGGCATTAAATCCCAAATGAAAGCACTTCCTCTGTAATTCAGAGAAAGCAACTTTATAGGGGGTTGAATACTTTTGCAACACAGTATACATTGCAGTCATCATTATATACTGTGACACAGCCGCGTGTAATATATGGTATTCTCCTCCAGTATTACCACCACCGCCGCGGAGGGAGATGATTTACTGACACGCAATGGAGGAGAGTGTGGGGAGAGCCTATTGCTAAGGACTCATGCCTAGCAACCAAAGTGTTGTCAGTCTTGTCAGTGGCTTGTGAGGTCAGAGGTGCCTAGTAACCAGTCTGGAGCGAGTGCTGGTGATAGAAAAATAGGTGATCCGGGCCTAGTGCTGGGTGATATGGAGGGACAGGGATCCTCCATGTTCTTACCTGAACCGTTCTGAGAGTAGGTGACGCACTGAGTCTCGTTCCCATGACACATTATGTTTCCTGTTGTCTGACAGGACGTAGACTGCGAGGAGGAGCAGGTACCACACTGGACTCCATTACTGACAGAAGCGTCCTGTGTCACTGTATAGATATATAGAAAATAACATACAAGGAACAGTATTATTATATCTACTAGTGATGAGCGAAAAGTGGAATATTCGAATATTCGATCCCATTAAAGTCTATGGGAACAAGTATTCGATTATTGAAAAACATCTATTCGACCACTTGGAGGTAAAAAACGGAAGCTGGGGGATTTGAACGCTTATCGAATAGTTTTCCAATATTCGGCGAATATTTGATAGATCGAATACCTTACTGTTCGATCAAATATCTGTCAGTGTCCTGCTCCTACATTTACTCCCATAGGCTGCCGGCACTTCATACCAGCAGCCTATGGGAAGCCGGGACGTGACCTCTCCGGCAGGCATGATAATGTGACGTCATCACGCCTGCCGGAAGTCCCGTCCCTGCGGCTCGCAAGATGGAGCCAGAAGAGGAGGAGGAGAGCTGCTGCCTGCAGCCACAGCGCGGATTAGGTGAGTAGGATTTTTGTTTTTTTAGGGGCACCTCTGGGGGCATTATTAGTATATGGGGGCACCTCTGGGGGAATTATTAGTTCATGGGGGCACCTCTGGGGGAATTATTAGTATATGGGGGCACCTCTGGGGGAATTATTAGCTCATGGGGGGCACCTCTGGGGGAATTATTAGCTCATGGGGGGCACCTCTGGGGGCATTATTAGTTCATGGGGGCACCTCTGGGGGCATTATTAGTATATGGGGGCACCTCTGGGGGCATTATTAGTTCATGGGAAGCACCTCTGGGGGAATTATTAGTTCATGGGGGCACCTCTGGGGGCATTATTAGTTCATGGGGGGCACCTCTTGGGGCATTATTAGTTCATAGGGGGCACCTCTGGGGGCATTATTATCTCATGGGGGCACTCTGGGGGAATTATTAGTATATGGGGGCACCTCTGGGGGAATTATTAGCTCATGGGGGGCACCTCTGGGGGAATTATTAGCTCATGGGGGGCACCTCTGGGGGCATTATTAGTTCATGGGGGCACCTCTGGGGGCATTATTAGTACATGGGGGCACCTCTGGGGGCATTATTAGTTCATGGGAAGCACCTCTGGGGGAATTATTAGTTCATGGGGGCACCTCTGGGGGCATTATTAGTTCATGGGGGGCACCTCTTGGGGCATTATTAGTTCATAGGGGGCACCTCTGGGGGCATTATTATCTCATGGGGGCACTCTGGGGGAATTATTAGCTCATGGGGGCACAGCAGGGGATCCTACATACAGGGGGCACAGCAGGGGATCCTACATACAGGGGGCACAGCAGGGGATCCTACATACAGGGGGCATCCCACACAGTGCAGTTACTTTGGGAGCCGACAGGAGGGAGAAAGGGAAGGAAGTTGCTAGAAATGTGCGGAGCCTAAAATGTTTGTCTCGCAGGTTCTGAAAAGATGAAACGTATCTGGAAGGAATCATCATGGAGGACGGGACTGGATGGAAAGGAAAAGGGAAAGTGATGCCTCAGATCAAAGAAGACGTCACCTGTGAGTCCCTGTATGACGGTTTACTTATTTTGTAGAACATTATTTAGTAGGGGTGCCCCGAGCTAATTTTTTTTTCCAAGCGGTGCCCCGAGGTGGAAAAGGTTGGGAAGCACTGGTGTAGGTGTTTGAACAATAATCACTGAGTCCCATTAACATAAATAGATCTTCTTTACTGAGAGAACACTTTATACAATAGCTGATAGCAGACTGTAGACTCGACAAGACAGAAGCTGTACTGAGGACGTTTCGAGTGGAAGAGTTGTGAGCAGTAGAGAAAATTTTGTACTGAGAGTCCAGAACAGTGGAGAGGAGTTTTTGCTTCAAGAAGAGGTTTGTTGTGAGTGCCCCAACCCAGGGTAGAAGTGCGCTCTGCCGGAACTTTAGAAGAAGAAGTAGAATACTGAAGACTTGAAAGTAGACGTTTACTTGCCCGTGTTTCGACCTTATTTGTCGTGCACCACCTGTTTGCCCACCAGTGTCAGGTGACCCGTCCTATGAGGGTGACACAAGCCCCAGACATTGTTACCTGAGTTAAGCAAAGTGGCCAATTTACCTGGTTACACCTGCGCTGCAAGATAGAGTACTTAGGCTTCTAGCAACTTTGCTCTATCCGGATCAGTTCCTCTTGTTATGAGGATACTGTCCGAACTGTTAGCTCACTGCCGCCCCCGCGTCCTGCCGAGTCGTCAAGACACGGGGTGGCAGTGAGCTGACAGTTTGGACCGGGATGGCAGGGAAATGAGTGCACATGTTGCGGTGGGGGAGGCTGGGAGGTTGCTGATGGGGGGCAAGATCCGGGAGATTACCAGCGACAGCTGTGCGTCAGTTGTGGGGTGGGTGGGGGTATGTCGTTCGGACCACGCAGCGGTGGGGGAGCCTGGGGGTTGCTTAGGGGGGCAAGATCCGGACGGTTACCGGCAGCGGCAGCTATGCGGCAAGCGTGGGGTGGGTGGGGGTTTATGTCTGCTAAGGGGGGGCTTGGTGCTGGGGATCTCTCTTGTACTACTCCTCCCATCATCTGCTTATACTATGAGCATATGATGGGAGTAGTAGTAGTGTCTTTCTGTCCCACTGCACCAAGCAGGGAGGGAGAAGGTAGTTAGATGCACCGGCACCTCTCTCCCTTCCTGCTTGGTGCCCTCCATTTATCCCCTATACACATAGTCATCAATAAAGTGTAGTTTTTACATTACATTGCATCTTCCATACACTTCAATACAGTTCATAGACTTCTTATACTGCACCCCCTGCGGGACACTCCATAGGAATTACACCTGATTTGTGACGTCACGAATTTTGAGAGAATTTCAACACTCCATGATCTACTAAATTAAGGGAAATAGCCCTATATGTGCATTTCCCATAATTAATGTACATTAGGAATTTGTCTAATAGTAATAACATATTAATTTGTCTAATAGTAATAACATATTAAAAAATACTTTTGGCCGAACTTCCTCTTTAACTAAAAAAAAAAAGAAAAAAAGAAAAAAGAAATGCACTCCTAGTGGTGATTCAGAACACCAGCCATTACTTCTCCAGTCCTTTTACTTATCCTTCCAGGCAGTGATATATTACTAGAACTGAATAACTACTAGTACTATGATTGTTACTTGGACAATAACAACTATAATGTAAGTGTTAGCAAAGCGCCACCTGCTGGGACACACCAGAAATGTAAGAACCATATGCTACACTATGACTGTGACAACAGACAGAACCTTTCTGCTTCATATCCTCCCTATGGTCATTACCTCTGCTGTTCAGACAATGCTCTGTGAGCTAAACAGCCTGGCTTCTAGGATGATATAATAAAGGACGACTGCAGGAGAAAGATTGTCGCTGGTAATGTGGTTGGCCTATTGATTCAGACTGACACACTGTACCTAACCCCAAGAGGCATCAGGGTGTGTTCCCACTTTGTTGTCATTCACTTAAAGTAAGCAGAGGTACTGTGTGTGTGCACAGATACATGACGCCCTGTCACTCACATTGCGGCAGGAAGGGGGTACAGCCATCGGTGGAGCAGCATCCTATGCCCAGAGTCATGTTGTAAGTTAAATAAGAGAGGCCTCCGACCATACCACACTTCTCTCTCTCTGTGCAGGATCTGATGATGTCATAGAGAGCTCTGCCATCTGTTTGGAGAAAAGGTTAAAAAAAAAAAACCTTGTTAGATTCTACGTAATACATTGATGACCCACCCTAGAGACCACCCTAAAGACCTTCCCTTAAGAGTCCATCCTAGAGACCACCCTAAAGACTTCCCCTAAAGAGTCCATCATAGAGACCACTTTAACAAGTCCATCATAGAGACCACCCTAAAGACCTTCCCTTAAGAGTCCATCCTAGAGTCTACCATAAAGACCTCCATAAAGAGTCCACTCTAGAGACCACCCTAAAGACTCCTCAAAAGAGTCCATCCTAGAGACCACCATAACGAGTCCATCATAGAGACTACCCTAAAGACTCCTCAAAAGAGTCCATCCTAGAGACCACCCTAACGAGTCCATCCTAGAGACCACCCTAACAAGTCCATCATAGAGACCATACTAAAGACTCCTCGAAAGAGTCCATCATAGAGACCACCCTAAAGACCTCTCCTAAAGAGTCAATACTAGGGTCTACCATAAAGACCTGCATAAAGAGTCCACTCTAGAGACCATCCTAAAGACTCCTCAAAAGAGTCCATCCTAGAGACCACCCTAAAGACTCCTCAAAAGAGTTCATCCTTGAGACCACCCTAACGAGTCCATCCTAGAGACCACCCTAACAAGTCCATCATAGAGACCACACTAAAGACTCCTTGAAAGAGTCCATCATAGAGACCACCCTAAAGACCTCCCCTAAAGAGTCAATACTAGGGTCTACCATAAAGACCACCATAAAGAGTCCACTCTAGAGACCACCCTAAAGACTCCTCAAAAAAGTCCATCCTAGAGACCACCCTAACAAGTCCATCCTAGAGACCACCCTAAAGACTCCTCAAAAGAGTCCATCCTAAAGACCACCCTAACGAGCCCATCCTAGAGACCACCCTAAAGGCTCCTCAAAAGAGTCCATCCTAGAGACCACCCTAACGAGTCCATCCTAGAGACCACCCTAACAAGTCCATCATAGAGACCACACTAAAGACTCCTCGAAAGAGTCCATCATAGAGACCACCCTAAAAACCTCCCCTAAAGAGTCAATACTAGGGTCTACCTTAAAGATCTCCATAAAGAGTCCACTCTAGAGACCACCATAAAGACTCCTCAAAAGAGTCCATCCTAAAGACCACGCTAACGAGCCCATCCTAGAGACCACCCTAACTATTCCATCATAGAGACCACAGTAAAGACTCCTCAAAAGAGTTCATCCTAGAGACCACCCTAACGAGTCCATCATAGAGACCACCCTAAAGACCTCCCCTAAAGAGTCAATCCTAGGGTCTACCATAAAGACCTCCATAAAGAGTCAACTCTAGAGACCACCTTAAAAACTCCTCAAAAGAGTTCATCCTAGAGACCACCCTAAAGACTTCCCCTAAAGAGTTCATCCTAGAGTCTACCATAAAGAGTCCACTCTAGAGACCACCCTAAAGACTCCTCAAAAGAATCCATCCTAGAGACCACCCTAACAAGTCCATCCTAGAGACCACCATAACGAGTCCATCATAGAGACCACACTAAAGACTCCTCAAAAGAGTCCATCATAGAGACCACCTAAAGACCTCCCCTAAAGAGTCAATCCTAAGGTCTACCATAAAGACCTCCATAAAGAGTCCACTCTAGAGACCACCCTAAAGACTCCTCAAAAGAGTTTATCGTAGAGACCCCCCTAAAGACTTCCTTTAGAGATGAGCGAGTAGTGAAATATTTGAAAGTTCGAAATTTGATTTGAGTAGACTGCGATGTTCGACTATTCGATCAAATATCGAATCCCATTAAAGTCTATGGGAAAATGTGACTTTGTGATCTCCAAATGTGTAACGCCTGGACTAGTGGATCCACTGGACCGTCACCAGCGATGGCATTAACCTCACCAGGGAGCGGAGTCTAAGGGGCCGCTGGTTTTCACCAGAGCCCGCCGCAAGGCGGGATGGACTTGCTGCGGCAGGCGACCCCCAGGTCGCTACCCCTGGCTTGGTTGCTGGTGACGGCAGGCGAGGCGTGGCAGGAGCAGTAGGCAGGAGATGGTACTGGCAATGGTCTGTAGGCGAGACCGCACGTGACAGGCAGAACACGGGAACTAAAGTGTAACGGTAGTGACAAGGTAGCGGACAGGAATCAGGAACAAGGACTAGGGACCAGGTAGCGGACAGGAAGCAGGAACAACAGGGAGCTGGGCCAAACGCTATGGGAAGCATGTAGAGGCTCCAACACCTGCAGTGGGGCAGGGCTGGAATTTATAGGGAGTGATTGTGAGCATGACCAATTAGGAGCGCACTGCCCCTTTAAATCTGAGACAGCCGGCGCGCGCGCCCTAGGAGGCGGGGACGCGCGCCGGCCGGCACAGCGACGGACAGGAGCGTGGAGAGGTGAGGCGCCCCCCGGGGCCGAAGTAACAGCAGCGCCGGGTCCCTGCCTATGGACACCGGCTGCTGCATGGGGGAGAGAGGTAGTCGCGGGCGGCGGCCCGGAGCACGGGACGCCGCCGCGGCCGTGACAGTACCCCCCCCCCCCCCCTTTGGCCTCCCCCTCTTTCTGGCCTGTAGGAACCTCTTGATGAGATCTTGGTCCAGGATGTTGGCCTCGGGTTCCCAGGACCTCTCCTCAGGACCAAATCCTTTCCAGTCCACCAGGAAGAACCGTCTATCTCTGACAGTTTTCATGGCCAGAATGTCTTTGACAATGTAGACGTCGTCAGAGACGGCTTGTGGAGCTGAGAGCGAAGCCTTATCGGAGAACCGGTTGAGGACTACTGGCTTTAAGAGGGAGACATGGAAGGCGTTCGGAATCCGCATCGTAGGAGGTAGGCGGAGTTTGTAGGTGACAGGGTTGAGGCGTTTTAGCACCGAGAAAGGACCGATGAATCGAGGACCCAACTTGTAGCTGGGAATCTTGAGTCGGACATATTTGGCCGAGAGCCAGACTTTGTCCCCAGGGAGAAAATTCATGGCGGGTCTTCTTCTCTTATCCGCCTGGTCCTTCATGCGGTCAGATGCCTTGAGCAGAGATTGTCGAGTCTGTTCCCAGATTGACTGCAGGTCAGATAACAACTCCTCCACGGCTGGGACTTCCGAGGATGGAGAGAAAGGCAGAGGAGGGCGAGGATAACGTCCATAGACCACATAGAAGTGACTTGCCTGTGGAGCTCGAGTCCAGATGATTGTAGGAGAACTCCGCCCATGGAAGCAGACTGGACCAGTTGTCCTGGCGAGCGGAGACGAAATGTCGAAGATAACTGCCAAGGGCCTGATTGACCCTCTCCACTTGCCCATTAGTCTGGGGATGATAGGCCGAAGAGAAGTCCAGCTTCACTTGGAGTTGAGAGCAGAGAGCACGCCAGAATCTGGAGACAAATTGTGAGCCTCTGTCAGACACTATATGAAGAGGAAGACCATGGAGGCGGAAGATATGCTGAAAGAACAGCTGGGCCAGGCGAGGAGCTGATGGTAATCCAGGAAGAGCCACGAAGTGGGACATCTTGGAAAAGCGGTCAGTTACAACCCAAATGACCGTGTCACCCGCAGATGGAGGTAAGTCTGTGACAAAGTCCATGCCTATATGGCACCAGGGGCGGTTTGGGACTGGCAAGGGCTGAAGTAGGCCGGCAGGTTTTTGATGGGAGGACTTGTTTCTGGCACAGATGGTACAAGACGCCACAAAGTCCTTGACATCTTGGAGTAGGCTAGGCCACCAGTAGTGGCGGGAGATCAGTTGCCCGGTCTTTAGAGCTCCCGGATGCCCGGCCACCATAGAGGAATGACCCCATTTCAAGATGCGTTTACGGAGTGCGGGGCGCACATAAGTCTTACCGGGAGGCAATCTCTGCAGAGTAGAAGTAGCAACTGGTACTAGGCGATCGGGAGGAATTATGTGACGAGGAGGTTCCTCTTGCCCCATGACATCGGATGCTCGGGATAACGCATCGGCCTTTATATTCTTCTCGGCTGGACGGAAATGAATGGTGAAGTTGAACCGAGAGAAGAAGAGGGACCACCTGGCCTGCCGGGGATTGAGGCGTTGAGCTGATTGGAGGTAGAGGAGGTTCTTGTGGTCCGTGTAGATGCTAACGGAATGTCTAGCCCCCTCTAGGAGATGACGCCACTCCTCCAGTGCCAACTTGATAGCCAGGAGTTCACGATCTCCAATAGTATAGTTCCTCTCGGCCGGGGAAAAAGTTTTAGAAAAGAACCCGCAGGTTCTGACCTTGCCTGATGTGTCCCTTTGCGAGAGGACGGCTCCTGCGCCCACAGAAGAAGCATCAACTTCAAGAGAAAACGGCTTGGAGATATCCGGGCGAACTAGAGCAGGAGCGGAGGCAAAGGCCGACTTTAGGCTATTGAAGGCTTGTTCGGCCTCTGGAGGCCAGCGTTTGGGATCCGCCCTCTTCTTTGTGAGAGCCACTATGGGTGCTACCAGGGTAGAGAAGTGAGGGATGAATTGCCGGTAGTAGTTGGCAAATCCAAGGAATCGTTGGATAGCTCTAAGTCCCTCAGGGCGAGGCCATTGGAGAACAGCTGAGAGCTTGGCAGGATCCATCTGTAGGCCCTGGTCGGAGACAATGTACCCAAGAAACGGCAGGCTGCGTTGATGGAAAACGCACTTCTCCAGCTTGGCATATAAACGGTTGGCCCGTAATCTTCGTAGAACCTGCCGTACATGGGACACGTGGGTCTGCTGGTCGTGGGAGAAGACCAGGATGTCGTCAAGATAGACAATGACGCAGACATAGAGGAGGTCGCGGAATATATCATTCACGAATTCCTGGAAGGACCGCTGGGGCGTTGCATAGGCCGAATGGCATGACCAGATATTCGTAGTGCCCATCCCTGGTGTTGAAAGCGGTCTTCCATTCGTCTCCTTCACGAATTCGGATCAGGTTATACGCTCCCCTCAGATCCAGCTTAGAGAAGATCCTAGCTCCACGGAGACGGTCGAATAGTTCGGGGATTAGCGGAAGAGGATAGCGGTTCTTGACAGTCACCTTATTTAAGCCCCGGTAGTCTATGCATGGGCGGAGGGAACCGTCCTTCTTCTGCACAAAGAAAAATCCTGCGCCAGCAGGAGACGTGGACTTACGAATGAAGCCCTTCTGTAAGTTCTCCCGGATGTAGGAGGACATGGCTTCCGTCTCGGGCACCGAGAGAGGGTATACTCGACCACGTGGAGGAGAAGTTCCTGGAAGAAGGTCTATAGGGCAATCATAGGGCCGATGAGGTGGTAGAGAGTCCGCTTCCTTGGCCGAAAAAACATCAACGAAGTCATGGTATTCCTGCGGTAGTCCCGATAGAGGCTTGGCGTTAGCAGGTGACCTCGTAGAGCACTTGGGTTGAGGAGGTCTCAGACACCTATTTGGACAGTCCTGGCCCCAGCTGAGAACCTCCCCAGTTCTCCAGTCCAGCTTAGGGGTATGTAGTTGCAGCCAAGGGAGACCCAACAGGATGTTGGAAGAGGAATGGCGCAAAACGTAGAAGGAGATCATCTCCTGATGTAAGGCGCCCACCTGGAGGACTAGGGGTTCCGTCTGGCAGTGCACAGCTTCGGAAAGAATCTCGCCCGTGACCGAAGAGATAGACCGGGGTTGGGTTAGCTGTATCACGGGTAGCCGCCATCTTTGGACCAACGAAGCAGAAATGAAACTGCCAGCAGCGCCAGAGTCGATAAGGGCAGTAGTCTGGAGAACTTGCCCTGTGGGTGTCTGGATGGAGACTGGCATAGTCAACCTTGGAGAGGTGGCATTCACACCTAGGGAGGCCTCTCCCACCGGACCTAGGTGCGAGCGTTTCCCGGACGCTGAGGACATTGGGGACATCTCTGCCGGTAGTGATCAGTACCACCGCAATAGAGACAGAGATTCAGCTCCATTCGACGGGCTCTCTCATCCGTCGTCAGGCGAGCTCGTTCCACCTGCATGGGGACTTCTGGAGACGACTGGGGCATAGGAGCAACGGGACTCTGGAACACCGGTGCCAGCCGAGGGTGGCGACGGGGCAGGCTCAGTCGTCGTTCCTGCCGGACCTCCTCCTCTCTCTCATAAAATCGGTTGTCGACTCTGGTAGCCAGTAGGATAAGATCGTTCAGAGATGTAGGGAGGTCGCGGGCGGAGAGCACGTCTTTCACTCGACTGGATAGGCCCGTCTTGAAGGTGGCTAATAGGGCGGCCTCGTTCCAGTCCAATTCAGCTGCCAGGGTGCGGAACTGGATGGCATAGTCACCAACAGAGGAGCTACCTTGAGAGAGGTTGAGAAGAGCAGTCTCAGCTGAAGTAGCACGGGCAGGTTCCTCAAAGACGGAGCGAAACTCGGCCAGGAAGGCCCGGAGATTGGCAGCAACAGGATCATCACGGTCCCACAGTGGCGTGGCCCAGGCCAGAGCTCTACCCTCCAATAGGCTGATGATGAAAGCCACTTTAGAGCGCTCGGTGGGAAACTGACTACTTAAAAGTTCAATATGCATTGTGCATTGAGTCAGGAATCCCCTGCACAACTTGGGATCGCCTCCATATTTACTCGGGAGGGCCAATCGAAGTCTCGAGGTGGCTGCAGGTGGTGATGGGCGCTGGGCTGTAGTATGCTGCTGTAGGGCGGCAGTCAATTGCTGGATTTGCTGCGACTGTTGCTGGATCTGTTGAGCCTGTTGAGCGACCACTCTGGCGACGTCACGGAGATCAGGCACCTCGCCGGGATCCATGGTTGGAGCCTACTGTAACGCCTGGACTAGTGGATCCACTGGACCGTCACCAGCGATGGCACTAACCTCACCAGGGAGCGGAGTCTAAGGGGCCGCTGGTTTTCACCAGAGCCCGCCGCAAGGCGGGATGGACTTGCTGCGGCAGGCGACCCCCAGGTCGCTACCCCTGGCTTGGTTGCTGGTGACGGCAGGCGAGGCGTGGCAGGAGCAGTAGGCAGGAGATGGTACTGGCAATGGTCTGTAGGCGAGACCGCACGTGACAGGCAGAACACGGGAACTAAAGTGTAACGGGGAAGCAGGAACCAGGAACAAGGAGTGGGGACAAGGTAGCGGACAGGAATCAGGAACAAGGACTAGGGACCAGGTAGCGGACAGGAAGCAGGAACAACAGGGAGCTGGGCCAAACGCTATGGGAAGCATGTAGAGGCTCCAACACCTGCAGTGGGGCAGGGCTGGAATTTATAGGGAGTGATTGTGAGCATGACCAATTAGGAGCGCACTGCCCCTTTAAATCTGAGACAGCCGGCGCGCGCGCGCCCTAGGAGGCGGGGACGCGCGCGCGGGCCGGCACAGCGACGGACAGGAGCGTGGAGAGGTCAGGCGCCCCCCGGGGCCGAAGTAACAGCAGCGCCGGGTCCCTGCCTATGGACACCGGCTGCTGCATGGGGGAGAGAGGAGTCGCGGCGGCGGCCCGGAGCACGGGACGACGCCGCAGCCGTGACAAAATGGTCGCATTTAGGTTTCCAAGTCCACCGTGCCACCTCAGAAAATGATGTCAACACCTCTGGAATGCAACTGGGACAGCAGGGGGCGCATGCCTGGGTGCATCTAACACGCCAACGTCGCAGCATTTCACCACTATCACAGCCACTCAAATATACACTCCAAGCACTCTCAGTATACAGGCGTATACCCATTTTATATGATTTTTTAGAAATGCCTTCAGCCAACAGGCGTTCCAATGGTTAATCTGATGTACAGAGCGCAAAATAGTAGTACCAAATTATTATATTTTTGGCACACTCTCAGTATACAGCTGTATACCCTATATCTGAGGTTTTCAGCAAGTAGATGCACTGCAGCCTATTCCTCACAGTGCACTCTAGCTGCCTGCCTATCTGAACACACTGATGTGCTGCTAGCCGGTTTAATAGCTGTATATATATATATATATATATATATATATGTGTGTGTGTGTGTGTGTGTGTGTGTGTGATGAAGCTCTGCTATCTATAATTTTAGCCCTAACAAGGACATTTGGGGGGCACTCATGCCCAAAATCACCTAATACCCGACTGTCCCTGCTACACACTGTCTCCCTGTCTAACACCTGACTGTCCCTGCTACACACTGTCTCCCTGTCTAACACCTGACTGTCCCTGCTACACACTGTCTCCCTGTCTAACACCTGACTGTCCCTGCTACACACTGTCTCCCTGTCTAACACCTGACTGTCCCTGCTGCACACTGTCTCCCTGTCTAACACCTGACTGTCCCTGCTGCACACTGTCTCCCTGTCTAACACCTGACTGCCCCTGCTACACACTGTCTCCCTGTCTAACTCCAAGTCTCATCTGAAAACGAATCTCAAATCCACTATTCTATTATTCTAAAGGTCACATGGTTTAGCCAGCCAATGAATGTAGGTGATTTTCTATCACTTCCTGTGTGCTGCTAGTATCTGTCCCATCCCCCCTGCATAGTTATTGGTTTTAAAAAAAAAAAAAAACGGGAAGGTGGGAGGGGAATCAAATTTTTACAGCGTTTTTGGTCGAAAATGAGTATTTCTAATAGTGTACTACTCGATCGAATACCTATGCAATCGAGTAATACTCGCTCATCCCTAACTTCCTTTAAAGAGACAATCCTAGAGACCACTCTACTGACCTCCCCTAAATAGTTGATCCTAGAAATATCCCCAAAGACCCCCCCCCTAAAGAGTTAATTTAAGAGACCACCCTAGAGAGTCACCTATCCCCTTTTAGTTAATGAATTGGACATTGTTTCTATAGGAGAGTAACTAGAAGGAATAAATGTTTCTCTAAAAGAAAGGGTGTCAGGTCATGAGATCCAAGTTCTGGAGGCAGACGGCCATACACATACAGTCTGTCAGGGACTTCCTCCGCTCTGCACATTGGTAACACACGCACACTCGGCCACACTGAGCATACATGTCTTTGGATGGTATAAGTGGAGGGAATAGACACAGTATATAAAGCCATGAGCCTAAAACAGTCAATATAGAAGTTTCTGGAGGCTTATCTGCCCCATACAAAAGGCCAGAGGGGCCATTATTTCCCCACATATATGGGACTAATAACAGGAAGTCCTATCTGCAGTACAACAGACTGCACCTTGGCGCTGCACAGACTTGTCTCAGGCTCCGCCCCCAGGAGAAGATATAGGTATATATGGACACAGTGGAAGGCACTGTATATCCGGCTGCTCCCCATTGTCGCTGCCATCACTTACTCTGTGAGGTTTCCCGGTATAAGGTGGAGCAAAGCTCAGAGGAAGAACATTGCATAACTACAGTACTCGTACAGCTCGGTGATGACGTACCCAGAGATGCACAAGATGTGCAAGAAAGAGCATATCCTGTAAGACAAACACATTCATTAGGTACAAGACCCCGGGGGCCCCGGCACTGCCACCACGGGGAGCAAAATGTTTCATTCAGCTAAAATAAGCAGAGACTTCCTGATGATAAGGAGGAGACTGCTGGAAAGTGATCTGTAGTAAAATGTAAAAGGAAACAGGAAAACAAGAGCAGCCCATCCCTCCTCCCATCCCTGTAGAGTGGCTTCTGCCCAGGTCATGGAGGTCACAGAGCATGCTCACAAATGTGTCCCATAGACAGAATAGGGTCTGGAGATATTCATTATGTCAATGGGAATTGCTGTAAAGCGGATGACTAAATGCTGTTAAAGACAGCTCAGGACACAAGGAGAAATCAGAAACAGATAAGAAAGAAAGAACAATGTCCCATTATCACTCTGTATTCATTAAAAACACAGATGATACATTCACTTTAAACTGCCCTGAGGAATATACGGTATATTAAATATGGGAATGGAGGAAAGTAAATAAGGGGAACAAAACAAGGAACATATTGGTGGACAGGTCTCTGCTTTAGGATGTCTTATAGTGGAAAACACGTCCCAACCGATAACCGTCCGAAATATGGTGGACAAGGCAGGAGACGCTCAGCAGGTAGTAGTAGTAGTAGTAGTACAGTGTAAAATCATATATAAATCCCTCGTAGACCCTTATACCACAGTATTCAGCTAACTGTAAAGGTATCCCCCCCCCCCCCCGTGACAACTTTACCAGCTGTTATACGGAGGTTACTCCCCCTCCCCCTACAGTATTATATGGGCCTATAAATGGGATAATGGAAACCTACCTGTTACTATGAGAGGAGCCAGAAAACACAGTAATCTCTGCACAACCTTCATCCTGCAGGGACCCGGCGAGCCGTTCTGAGACTTGTGGTGAGCCGCCTGTATTTATGGCACTGGGGAGGGAGGTAGATCTGCAGAACAAACAAGACCTGGGAGAACAGGATGCAAGATTTCACACGATACGAAGAACACAGTCTGGTGCCAAGGGGAAGTTTATAGACACCACAGTCACATTACAGATGTAGCAGAGCTGACCTGGAAAAGCTCTGGAATGTTCTATAATGTAATGTTCTATAAGGCGGAACTATTAGGATATGGAAACGTTCTTGTATGTATCCCACCTACAAGGTATGGGTGAAGGTAACATGTATCAGTCTGGAGTATAAAGAGGAGCAGGAACACCTGTCGGCTGTGAAGCTTACACTGTATTCTATGCCACCCAGTGAATGTATGCCGCTGTAAGGGTAGTATAGTGTGATACCCATTAGGGCGCAGGTTGAGGGTTGTAGTCCCTTAGGAGTCATAGTCTGGTTTACAATGGTCATAGTGGCCGGGGGGGGGGGGGGCATCACACCTTGGGCTGACACAGTGGACTAGGCCAGGTCTAAGCTCCGCCTCCCTTCTAGAAGGTTCCTACAGTTTTAGTGAATGAGGGGAGCTTTTTCTTAGCCATGGCATTACCTGTGTAAAAATGAGAGGCGTAATATAACATGATAAACCATATCACAGTGTAAAACATTATCACCATAATCAACACGTATAACCATTGCTTTGTGGTGACCGAGCAGGACACTGGAGTAATATTACAGGACAGGCTACAAGCGGCGCAACCGGCCATCAGAGGGTCTCCGTTCTGGCTCTCTAAAGGGTCTAAAAAACGTCCACACACTCTAATGGGCCCTATTCCACCAGGACGATTATCGTTCAGATTATCGTTAAATCGTTTGAATCTAAACGATAATCGTTCGGTTGAAATGCAGTTAACGATTAACGACCGAGCGAGAAATCGTTGATCGCTTTAAAAGACCTGGACCTATTTTTATCGTTGCTCGCTCGCAAAACGTTCGCAAATTGTTCGCATTGAATAACACATCGTTCGGTCGTTCGCAATAGATACGAATGCAATAGCGAATAAATGGCTAAGAAAAACTATCGCAATTACGATCATAATTAACGATTATCGTTCCATGGAAATTACTGAACGTTTTCAGGTCTTTCGCAATAGCGGTCGTTTGAGATGGTTAATCGTTAACGATTATGCAAACGATAATCGTCCGGTGGAATAGGGCCCTAAAGGGCTTGTCTGTACGGATTTTTTGGGGGGTGTCATTGTTATCTTTGTGGTGTCACGGTGCCGCAGATGCTTCCTTATTCTGGGGCAGACGGAAACGTCCTCTGTAATTTGTGGTGGTGCTGATGATCACATGATGGCCGTGTCTTTTGTTCTTTCATCTTACATCAGAGTTTATATAAGATAAAATCATTACAGGGATGGGGATCATGTGACCATTTTTTGTCCATGACCTAATTGTCCTATTTGCTGGAAGCCTCTAGTATCAGACAGAAGTATACCAGGAGACACAGCATTACCTATATACATCACCTTATATATCCATCTGTATATTCCCGCCTGGCGCCTGTTCATGAATACCTATCCCACGTACTGTAGAAAGGGAAAGGTGTGAAGATGACCAGTAACCTTCATGACTACATGGCACTATATAGCAGGATTGTACTGACATATCATAGTACTGTACATCATAGTGGTATCATGTATATAACATAGCGATATTACATTATTTGTACATTACACAGCTCTGTTATGCATCCGCTGTGTATTAGTGATATCTGATCTCCTCTGTAGTGTGTGGGAGGGGTTCAGAGCCAGGATAAACAGCAGTGCCAGCGCAGTAATGCCAGCACAAACAAACCCCACCCACTCTGATCATACCCTATCCACTGTGGCTGTACCTAATAACTACATTAAAGTCTACATTATCCTTTATTACTGTGACTATACTTACCCCTGTTACCAGGGGTGATTCTAGCCTCTCTGCTGCCCGAGGCGAACTATAGGATGACGCCCCCCCCCCCCCCCCCCCGGTCAATCCGCCCACATTATAATCCACTACTGCCCCCCCCCCCCCCCCCCCACACTGCTGTCCCCAATAAACATAATGTTTGGTCCCTTGCTGCACAGAGGATGTCAGGAGAGGAGGGGGCTGATCTTATAGGGGAGGTCACAGCAGCACAGAGGAGGTCAGGAGAGGAGGGTGCTAATCCTATAGGAGAGGTCCCAGCAGCACAGAGGATGTCAGGAGAGGAGGGTGCTAATCCTATAGGAGAGGTCCCAGCAGCACAGAGGATATCAGGAGAGGAGGGTGCTAATCCTATAGGAGAGGTCCCAGCAGCACAGAGGATGTCAGGAGAGGAGGGTGCTAATCCTATAGGAGAAGTCCCAGCAGCACAGAGGATGTCAGGAGAGGAGGGTGCTAATCCTATAGGAGAAGTCCCAGCAGCACAGAGGATGTCAGGAGAGGAGGGTGCTGATCTTTTAGGAGATGGTCCCCCTCTTCCCCCCTTATAGATGGACCCCTCTCCCTTATAGATGGTCCCCCTCTCCCCCTCCCTTATAGATGGTCCCCCTCTCCCCCCTCCCTTATAGATTGGTCCCCCTCTTTCCCCTCCCTTATAGATGGTCCCCCTCTTCCCCCCCTTATAGATGGTCCCCCCTCTCCCCCCCCCCTTATAGATGGTCCCCCTCTGCTCCCCCCCTTATAGATGGTCCCCCTCTCCCCCCCCCCCCTTATAGATGGTCCCCCTCTCCCCCCCCCCTTATAGATGGTCCCCCTCTTCCCTCTCCCTTATAGATGGTCCCCCTCTCTCCCCCCCCCCCCTTATAGATGGTCCCCCTCTCCCCCCCCCTTATAGATGGTCCCCCTCTCCCCCCCCCCTTATAGATGGTCCCCCTCTTCCCTCTCCCTTATAGATGGTCCCCCTCTCCCCCCCCCCTTATAGATGGTCCCCCTCTTCCCTCTCCCTTATAGATGGTCCCCCTCTCTCCCCCCCCCCTTATAGATGGTCCCCCTCTCCCCCCCCCCCCCTTATAGATGGTCCCCCTCTCCCCCCCCCCTTATAGATGGTCCCCCTCTTCCCTCTCCCTTATAGATGGTCCCCCCTCTCCCCCCCCCCCCTTATAGATGGTCCCCCTCTTCCCTCTCCCTTATATATGGTCCCCCTCCTGCACAGCAGATAAAACAAAAACAAAAAACAGCACACAACTCACCTGCCATCCGTTCCCCCGTCGAGCCTCCCTGGTCTGGTCCGGCTGATGTGCGGCTGCCCGGGGTGTCCTGTCCTGTCCCCGGCAGCGCGCGCATCAGAGAGCTCCCCGTGCGCCTGTGGCTGTGACTTCCAGTGCACAGGGAGCTCTCTGATGCGCGCGCTGCCGGAGACAGGATGGGACACCCCGGGCAGCCACACATCAGCCGGGGGACTAAGGCTGCATTCCCACGTTCCGTGGAATGCCGGTACCGGAGACCCCCGAGCCCGGACAGCATCTGTAATTAGATGCTGGGAGCGGGGGAGACTGTATTCATAAGCGCCGCGCTGTAGTAACAGCACCGCGTGGCTGATTCATTACACCGCGGCGCTTATGAATACAGTCTCCCCCGCTCACAGCATCTCATTACAGATGCTGTCCGGGCGCGGGGGTCTCTGGTACATGGTACAATCAGTGGCGGATTATAATGTGGGCGGCCGCCCGAACCGCCCATATTATAATCTGCCACTGAATGCCGCCCCTAGGGGCGTAGCTAATGTCTCTTGGGCCCTGGTGCAAGAGGTCAACTTGGGCCCCCCCTTTCTCGATGCTATTGGTATATATATATATATATATATCTCAAGACTGATATTACCAATAATACCAGTATACAGGAAATATTATCACTGCCATACTGTTACTAAACAAATCCTGTTTACTGAGACCAATATTGCCAATATTACCAGTACACAAGGGGAAATATTACCGCCACACCACAACCATCACCACCATATTGTTACTGACCAAATCCAGTATACTAAATCCAATAAAACACAGTACCAGATAACAAGTAACAAATAATACCACCTCATAGTGACTAACACCACCGTTGCTACTGAATATAATCCTCTGTACATAGACCAATATCACTTCATACAGTCATATAGAGGTGGACTAACTGTACACAGGATCTATACACCATATACATTACAGTGCAGTTATATCAAGTGACTCACAGGGGACGTCTTCTCTGATCGGAGTTCTTCCCTTTTCATCTTCTCCATCTGTTGTGGGCGATTTTGAGAACTTCTCTGGGCCACGAATCCACAGAATCTGCCAGACAGACATATTAGGCTCCTCACACTGACACCATCATCTCTCTAAAAACTGCACATCTGTACTGTCCCCTTTACCCCCTCATTTAGTAGGTAGCCCTGACACTATGTGACCCCCCCTTAAAGTACATGCCCCCCTCTGTGCATGCCCTATTGTATACACCCCCCATGTAGTCCACCTTATAGATGGCCCCCAATGTTTCCCCCTTATAGATGGCCCCCTGTGTTGTCCCTCTTATAGATGCCCCCCATGTTATCCCCCATATAGATGGCCCCCCATTTTATCCCCCTTACAGATGCCCCCCATGTTGTCCCCTCCTCCTGCCCCTTTATCACCATACTACTACCCCTTTCATCCTCCTGCCCTTTCATAATCATACTACAAACACCTCCATCATAATACTAACACCCCCTTCATCCTCCTGCCCTTTCATCATCATACCACTACACCCTTCATCATCCTCTTGTTCCTTAATCATCATACCACTACACCCTTCATCATCCTCTTGTTCCTTAATCATCATACCACTACACCCTTCATCATCCTCTTGTTCCTTCATCATCATACCACTACACCCTTCATCATCCTCTTGTTCCTTAATCATCATACCACTACACCCTCATCATCATACCACTACACCCCCCATCATCCTCTTGTTCCATCATCATACCACTACACCCTCATCATCATACCACTACACCCCATCATCCTCTTGTTCCATCATCATCATACCACTACACCCCCCATCATCCTCTTGTTCCATCATCATACCACTACACCCCCCATCATCCTCTTGTTCCATCATCATACCACTACACCCCCCATCATCCTCTTGTTCCATCATCATACCACTACATCCCCCATCATCCTCTTGTTCCATCATCATACCACTACATCCTCATCATCCTCTTGTTCCATCATCATCATCATACCACTACACCCCCCATCATCCTCATGTTCCATCATCATCATACCACTACATCCTCATCATCCTCTTGTTCCATCATCATCATCATACCACTACACCCCCCATCATCCTCTTGTTCCATCATCATACCACTACACCCCCCATCATCCTCTTGTTCCATCATCATCATCATACCACTACACCCCCCATCATCCTCTTGTTCCATCATCATCATCATACCACTACACCCCCCATCATCCTCTTGTTCCATCATCATACCACTACACCCCCATCATCCTCTTGTTCCATCATCATACCACTACACCCCCCATCATCCTCTTGTTCCATCATCATCATACCACTACACCCCCCATCATCCTCTTGTTCCATCATCATCATACCACTACACCCCCCATCATCCTCTTGTTCCATCATCATCATACCACTATACCCCCCATCATCCTCTTGTTCCATCATCATACCACTACACCCCCATCATCCTCTTGTTCCATCATACCACTACACCCCCCATCATCCTCTTGTTCCATCATCATACCACTACACCCCCATCATCCTCTTGTTCCATCATACCACTACACCCCCATCATCCTCTTGTTCCACCATACCACTACACCCCCCATCATCCTCATGTTCCATCATCATCATACCACTACACCCCCCATCCTCTTGTTCCACCACCATACCACTACACCCCCCATCATCCTCTTGTTCCACCACCATACCACTACACCTCCCATCATGCCCTTTAAAACAAAAAAATCTTTACTCACCTGAATGGTTCCTCTAGTCTTCTTGTCACGCGCGCTGGTGGGCTTACCGCGGCTGGGGGCGGGGCTTCCAGCGGAGGGGGCGGAGCTTCGCGGGACCTGTTTTTTTTGCCCTCAAGATGCTCCCAGCCCCGCAAGTCAGCCGGGGGCCGACCCAGCCTCCTCTTGTGATCGCAGGCAAAACATTGCTTGCGGTCACAAGAGGGAGTGGGAGGCGGGCAGTACAGTGGCAGTACAGTAGCGGCCCGGGCGACCGTGGTAGCTACGCCACTGAATGCCGCCCCCATGATAACAGCTGGTGGCGCCGCCTGAGGCAGACGACTCAGGTCGCCTCATCATTGCGGCGCCACTGCCTGTTACTGTACCTGATATTCATGCCTGTCCCTGTTACTGTACCTGATATTTGTCCCTGTCCCGTTATTGTACCTGATATTCGTCCCTGTCCTCTGTTGTTACTGTACCTGATATTCACCCCAGTGCCATGTTACTTTACCTGTTTTTCATCTCTGTGCCCTGTAACTGTACCTTTTTTCGTCCCTGTCTCTTGTTACTGTACCTGATATTTGTCCCTTTTGCATGTTACTGTACCTTATTTTCATCCCTGTCTCCTGTTACTGTACCTGATATTCGTCCCTGTCCCCTGTTACTGTACCTGTTATTCGCCCCTGTCTCCTGTTACTGTACCAGACCTTTACTCCTGTTGTTATACCAGATTGTAAAAAAAAAAGTAAAAGGACATTTATATATTGTACACATATTGTAAATATAATTATTATCTCTTTTTTTTGTGTGTGACTATCATTGTCACACGCAGGGAATTTCAAACCTAGAGAAATGCAATAAAAAATATATAATATTTTACAGTTTTACACAAAGAAAGGATTAATGTATGGACCATAATTTACTATTATTATGAAGTAAATTTTAGTAATGTCAGCACAAACAAACTCCACCTACTCTCATCATAACCTGTTCACCATGGCTGTACCTAATAGCCATCCCTGTGCTCTAATTCTGTAACTAATAGTCATCCCTGTCACCTGTTGCTGTACCTGATAACTATATTAAAGTCTACATTATCCTTTATTACTGTGACTATACTTACCCCTGTTACTGTACCTGATAGTCATGCCTGTCACTGTTACTGTACCTGGTATTTGTCCCTGTCCCTTGTTACTGTACCTGATATTTGCCCCTGTTACTGTACCTGATATTCATCCCTGTCCCGTTACTGTACCCAATATTCGTCCGTCTCCTGTTACTGTACCTGATATTCGTCCCTGTCCCGTTACTGTACCTGATATTCGTCCCTGTCTCCTGTTACTGTACCAGATATTTGTCCCCGTCTCCTGTTACTGTACCTGATATTCGCCCATGTCTCCTGTTACTGTACCTGATATTTGTCCCTGTCTCCTGTGCCATACCTTTACTCCTGTTACTATATCAGATTGTAAAAAAATAAATAAAAGGACATTGATATATTGTAGACATATTGTAAATGTGATTAATATCTCATTTGTGTTGTGTGATCATTGTTACATGCAGGGTATTTGAAACCTAGAGAAATGCAATTTAAAAAAAAAATTATAAAATTTTACAGTTTTTCACAAAGAAAGGATTAATGTATGAAACATAATTTACTATTAATATGAAGTGTATTTTGTCACAAGAAAATTCCCAGAATCACTTAGGTAAGCTTCACCAATACACCAATACACCAATACAATATCAGGGCTGTGACAATCATGCATGACTTATCAGTCAGGAGATGTCAACAGAGATAATGTGATTGCTACATAATATAATAAGAAAAGGTGGGTAAATGAGCAGTCAGCTGGGATTGTCAGGGCCGTATTTACCACTAGGCACCCGTGGTCCGGTGCCTAGGGCAGCACCTTGCAGGGGGGCAGCACCAGGGAGAAGGGGGACAGAAAAAACTAATTTTTTAGTTTTTAATTTTTTTAGTTTCCCTCCTCCCGTTCAGACTTGCCAGTAAATCTGGTGTCTTTTCCAGGGGGGTGGGGGGTATGGTGGTATTGGTCAGGTCTGGTATCGCCAATAGGTGCGTGAAGATGGGGGGTCTTCAGGTTTAGTGCCTAGGGCAGCAGCAGCTGTTAATACAGCCCTGGGGATTGTGGCAGATGGTACAGCGTCCCCAGCCAAATCCCACCTCACAGCCAGACACACCTACTGTACGAGTTTGGTTTTTATTTTTGGAGCCAAATGTTGTTTTACCAGAGCTACCAGGTAGCTAAAAAAAAAATTCTTTCGAATAAACTGGTGCCAAAAAGTGCCAGATATTTGTAATTTACTTCTATAATCAGCTGCTGTTTGTCCTGCAGGAAGTGGTGTATTCTTTCCATTCTGACACAGTGCTCTCTGCTGCCACCTCTGTCCATGTCAGGAACTCTCCAGAGTAGCAGCAAATTCCCATGGAAAACCTCTCCTGCTCTCCGGACAGGAAAAAATACACCACTTCCTGCAGAACATACAGCAGCTCATAAGTACCGGAAGACTGGAGATTTTTAAATAGAAGTAATTTACACATCTCTGGTACTTACTGTCACCAGTTACTTTAAAAAAAATTTTTTTGGTGCACTACCCCTTTAATTTTTTATTATTGACCTTTTAAAAAGTTGCCTCTATGGAGCATTACGGTGCTCATCTTTTTAACCCTGTTCACACAATGTTTGATTTCAGACGTATTTGTGGACGGACGTAATTTTAAGGCATAAATTACTGCTGTATCTATCAACAGCTGTGATTTTACTTCAAAATGACATCCGTCCAAAAATTTACCTAAAAAACAAATATTGTGTGAACACAGCCTGATCTGTAGTATTTATTGGTACCACATTGCTACAGATTGATGATTGTTTGGTGTAGCTGTGGTATGAAAGAAATTGGATTACCTGGAATTTCTGCAAAGAAAATTTTTACTTTTCTCACTCACTTTGCAGTTCTTCCTGTAAAATACCTAAAGGGTTAAAAACTATATGAATGTCAATTTGAATACTTGAAAGGGTGAAGATTTGAAAACAGGGATATTTTATGGGCGTTTCTATTATACAGACTATAAACATATATTCCAAAACTGAACTGGTCCCTAAAGAAAATTCTGAGTTTGAAATCTTCATGAAAATTTTACTAAACATTTATAACATCCTAAAAAAGTAAAAGTATGTTCACCAAATGATGCCAACACACAGTAGAGATGTTATAAATATGAATTAGTAAATTATTTATTGGGTACAGATATCTTCCTTATTCGCAGAGACTTTCAAATAAAAAAAAAATGTAATTTTCTAAATTTTTCACAAAATTTTGGAGTTGACCCAAATTTTGGAGTTTTGGAATTGACCCAATTTTTTTTTTTTTTTTATACTCCAATATTTTTTATTGTTTTCATAATAAAAGCAACATATCACATTTCACAGTACATAATCCCCCCCTTCCCCACCCACCCACCCCACGGAAGGAGAGAAAAAAAAAAAGGCCCATCAATCTTTCCAACGTTTCCAGAGCTTCTGAAACCTTAAGGTTGCTTTAATAGATCTCCTTGCCATCATCTCCTCATATTTCTTCACCTTAATAACCAACCCCTTCCACTCTTCCAACCCAGGGGGTGTACAATTCATCCATCTTCCCGCTATCAAAACCTTTGCACATCCCATTATCTTATTCAGTAGTAAATTATTTTCCCCGTCTTCCACCAAACCCCCCAATAACAGCTCTGGTATAGAATATGATATTTGCAATGACAGTCCCATTTCTCTCTCAATATGATTCTTTATATCCTCCCAATAGGTGCGGATCGTCGGGCAGGCCCATATCATATCTATCATGTCGGCTCTCTCAGTGTGACATTTATTACAGATTACGACTTGACTACTAAAACGAGATAATGTCTCAGGGGTTCTATAAAGCCAAAACAGGATTTTAGGGTACAAACCCACTTGCCGGATCTGCAGCGAGTCTCCTTGCTGCGTTTTTGCAGGGAGACTCGCTGCAGATCCCAGCCCTATAATTTCATTAGCAGAGAAACTCGCAGCAGGGATGTACATCCCTACTGCGATTTTGTCTGCAGCCCTCCCCATTAACCCCCTAGCCGCCGGACATGATACATTACCGGGTCCCCGTTCCTGCTTGCTTCGGGGCTCCCGGTGTCTTCACGGCCCGCTCGGCCAATCAGTGCGCTGCGGCAGGGCAGCGCACTGATTGACCGGGCAGAACGTGCCGGGAGCCGCCGAAGCAAGCAGGAGCGGGGACCTGGTAATGTATATCCTGCCCGCCCCCCCTACAGCCCCGATCGCCCCCGACCGCATGGTCGCCCCCCGCACCCCCTGGCCGCATGATCGCCCCCCACACCCCCTGGCCGCAGGATCGCCCCCCGCACCCCCCGGCCGCACGATCGGCCCCCGCACCCCCCGGTCGCACGATCGCGCCCCGATCGCCCCCAGCCGCACGATCGCCCCCCGCAGACCCCGGCCGCATGATCGCCCCACGCATCCCGTGCGGCCGGGGGGTGCGGGGGGCGATCATGCGGCCGGGGGCGATCGGGGCTGCAGGGGGCTGCGCGGGGCGATCATGCGGCCGGGGGGGTGCGGGGGGCAATCGTGCGGCTGGGGGGTGCGGGGGGCGATCATGCGGCCGGGGGGTCGGGGGGCGATCGTGCGATCGGGGGGTGCGGGGGGCGATCCTGCGGCCAGGGGGTGCGGGGGGCGATCATGCGGCCGGGGGCGATCGGGGCTGCAGGGGGGGGCGGGCAGGATATACATTAACAGGTCCCCGCTCCTGCTTGCTTTGGCGGCTCCCGGAACGTTCTGCCCGGCCAATCAGTGCGCTGCCCTGCCGCAGCGCACTGATTGGCCGGGTGGGCCGTGAAGACACCGGGAGCCCCGAAGCAAGCAGGAACGGGGACCCGGTAATTTATAATGTCCGGCGGCTAGGGGGTTAATGGGGAGGGCTGCAGACAAAATCGCAGCAGGGATTTAGAAGGGTCCCCTTCTAGATTCTTAACTATTATCTCCCATATTGTGTTGTGTATCACACCTTCCCATTTAGACCTTATCCTCTGTAAATGTGGTAATCTTTTTTCACTAACATTCTATATATTTTCGGCAGGCACTTACCCACCCCTTTCCAGTTACATAATAAATCAATTAATTCATGTGATTCCACGTGTCTCCAAGCTAACCCTTGTGAACAACATACTGCACGCTTTATTTGGGTATACTGAAATCTGTGAGAGTCTGACAGCCTATATCTACTTTGTGCCATTATTAATGTGATCATTTCTCCACTTTCAAATAAATCAGACACAAATTTCACCCCCCTGCTCTTCCAGAATCCTGCCAGGTCCTGGCTCAAAAATTCCTTTAAATTCCAATTATCCCATAATGGTGTGCACTCCAAAGAACCCTTAATTCCACATATTTTTTTCACAACCATCCACACTCTATCATACAGTGCTCCGAACAAAAATTGTCTAGGGGACCTCTCACACAATGTCCAGCTTCAAGTACTTCATAGAAGCTCTTACCAGAATTCCCTGTTTTGGCTAGGATATACTCCACTATCAAGGAGGTCTTCCACTTCGCCAGACCCTGGGCTCCACCAGAAATAGAAGAGAGCCGAAAGTCGGGCAAGGCGAGACCCCTTTTACCCACCTCCTGAGACAGCACCTCATACTTAATCCTAACTTTTTTCTGACCCCACACCAACTTACCACTTACAAAAGTAGAATATGTCAAAAACATAAGTAAAAGCATCCCAAAATTCTTAATACATAGTGATAGTGTTTTTTTTGTTTTGTTATTACACTATAGCATGATGTTGCCATTTTGTCTGTATTCTCATATAGTTTCATCCTCCAACCACCATTTGCTGAGGACGGTTTTTCTTCACAGGGGGAACGTGCAGTATCCTACTGTATGTTATTTATGCTGCCTAAAGGTTGTTGAATGATTTACCTCTACGTTTTAAATTTTGATGTCCAGCATTTTTGATGTCCTATTTTTTATTATAGGCAGTGTACTGTAATTTCCATTGTGAATGTCTTAAATCTAGAATTACCAGCTCAAGTGTAGCCCCATAAGAGCAACACCTGAACCAGCCCATTTAAGAAATGTGGGCAGATCTGCTGGACCCCTCAAGTCTGCCTGACTGGGGTTAATAGTGGCACTACAAGGCCCAGACAACCTGCAGGTTCTGTCCCACTCAAGTGGCATTCCCTTCAACGCTCTGTCCCAGTGCCCTGTATTGCATGAGCCCTGAGGGGACTCGCAAATTTACAAGATTCAGGCACATATACTGCGGTAAGGGAAATCAATGAATCAGAGTTTTTTCATTTTCACCACTTTAATTTTTTTTTTTTTCAAAAAAACCTTGCCACTCAACAGAAGAGAAGAATAAAGTTAATATGGATGATTTGTAGGGTGCAATTACTCATAAAAGACTTTTATATACATCCTTTTCAGCAAAATTAAGTTGACCAGATTTTCTATGAATATCTACTATGCTCTAATATGCCCAAGGCTCATTCTTTTCCCTTTGGAGGGGGGTTTAATGCATTGCTATTGGGTGCAGCGTTCTGTGAGGCTGACATTTTGCCATTCTCCTCTTCATATAGCAATTGCTAAGCCTTTCAGCTACTTCCTGTGCTCTGTCTTGCTCTGTCTGTTACTAAAGACAGAATTCTCCTTACAACAGGCAGTGGACAGCAGATTCCAGAGAAGTGAGATGGCTAGTGGCCAAGACTTGGGGGAGGGGGGGGGGGGGCATAAGGAGTAATATTTGGTAAATGTAGTGACTTACAGACAGGTTAGGAATGACAAAGATTACCACATGGGATATGGTTGGATACTATGGTTATCATTTACAGCAAAAATTTAATCAGGAACAACATCATTAATGTGTATAAGTAGAATGTTTCCTGGAGGGTGATGCCTCCGTTGTTACAGAAGGTTGTCACTGCCGCGGATAGGCTTCCAAAGTCGCCCTTCACATTTCCCAGTATATTACAGACGCTAGGAGTAGCACAGCCCTGGATGCCGCTTGTCGCAGACTTAGATCCTGATGAATAAGAAGCAAAGAAAAAAATGTATTATTACAATAAAGTGGAGGGCCTCTTATTAACATCACTATAATATCTCTGCCCAGTGGTTGGAGCTCTGCTTTTCCTAATACTTTCCCCTTTTATTGACATCATACAATTCTGTGTGCCAGCTGCCACCATTAGGGAGCGCTCACTGCATACTGATATATATATAGAGTTACTCCATCTTCAGTAGACTTCTATACTCCCCCTAGTGGTGGCAAATGGAATTTTTTTCATTACAATCACTTGAAGGTTAATATTGGGTTGGAAAATGATTACCTGAAAGGAATGTGGACATGCTGCCACACATAGTCTGTTCGCCATGACACTGTAAGATGCTTTCAGAAATGCAAAAGTTACTAGTGCCCGAGCCGCAGGTTGGGCATTTCAGTCCATTTGTTGTTGTAGTGTCAACTGGCACTGAATGGGAGGAGATAGGAAGATCACACTGTTAAAATGATTCTTCAAATTTTAGGTTCAAAATTTTATTTCATTTCAATTCATCAGAATGCATCAGTAGTAATTTCTTGAACTTTGAGTCAGCATGTCATCTATGCTCTGCAAGGCTGAATACATACTTTACTGCACTGCAGTGTTCTACCACTAGGTGGTGCTCTATACTATTGTACTATACAGAGAGTGATGGCGCTTACACTTTGGGCTGGTAGCGGTGCAGTTATCACTATTACAGCATGAAGTTGCGATCTTGACGTCTCCATATTGAAAAGATAAACTCCCTGTAATATTGCACATATCTGCGGGGACACATCCTCAAGTCAGAGCTGCATATTGCTTTGTAGAAACTGTAAAATAACAAAACACACAGTTTTATAATATCTGTTTATTATAATTATACATGCACTCCAGTATATGTAAATGTAACATCCAGGTCTATTGCTAAAATACATTTGCCCACTAGGGGGCACTAGACTTCAGTGATGACGTCACAGGTAGCGCACAGGTAGTGACTGCCATCTTTATGGTATACCTAAAATGAACCCCCATATGTCCCATCTTAGTCAACCTTTCATGAAATCTAAAGTGAATGTTCCCTTTTTTATAGCAAGATTTTTTTCAGGCTCAACATTCTCTGCAGAATTATTTATTAATATCTTTACAGCGACCGGGGGTCCATTTTTCTGATACAGAGCTTGAAATCCCCATGCATAGATATAGAATAAATTTTATCGTGTATTCTATCAGTCACCATTAGGGGGAGCTTGGTAGCTCACTGCATACTGCTCTACAATGAATTCCAATGTAAAAACTGTATGCAGTAAGCTCTTCAGCTCCCTCTAGTGGTGACTGGAGGCAAAAAGATATGCCCATGTGCTGGGGGAAATCTGTATTGGATGACACATTAAGATGTACAATAAACATGTTACTTACGTACGGTGACCTCAGAGAGGGTAGATACACAGTAGTGGCCGTCTGAGCAGGTCTCTGTGGTTCCTGTGCACTGAGCTCCATCAAAGTCTACACATTTAATGCACGACAGAGACAAGCCTGGAAGACACAGAAAGAACAACAGGTCACCTCCTAGATTCCTTATAGAAGAAAAATGTTAGATTTTTTTCTTCCCTTTTTTATTTAATTTTTTTGTTGACATAACCAATTGGGGGTTTGTTTTTGTGGGACAGTCGGTTCCCTGTACATCCCTCATCTCCCTGCAGACTCTTCTGTTCCCTGCAGATCCCTCTGCCCCCTGAAGACTCTTCTGTTCCCTGCAGACCATTCTCCCCCCTATAGACTCTTCTGTTCCCTGCAGATCCCTCTGCCCCCTGAAGACTCTTCTGTTCCCTGCAGACCATTCTCCCCCCTATAGACTCTTCTGTTCCCTGCAGACCATTCTCCCCCCTATAGACTCTTCTGTTCCCTGCAGACCATTTTCCCCCCTATAGACTCTTCTGTTCCCTGCAGATCCCTCTGCCCCCTGAAGACTCTTCTGTTCCCTGCAGACCATTCTCCCCCCTATAGACTCTTCTGTTCCCTGCAGACCATTCTCCCCCCTATAGACTCTTCTGTTCCCTGCAGACCATTTTCCCCCCTATAGACTCTTCTGTTCCCTGCAGATCCCTCTGCCCCCTGAAGACTCTTCTGTTCCCTGCAGACCATTCTCCCCCCTATAGACTCTTCTGTTCCCTGCAGACCATTCTCCCCCCTATAGACTCTTCTGTTCCCTGCAGACCATTTTCCCCCCTATAGACTCTTCTGTTCCCTGCAGATCCCTCTGCCCCCTGAAGACTCTTCTGTTCCCTGCAGACCATTCTCCCCCCTATAGACTCTTCTGTTCCCTGCAGACCATTTTCCCCCCTATAGACTCTTATTTTTCTGCAGATGCCTCTGCCTCCTGCAGACTCCTCTGTTCCCTGGCCCTGCACATCCCTCATCTCCCTGCAGACTCTTCTGTTGCCTGCAGATCCCTCTGCGCTCTGCAGACTCTTCTGTTTCCTGCAGACAATTCTCCCCCCTGCAGACTCTTCTGTTCCCTGCAGATCCCTCTGCCTCCTGCAGACTCTTCTGTTCCCTGCGCATCCCTCCGCCCCCTGCAGACTCTTCTGTTCCCTGCAGACCATTCTCCCCCCTATAGACTCTTCTGTTCCCTGCAGATCCCTCTGCCCCTACAGACTCTTCTGTTCCCTGCAGATCCCTCTGCCCCCTGCAGACTCTTCTGTTCCCTGCAGATCCCTCTGCCCCCTGCAGACTCTTCTGTTCCCTGCGCATCCCTCCGCCCCCTGCAGACTCTTCTCTTCCCTGCAGACCATTCTCCCCCTATAGACACTTCTGTTCCCTGCAGACCATTCTCCCCCCTATAGACTCTTTTGTTCCCTGCAGATCCCTCTGCCCCCTGCAGACTCTTCTGTTCCCTGCAGATCCCTCTGCCCCCTGCAGACTCTTCTGTTCCCTGCGCATCCCTCCGCCCCCTGCAGACTCTTCTCTTCCCTGCAGACCATTCTCCCCCTATAGACACTTCTGTTCCCTGCAGACCATTCTCCCCCCTATAGACTCTTCTGTTCCCTGCAGATCCCTCTGCCCCCTGCAGACTCTTCTGTTCCCTGCGCATCCCTCCGCCCCCTGCAGACTCTTCTCTTCCCTGCAGACCATTCTCCCCCTATAGACACTTCTGTTCCCTGCAGACCATTCTCCCCCCTATAGACTCTTCTGTTCCCTGCATATCCCTCTGCCCCCTGCAGACTCTTCTGTTCCCTGCAGATCCCTCTGCCCCCTGCAGACTCTTCTGTTCCCTGCATATCCCTCTGCCTCCTGCAGACTCTTCTGTTCCCTGCGCATCCCTCCGCCCCCTGCAGACTCTTCTCTTCCCTGCAGACCATTCTCCCCCTAAAGACACTTCTGTTCCCTGCAGACCATTCTCCCCCCTATAGACTCTTTTGTTCCCTGCAGATCCCTCTGCCCCCTGCAGACTCTTCTGTTCCCTGCAGATCCCTCTGCCCCCTGCAGACTCTTCTGTTCCCTGCATATCCCTCTGCCTCCTGCAGACTCTTCTGTTCCCTGCATATCCCTCGTCTCCCTGCAGACTATTCTGTTTCCTGCATATCCCTCCGCCCCCTGCAGACTCTTCTGTTCCCTGCATATCCCTCCGCCCCCTGCAGACTCTTCTGTTCCCTGCACATCCCTCTGCCCCCTGCAGACTCTTCTGTTCTCTGCACATCCCTCATTCCCCTGCAGACTCTTCTGTTCTCTGCACATCCCTCATCCCCCTGCAGACTCTTCTGTTCCCTGCACATCCCTCTGCCCCCTGCAGACTCTTCTGTTCTCTGCACATCCCTCATTCCCCTGCAGACTCTTCTGTTCTCTGCACATCCCTCATCCCCCTGCAGACTCTTCTGTTCCCTGCACATCCCTCTGCCCCCTGCAGACTCTTCTGTTCTCTGCACATCCCTCATCCCCCTGCAGACTCTTCTGTTCCCTGCACATCCCTCATCCCCCTGCAGACTCTTCTGTTCCCTGCACATCCCTCATCCCCCTGCAGACTCTTCTGTTCTCTGCACATCCCTCATCCCCCTGCAGACTCTTCTGTTCTCTGCACATCCCTCATCCCCCTGCAGACTCTTCTGTTCCCTGCACATCCCTCATCCCCCTGCAGACTCTTCTGTTCTCTGCACATCCCTCATCCCCCTGCAGACTCTTCTGTTCCCTGCACATCCCTCATCCCCCTGCAGACTCTTCTGTTCTCTGCACATCCCTCTGCCCCCTGCAGACTCTTCTGTTCTCTGCACATCCCTCATCCCCCTGCAGACTCTTCTGTTCCCTGCACATCCCTCATCCCCCTGCAGACTCTTCTGTTCCCTGCACATCCCTCATCCCCCTGCAGACTCTTCTGTTCTCTGCACATCCCTCATCCCCCTGCAGACTCTTCTGTTCCCTGCACATCCCTCATCCCCCTGCAGACTCTTCTGTTCCCTGCACATCCCTCATCCCCCTGCAGACTCTTCTGTTCCCTGCACATCCCTCATCCCCCTGCAGACTCTTCTGTTGCCTGCAGATCCCTCATCTCCCTGCAGATTCTTCTGTTCCCTGCGCATCCCTCCGCCCCCTGCAGACTCTTCTGTTCCCTGCAGACCATTCTCCCCCCTATAGACTCTTTTGTTCCCTGCAGATCCCTCTGCCTCCTGCAGGCTCTTCTGTTCCCTGCAGACTCTTTTGTTCTCTGCACATCCCTCATCCCCCTGCAGACTCTGCACATCCCTCTGCCCCCTGCAGACTCTGCACATCCCTCTGCCCCCTGCAGACTCTTCTGTTCTCAGAATACCTTGCCAATACTACATAGGATAACATAAAACAAGTAATGTAACACAAAACATATGTAATAGGTAACGGTACATAATACAGAAGTATGATATAAAAAAGACATAAAATACCATAATATAGTTTACATATGATGTCATATCACAGGATAATATAGTGTATATATGATGTCACCGTATAGGGTAATATTGTGTAACATAAAACAGTACATTATAGTGCACTTTTAAACAGGACACATTTATTCATAATTATAATAATAATATAGAACCTCTTACCTGTTGTAGCTAGCGCAGAGACGAGGAGCAGGTATCCCAGGAGGGCGGCCATGATGTGTGGACTCTCTCAGGTGAGCTCTGCAGATGATTGGTCTCCCTCACTTTCCCCCTATTTATGTCCTAGTCCCTATGGTGGAGCTGGAGGGAGGTGTGTGCGATGGGACCATAATCACCTGTCATGTATCAATAACCACAACCATGTGACTTACCTGTATAGAACTGACAGTAACCATGTGACTTACCTGTATAGAACTGGCAGTAACCATGTGACTTACCTGTATAGAAGTAGATGTTTTTATAATTGGAAGGAGTTGGCTATAGATCAGTGGTTTGTTTGCAGTGCAGGGTCGGTCTGGCTTATATTCAGTGTTGTATACATTGTGATATGAACTAGTTAATAGTTTCCACCATACACACACACAGTACAATGGATCATGTCATAGATAAAACACCTCTCTGCACACTCCTCTACACAGTTATTACACAGTTTTTTATCTTTTACTTTGCTACCTACTTTATACGTCCCCCAGGTCTGATCTAATAAACCATAGTGATTTCCATTCCTTTGACTTCCTGAGTCGTTCTCTATACAGTGCAAATTAATAATAACGATTCCCATCGCTCCCTCCACTGCTTTTTGCCAGACATTTGATTATTTCAATATTGCCCATAGTACAGGGTGATTGGTTACTTATAGTATAGAATTATAGGTTAAGGTATAGGATGATGGGATGTAGTACAGGATTATAGTGTAGGATGTAGTATAGGATTATAGGTTATGGTACAGGGTTATAGAACGTAGTGTAGGATTAGGATAAACCCAGGTCAAATTTAGATACACTACATCCACAGCTCCCCCCCCCCCCCCCCCTCAATCCCGGTCCAATCTACTACAGAGAGCAGAGGGACCTCTGCTATAGGGGACTGCACGGGGAGCATTACTATAGGGGGAAGGCACGGAAGGGGGGGACCTACTGTATGGATACTGCACAGAGGGGGGCATGTACTATATGGGAAATGCGCAGAGGTGGCCATGTGCTGTATAGGGACTATACTGTATACCTGTATCTGCTCATCTGGGCTATTTTCTATATGGGGTATGCACAAAGGGGCCTATTACTATATACAGAGGTGAAGAGGGACCTAACTACTATATAGGGGCACAGAGGACCAAACTACTATCTGTGCTGAAGCAAGGAGCCTAAAATGTTTCTTTGGCAGATTCTGGAGAGAGGTTTCATGGGCACGGGAAAGCTTCAAGATGGCCCAGTGTCATGGCCGCGGCGGCATCCCGTGCTCCGGGCCGCCGCCGCGACCTCCCTCTGTCCCACGCAGCTGCCGGGGTCCTTGTGCAGGGACCCGGCGCTGCTGTCTGTTCGGCCCCGGGGGGCGCCTCACCTCGTCCCGCTCCGGTCTCCGTCTGTGCCGGCCGGCGCGCGCGTCCCCGCCTCCTAGGGCGCGCGCGCGCCGGCTGTCTCAGATTTAAAGGGCCAGTCCGTCCCTAATTGGTAGTTGCACCCAATCACTCCCTATAAATCCCAGCGTGCCCTGTCCCTCGGGTTGGAGCCTCTACATGCTTCCCATAGTGTTTGGCCCAGCTCCCTGTTGTTCCTGATTCCTATCCGCTACCTGGTCCCTAGTCCTTGTTCCTGATTCCTGTCCGCTACCTGGTCCCTAGTCCTTGTTCCTGGTTCCTGTTCCCCTGTTACACCATTGCTCCTGTGTTCAGCCTGTCACCTGCGGTTACGCCTACAGACCTCTGCCAGCACCATCTCCTGCCTACTGCTCCTGCCACGCCTCGCCTGCCGTCACTAGCAACCAAGCCAGGGGTAGCGACCTGGGGGTCGCCTGCCGCAGTAAGTCCATCCCGCCTTGCGGCGGGCTCTGGTGAAAACCAGCGGCCCCTTAGACTCCGCTCCCTGGTGAGGTTAGTGCCATCGCTGGTGACGGTCCAGCGGATCCACTACTCCAGGCGTTTCACCCAGGCTGGATGGAGGAGCTGGTAGTCTACTGTGTCAAACACTGCTTGGCTTTGACTTTGCTGATGGTGGTGACAGTGGGCTACCTGATGGGGGGTCCTATCTAGAGACTTGGCACTCAGCTGTGGGGACTTTACAAGAAAGAGTACCATCATTTGCAGCTATGACGAGCCACTTAATTCTGTCCATGGGCACTGAGTGACACAGATCCAAGAACACAGGCCCCACCTAGTAAGTAAAGCAAGCCAACAGGCAGACTTCAAAGGAACGCACTTTGCAGCACAGTTCTCGGCTTTCACTGCTCTTACCTAACTGCTGACTTTTTTTCCTGTCTCATATTGTCAGGCTGAGAAGAGAAGATAGTCCCCCAGCGTGGCTAAGTTTCTCCCCCATCTGTAGTAGCCTCACTGGAGTTTCACTAGCCTGACATGGCTGAGACTAAGGATACTTGAAATAATAGTCTCTGAATATGGTGTTCCTACAAATGTATCCTGGCCTCCAGGCTAGGCCCTGTAAAATTTAGCAAGAACACTGTCAGGACAGGGGAGGTAGGGACAAGACAAGACAGTGAGCCCTAATGCTGAGCCCACCCACTGTCCCTACCTACTTGGTTCAAACGGCCCTAGGTTGCGCAGACAACCACAAAGGCGGTCCCTGCTCTAGTATAGGTGTACACAGAACAATACAGACAAACAAACACAAAGGGAGAGTCAAACAAGCCAAAATCCAAACCAAACGAGCGACGCAGTACAAAATCAGTAAATACAGCAATACAATGTACAACAGCAGCAGCACCAGCCACAAAATAATATAATAGCACTGAGCACTTCTTAGGGGTGTGTATGCAACACCTAATGTCCCCTTTCTGGTAGCAGCCGATCACCACAGTGTGCTGCTGAAATTGTGTTAGCTGCACTGCAAGTCTCAGCCAGCAGTCTGGAGTAATACAAAAAAGATAAAGATTTTAAGCCCTTACAAGGGCAGTTGGGTTCTATCTATAGTATCCCTGCCTACAGGAACGCTATTTCCCTCCCTAACGTTCTCCCTGACAAGCAGCAGCTCTGTCCCTATTCTCTTCCAGCATGCATGTGAGCCGAGCCGGCCGAGATTTTTATATGGCAGGGTCATCTGATCTGGCCAACCAATCGCTGCTATCGACATGTATGGGTCCCACGTGATCGCAGGATGTAACAAAGAGTCTCCTGCATGTTTATTGGCTGAGAAATAGCGCCCAAACTTACAGGAAACGGAAGATTTTCTCGAGTATCGCGAGATTCTCGGCCGAGTAACGAGTACCATCGAGTACCCTAATACTTGATCGAGTACCAAGCTCGGACGAGCATGCTCGCTCATCACTAATAACAACTGAAGAGTCACTTGTCGAAAAACAGGGATTTGGGGGACAGTTTATTAGTCCAGTGTTCTCTATCCTGATTTTCCACTTGCTAAAAAACTACAACTCCCACCATGCATTGCTGGCTGGACATAATGGGAGTTATAGTTTGAAAAGCCACTGATTGGGAAATAAAAATTTAGGAGAAGAGTTTATTTTAATGCAGCGGTCTCCACCATGTGACTCTCCAGTTGCTGCAAAACTACAACCTCCATCATCCAGTGCTGGCAGGATATGATGAGAGTTGTATTTTGGCAATAGCTGTCAAGCCACTGATTGGAATACACTGATTTAGGGGGTGATGGAACAATTTATCTAGGGGGGCAGTGACAGTTTATTGGGGGGCAGTGACAGTTTATAAGGGCAAAGTGCTTTTTGCACAAAGAGAGGGCTATACTACAGATTAAAGCATACAGAAGCTTACCTCCAGATGGGGGGCACAAAGGAGGCCTGACTACAGATATGGACACTAAGAGAGGGCACAGCTACAGATGGGATACATATTGTCTGATGGATGGCGCGTCTAAAAGGGCCTTAACTTATATTAAAGGGGTTCTCCGGCATCAGAAAAACATGGACTCCACTGGCTCTTTTTTTTGCATATTCATGTTTCCCAGGGAGCAATGCACCTAGGATTTCACTGCATTGAGCGCTTTAACTAGCAGCTGGCAGTGTTATCTTTGGCTGGTCTCCCTGAGAACAGTGATCTGTTTCTCTTACTTTCTCCCAGAGACAGCACCACTCTTGTCTCCAGTTTGGGTGCAGGTTTCGCAACTGAGTTCCATTGAATTGAATGGAGCTTAATTGCAAACCCACACCTGAACTGGAGACAAGAGCGGTGCTGTCTCTGGAAGAAAGTGAACATGTTTTTCTAACCCCTTTAAGTGAGTGAACAGGTGAATGCCTTATGGTGGCGGGAGCCTATGGCCTATTATTTCAAGCATTGTTCTTTCATAGAGTGTTGGTGGCCTTTACCTTCCATCCGCCGCCTGATTTCTGAGTCATGAGTTTTTATTTTACCATGTGATCCCGGGCTTTATAGAAGATAGCAGAACAAACAGAAGGCAAGAAAAGATGAAATACTTCAGCTAGGTGTGTGGTGAGAGAGACTGGGCGATATGTGAGGGAATGGGGCCATTAATGGGGGAGAAGAGCGGAGCCTGGAGACACTGACTGGGTTACCAAGAAATGGGTGGTCTACTGGAACGTCAAATGGAGCTAAGCACTTAAAGAATGGATGATAGCTGGGGGTTCAGCCACTAGGACCCCCACTGATCAGCCAGTTACCCCTTATACCAAGGGTGATCTTAGCTTAGCCCCTATTCACCTAATGTAGATTTAAGAGCCACATCTGCTGGAGGGTTGTTCCAAGCATCTACTACTCTTTCAGTAAAGTAATACCATCTTCTTGTGTTTAGTTTGTTATTAGGTTGTGTTGACACAGGGCGATTTTTTCCATCACAATATAATAGTGTGTTTTTTGGTGTTTTTTTTGCCATAACTATGCAAATTGTGGTAAAAAAAAATACCGGCAGTAAAATTGTTGCAAAAACGTGAAGGAAAACACTGTAAAACCGCACATCTGTGACCACGAACATGTCTCACCTGAATATAGAGGTTTCGATCATGTTGCCCCTTTCTCCTCCTCTTCCAGACTATACGGATTCAGGGGGATGCTTTATGGCGCTGTCCTAAGTCTCTCTGTTGCCCATAGCAACCAGTCACAGCTCAGTTTTTATTTCTCACATTGCTCTGGTAAAATGAAAGCTGATCTGTGATTGGTTGCTATGGGCAACAGAAAATCTTACTGTAAGACAAAGCAGTAAATCTCTCCCCTTAAAGCCCCTATTCCACGGGGTGACTGAGAGGAGCTAATGAGCGCTGTCAGCGCTTGTGTGCTCCTCGTACCCGATTCCACGCGTCGGCAGCGAGCAAGTACAGGAGTGGCCACGGAGAGCTGTGGGAGGGCTGCCCACGTGATTGCTAGATCGTCCCGGCAGCCCATAGAGGATTGTGGCGGTCTGCTGCCGCAGCTCCTATTCCTCAGGGCGACGGCAGCAGATCGCTGCTATATATTTGTCGCTGTCCTGGCTGATGGACTGGCCGCCCAGCCAATTAGTGACTGCAGCGACATCCCACCCCAGTCACTGACTGCCTGAGCAGCCAGTCCATCAGCTGGGTCGTGGCATGTCAGTGCTGGAGATTCTGGAACCCGGCGGGGGTCCCGAGGCCAGTCCCGCTGCTCACCGTGGGTAAAGGGAGAGGTAAGTTCCTACTCCTGATTAAATTCCCCTCTGCCCCTCCTGGGGGCCGGCCGGACTTCTCCTTTATTAAACGTATTTATTAAGGAAGAAGCCGCCACAGTAAAGTAGTAATGTGAGTGCAGCCTCACCTATCATTTCTCATCGGCCAACAGAAAAGCCAACAGTAGTAACGTGATCCATCATCCCTGGAAATGTCTCCTATGCAGTCAGCGCGCTAAACTAACTAAAAATCTCCCACTCCATCACAATAATAGAAAAGTAAACGTTACTGAACTGCTAACTTATTCTCATGAATCTGGATATATCCGGATCGCTCTACCTACAAATATTCCTGTACAACATCAAATATAACTCTCCAACAAAGAGTGGATAAAGTGGTCAAAAACAAACCTCCGATACAGGTGGTTCCTGTAATGTAATACTGGCCATATATCATGAAAAACTCTTGAAGACCAGTCTAATAATTGTACACAACGTCTCAATTCACCCAACAGATGCTGCTGCGTATTTTGAAGTTTGAACAGCGTCTCCTTCAGGGACAGGTATTGTCAGGAGCGGCAAATAGCACACACAAACAAGGACAGTGAGTCCTGACTAGTCCCGCCCACTGTCCATGCCTCAACGGCCCTAAGCGGCCACGGACAACCACGAAGACGTTCCCTACTCTCGATCCGCGGAACACAGAACACTGACAGACAAACAAACACAATAAGAGATGTCAGACAAACCAGGTCAGAACCAGTCGGGCGGCGTGGTACAAAAACAGTAAGCAAGTAAATATTTGGGATCAGGTGCAAAAGGTCAGGAACACAGAGAACAGAGAAAAGGGATAGGGAGCTGAGCAGGCAAGTAAACTCTTAGGGCTCATGCACACTGAGCAAGGGTATGTGCACACTGAGGAAAAGGCGAGGAATTAGGTGAGGACTTGAAGAGGAATTTCAGCTTGAAATTCCTCCTGTAAAATATGTACAGGGCAAAGTCCTATTGTGTTCAATGGGTTTTCTGCTCTGTTGTTTCGGAGCAGAATTGTCTGCGGTAGATCTGCTAGAGGAATGCTATAGAAGTCAATGGGGGGCTTGAATTCTGCTTGAATTCTGCCTGAAAACTTTCTGCTTCAATTCCTCGGGAATTGCTCAGTGTGCACATACCCCAAAAGGCGATAAATTGAAGAGGAATCCGCTTATAAATTCTGCTTGAAATTCCTCCCGTAAAAGAATGAACAGGGCAATGCCTCATTGTGTTCAATGGGATTTCCACTCTGTTGGTCACACTGCAGATTTTCCAAGCAGAATTTTTTGCCACAGATCTGCTTTATTCCCAAAGAAGTGAAATGTCATTTCTTTTGGCAGAATCTGCTAGAGGAATCCTATAGAAGTCAATGGGACTTGAATTCTGCTTAAAATTTAGCTTGAATTCTGCTTGAATTCCACTCAAATTCAGCTCCTATTCTGCTCGGAGCAGAATAGAAGGGGACTTTCAAGCAGAAATCTACAAGCCAAAATTCTTCATCTTTTGCTCAGTGTGCATGAGCCCTAATAGTCAGCAGGGAACTGAGGAGCCTGCTGCTATTTACCCCGGATCAGAGACTGGCTCCAGCAGCTGATTGGACCAGCCCTGATCCCAGCACCAAGCTCAGCTGAGCAGATCTAGCAGTGCAGTAACCCCTGCACCACCAGATCTCTGACAGGCAAGGCAGGTGTGGCTGGCAAATTCAGATACAATTCAGACAGACACGGTGCAAAAAACACAGACAGAAATTTAGTGCTTCCTTGACCGGGAGCACAAAGTCACATTCCTAACAGGTATACAGCAAAAAAAAAAAAGTAACAAGTCCCCATTCCCTCTACTTTTTTCATTGGTTAGATTTTTCATCAGTTTTTTTTTTCTTGAAAATCTCAGTAAATAAAAAAAAAAAAAGAAAAAAACATTACTTTTTTTCAAGGTTTTATTCACATGTACAGTGTTTTTAACTGCACGTTTTGCAATTTTTGATGCGTTTGAAGCCCAAAAACATGCTGTGAATGGACCCTAAGGCTGGTTTTAAATAGCATTTTGCTTTCTTGCTTTTTTTGCCAACAAGATGTTGAAAGTCTTTAGAGGAATATCAAATGTGATTTTTTTTTCCCGGTGTGATTTATTTATAAGCTTTAAAAAAAAATACAACAAAGAATAGAAATGTCAACATATGCTGAATGGATGCCCAGAGCCCTTTCACAGTAAGATTTTTCCTTTACGGAGATTGGATCCGTTATCCTGGATGGAGCATAAAGTCTACAGAAAATCTAGTGTTTGTAGTCACTTTGTCTGGTCGTCGGGGTTAGACTAGCCAGGGTCAGGATTTCACTACCAACATTGTTGAGTTTTCATCAATCCTTAGCACTGATGGCCAATAATAGCAGATGACCATCTGCAACGCCATTGTATCTATGGGAAACATAAGGGTCAGACTCCAGGGGTAAAAGAGTGAAAATAATATAACTGTGTGAAGAAACACGGCCGTCAGATGGATCTAGATATCTGTGGATAAACATAGCCGGTCTGATGGATCCAGATCTGTGTTGAGAAACATGGCCGATCAGATGGATCCATATCTCTGTGGAGAAACATGGCTGATCAGATGGATCCAGATCTCTATGGAGAAACATGACTGCAGTAGTGGATTATAATAGGTTCCTTTCGGGCGGTAGCCCTGGGCCTGAGCTCCTGAGGGGCCCATGGCCACCAAAAAAAGACCTATACTTTTAGTTGTGTATTGTCTCCTGGCTACAGTTCCGCCATGATTTGCAAAAAATTGCTGCTTTTTACCGCAATTTTGCACAAATGAGGTCATTATGACATTATCTATCCTATACTAAGAACGCCACGCTAGTGCTGCCATAGTTACAGTGGGGTGGGGGGGCCCAGGCTTGGTGAAGAGTTGGGGGCCTATAGTGAAGTAAATCCGCCCCTGCATGGCCGCTCAGATGGATCTAGATCTCCATGGAGAAATATGGCCGGCCAGATGGATCCAGATTTCCATGGAGAAATATGGCCGGTCAGATGGATCCAGATCTCCATGGAGAAACATGGCCGGTCAGATGGATCCAAATCTCCATGGAGAAATATGGCCGGTCAGATGGATCCAAATCTCCATGGAGAAACATGGCTGGTCAGATTGATCCAGATCTCCATGGAGAAACATGGCTGGTCAGATCGATCCAGATCTCTGTGCACCATGCTAATAAGGTTAGAATTTGGCACAATTTGAATGGATTGATGACCCGCTCCCATGAGGTGTGAACAGTCCAGGCTGCCCAAGGAGGTGTAATGGGGAAAATGTTTTCTAGGTGCACCCTGGCTCCTCTAATACCTGTGGACATTAGAACAGTAGGGCTTATCTAAGCATTGTGGCAACCAAGTTCATTGCCACAGGACAATGTGGGTCCTTTTTTTTGACCATGTTAAGGAGGCCTAAAACAACATTTTCATTAGGACAAATATCATCAAGGAGGATAAATAGAACGATCCCTGGAGGCCGATGCTTCCGCTGCTACAGAAGGTTATCACAGCCACGTTTGTGCTTCCGTAGGTGGCTTGCTGATTGCCCAGTAGATTACAGACGCTAGGAGTAGCGCAGCCACGTATGGAGTTTGTCGCAGATCCTGAAGATCCTAAAGCAAAAAAATAAAAAGTAGTATTATACTCAAGTAAATGTACAGTGGTTAAACCTCCAATTTCCTTATGTCAACATTGAGTTAAAAAATTTAAATTCCTTCCGCCTGCAGCCACCTCTAGAGGGAGCTCACTGCATATTGATTTATACAGTGCTATAGCAGTGAATGAAGTGGCGGCTACAGAGGTGCACTACTGCTCTGTTCATCCGTTCACACATGGTACTCAAGGACAATTATTCTCTTGAGCAATGGGGGTCCATCATTCAGCAATCATACATATATCATCTATCTTGGGCATAAATATTAATTACTATTGGTGGACCTAACATACTTGAAAATCACTTCATTTACCAAAAATGACTCCTTACCCCCCGAAAAACAGTCCTTAATCTTGGCCACTTGGTTTGTCTCTTTTTTGCGATCTGCTGTCCACTGCCTGTTGTCAGGGGAAATCTGTCTCTAGTAACATACTCATTAAAACAGAACCCAGGAAGTGAGGGCGGGGCTTATTATGTGCTTTGTGCTGGAAAGGAGTGTTGCAACAGTGCTTAGTGTAACCCTTTCCTTTTGCCATTTTGCCAAGTTCACTAATACACTAATGTTTCACATGCAATAAAAGAAGTGTGAGAGCATAACGGTGAGTAATGTCACATTTTTCTTTTTTGTTTTATTACTTTCTGTACTTAGCGTTGTGCGTCTGAGCAGCTATCAATAGACTCCCCTGCTGGTTAGAAGCTGATGTTTTGGAGTGGGTGTTTTTTTTTGCTTTGTAACTATACCAGCTTGTTTAGTGCTTAGGTAACCCTTTCCATCCTGACTGCTCATATACAGCAGGACCTTGCTAACAGCCAGGACATCAGTAACCCCTTCTCCCTCTATCTATAGTAGTGTACTGTGTAACTTATCAGCCCAGCACAGTGCATCCCTGTTCAGTGCACTTGTACCAGCACTTAGTCATGGAATAGTAGAGAGGAGGATGTGATGCCATGCGTTGTGCTGTTATTGGCAAGAGATGTAAGGGAAGAACTCACTGTATGTTTTAGTAAAATGGAGCCCTGTGCCCCGTAAAGATAGAGGAGACTGTAATATTATATAATATTCTTACCTGTTATGTATGTGGCCATGCGGCTACACATAGTCTCTGCGCCATAACACTGTAAGGTACTGTCGGTGTAGCAATAGTCAGTGGTGCTTGTGGAGCAGGTCCGGCATGTCAGTCCATTTGCCGTAGTGTTATCTGCTGGCACTGAATGGGGGGGGGGGGGGGAGGGGGGATATGAAGGTTACACTGTGGAAATCATTGATATAATAAGAGATTAAGAGTTAAAGTGTCCCCATCATTACAAACAACTCTGCAGAGATCTATGGTACAAGCGAATATAGGAAAGTCTGACATGGATTTCATTAGGCAAAAGAGCTTCCTTCTGTACTGCCCATTATAGTCTATGGAGGGGGGAGGGGCTGGAGGGAAGAGGAGAAAAACATGTTTAACTGCTCATTGCTGATCTGGGAACTTCTGAAGGTTTGTTACAGTGCGGTAGGATTGCAAGACAGGATCCTGATCTTAGTATCTATATAGTGTATAGGGGGCAGTGCAGGGGCTAGTCCACATCCACACTGCAGCTGAGCACAGGGAAAGCAGACAGATAGGGGGGTAACCAGGGGGAGAAATGGTATATACTAGTGCTAGAATGGCCAGATATAGCCCTGCTCCTCATATACATACACAGGACAGCGCATCCTGAAAAGTCCCCTGAAATGATAGTTAACTTAAAGGGGTTGTCCAGAATTAGAAAAACAGGGCCACATTCTCCCAGAAACAGCGCCACTATTGTCCTCGGTTTGGCCGGGAGTTTTGCAGCTCAGTTCCATTAAAGTGAATGGATGCTGAATTGTAATACCACACACAACCTGAGAACAGGGGGGGCGCTGTTAATGCAAGAAAATAGCTGTGCTTTTTCTTATCCTGGATAACTCCTTCAAAGGATCCTAGGGAGACGTCAAAAGTTTTCATCGGTCGGAATCTGAAGGACTTCCAATGCAAGTCTAGGGGCTGTCTCCCTCATAGAGATGAACACTCAGACCGCGACTGATCAAAACTTTAGTCACTATACGGGAGATTTATCAAACATGGTGTAAAGTGAAACAGGCTCAGTTGCCCCTAGCAACCAATCAGATTCCACCTTACATTTTCCAAAGAGTCTGTGAGGAATGAAAGGTGGAATCTGATTGGTTGCTAGGGGCAACTGAGCCAGTTTCACTTTACACCATGTTTGATAAATCTCCCCCTATGTGTCTAGGACGTCTCAAAAGTTATCTCCCTTAATTTTGAGTCCATTTTAATGAAGTTCAGAAATAATCAGACGTCATCTATATAACAGTTCATCGTGTTTTAGCAGCAGACATCAGCTATACAGAGCAGACCTGAGCGGTGCTATATCATACTGTCCAGTAGGTGGCAGCACTTACACGTCGGGCTCGTAGCGTTGCAGTTGTCACTGTTACAGCAGGAGGTTGAGATCCTGACTTTTCCTCCTTGAAATGTCAGACTCCCAGTAATGTTGCACTGGTTTGTGGGTGCGCATCCTCGGGTGAACGTTAGAGACTGGTTTGTAGATCCTGTAAGAAATCAGAAGAATTTCTTTATTATGACCCCATCATATACATCTAGGTATAATGGTAAAGAATGTTTGACCTCTAGGGGGCACTGGATGACATTGTGTATAAGGAGATGACAGCGCACGCGAGGTAGTCGTGTGGTGCGCAGGTCTTAAAGGGAATCTAAAACATCACAAGGCGACAGACATGCTGTTTCCTGTGGTCTGTTCGTTGCTTACTAAGATCTGAACCCTCAGTCCCTGACAGATAACATTTGTGGCATGTCTCTATGGCATAAAGTGATTTTCTGCTTTTTAATATCATATTGTTTTATGGTCCAGTATTCCGTGCTGATAAATGTATTCATGTAATTTCATAGCGCTCTGTTTTTCTGATACAAAGTTCAAAATAATTTACCTAGACACAAAGTTGCCTGACAAAATGCCAGCAGCCGACACTAGGGGGAGCTGACTGCAAGTGGTTTTATAATTGAATTCCATGTATAAATAGTATGCAGTAAACTCCTGAGCTCCCCCTAGTGGTGACTACAGGCGGACAGAATTGTTTGATATACTGTAACTGTGCAGGAATGTGGAGCTGTAATAATAATGAACCCATTTACCATCTTCTGTAAGGGTGACGATAGACATTGTGGTATAATGGATAGTGGGTATGGTTAGGCTTTTTTGACCAGAGTACCTAAGGTTTTCAGTATTTATTTTCACTGTTATGACATCACTTATGAGTTCAGAGGTCACAGAGCCTGAAGCTAATGGCCCATGAGTCTCTGCCCCATACAGGGCTACAGTGAAACCTTAGATGACATATAGCTTGGTTTCACTGGGTAACCGAGCAAGATTTAATATAAGGAGCCCCATTTGTCCCCACCCTGATACTGTGCTGGGTAGAAAGACTCCCATTTTAACCCATCCTCAATCCTGCTGGTCATCGGTGATCGGAAGTCTTCCGTCTCTCTCTCCTCTGATGCTGTCCGCGTCACTGCTGCTTCCCTCTGACCCCTGAATTAGCCCCTCCCCCAATAATTGCTCCAGGCAGCCGACACTAGTATCAGCAGGTACCAGCACCAGCAGGTTTGCAGCCTCCTGGGGAGTTGTGTGTGTGGAGGGAGAGTTAACTGATTAACCCCTTTCTTACTGACACAATCTTCTTTATTGATACAGAACACCTCACCTGCCTTTTTTTTGAGCTGGGTTGTGTTGGAAGAATCGTCTGTGTTTCAATGATTTCTTATGGGAAAATTTGCTTTTGTGGTGTCCTAACACAGGTGTTACCGATATATACACCCCTCGCAAAAGTCTGTACTTATTGTACTATTGTGGTGATGAAAGCAGTACTAAGTTTTGCCACTAGATGTCACTGTATTATGTATGTGTATTTAGTAGCTGCACAGCTGAAGGATGTAAAGGGTTATTGTTTCTCTATGTGTCACATGAATCTGTAGACCAGTAGGAGTCTTGTTTTCTTCTCTCCTATCACCTCTCTACTTATTTCTTCTGTTGCACTCTTCACCCACTCACAGTGCACATTACATGCTGGAAGAAGGTAAGTCCCATGGGTGGAGGAGGAGCATAGAGTCTTTCATGTTAGGCATTGTGGAAGAAGGACACAAGCTAGATAGCTCTCCACAGTGGTCCTATCTGGGCCCTGGCCCTCTGCCAGGTCCCCGTACCTCAAGTCAGTCTTAGTCAGAACCTCATATAGGAAGGACGCAACACAGCTCGTCTCTCACAACTTTCTAACAAGTAACGCTACACAGCACTATGCACTGTTAAACCCCTCTTAGGAGAGGACAAGCCAGAGACAACCTCAAACCACGCCATGGACAAGGAGAAGTTACAGGGCAGTACAGTACAGTTACAGTATCCACAAAAGCCAAAGAGCTAGGAACTGATCCGCATGAAGCAAAGTTGCAGTAAGCCTATAAACTCTATCTCACAGCGCGGGTGTCAGCAGGGAACCCTCAGCATTCCGCTCATCCCAGGTAACAAGGTCTGGGGCCTGTGTCACCCTCTATGAAGGTTCAGCCGAGTCTAGTGGGCAGAAGGTGGTGTGAAGACTAATTCAAAGTCAATACACGGGCACAGGTGTTCTTCTTCTTCTTCTAAGTATTCTACCTCATCCTCTAACATCCCGCTAGAGCACAGTACTACATGAGACTCTCACGGCACCCTCCTCTCTGCTACTCTGTTTCTTCGTACTACTCAGACAACACAACTATATCCTATATTGCACTTCTACTACAGATCAGATGGCTGTATTGTCATTGTTCATTCGGAACTATTGTCAAGTGTGTTATCCAGTGAAACCTCATACCATTGACTCTGTATTACCTGCTGCACATTTGCAATTAGTAAACCAGCCTTCCTGACGTGAAAGAGACTCTGTGATTATTCGCTATCCACCGACACAGCACACACCGCAGCCTTGGGACACTTCCCATTTCTGTGGGTGGCGGTTCATATAACAAGGGACCGCCACTACACCACTCTGGCCATCTGTGATCACTCTATCCCAAGGGACCCAGTAGCAACCCGGCAGGACACTGACCACAGGGGAAAAGGGTACAACCGGCCTTCAACACTCAAAGCAGGCGTGCCATCACACCTGTGTGCCCACCAAGGACTGGAGTCACGAGACAACACTCCAAGGTGCGACTGTATCTTGGCCAACCTCCTCCGGCGTGGCATCGCACCTCAACACCTAGCAAGTGACCGGCCGCTCCTCCGATATAACACCACACTTTGATATACGAGTGATTTGGATTACAAGCACATTCCCAGAAAGAACTAAGCTCGTAATCCAAGATGTCACTGTATCCTGTTGTCCCTATGACACATGAAGTTCTCTATGGACCCAGCCATGCAGGATAGACACGTTACTTACCTACAGTGGTGACAGACAGAGACATGGCGCAGGAGTATCCATCTAAGCACTGGGCTGTGGTTCCTGTACACTGCGCTCCAGTGCCATCAATACACGTAAGGCAAGACAGCGACAAACCTGGAAGACACAGAGAGAACAATGGGTTACACCATGTATCTTCCATCCAAGAGACAAGACGTCACCACAGGAGGAGCCAAACTGTAGTGAATGGTCGTCATTGTTGGTTTTGTATTGTAAAGGGATTGTCCCATGAAGAGAAATAGGTAGACATTGATGAATTATGTTAAATATGCCATATTTACAATGTACAAGTATTACTGATAGTGAACTGTATGAGAGATATAGACTTATTAATCCCCCAAGGGCTTTAATAATGTCCTTGGTTACGACCCGCCCTTAGGTGGTCGCACATGCTCAGTTCAGCTGCAATCTCCTGATCTGTCCTGTTAGTATTGGCAGTTGGTCTTCATTGCACATGCAAGCAAGGGGGATTGTGGGAAAGCGTGAACTCTGTTGCACAGCAATAATAAGATGACACTTCCGAGTGGAGACAATGAAGTGCTGAGATCCATGAGGGAGAAGAAAAGTACAGGGATGGAAATTATCTCACTTATTTATACTCTTTGCTGTTTCTCAGCATGTTGTGTTGCTACCAATATGTGTCGTACACTTATCCTGTAAAGCTTTATAATGCTACTGGGTCGGCGTTCTCAAAGCCTCGGGCTCGGGGAGAGGTAGTTACAGCTTTTTTATTATGTTGTCCCAATCTTTACAATTTTTGCTGGACTTCTCCTGTGTCAGTGGTACCTTGGCTTAACTTGGATTGAGAGCGTTTTGCAAGAAGAGCTCACAGTTTTTCAAAATCGTAACTTGGTGTAAGAGCATTGCTTTGGTGTAAGAGCTCCCTGTACTGGGTGGGAGGGGGAGGGGGGAGGGGCAGGGTCTGCATAGTGGGGTCTACAGCACTGTACTTTGACCCAGGAAGTCTTCCTCACCTTCTAAATGATAGCAGATGCACTTCAGGCTGGGGCTTGCATCAGGGGACAGGACTGTGAAGGTAATCAGGGGCGGATTAACTTCACCATAGGCCCCGGGCTGTTCACCAAGCCTGCCCCCCCCCCCCCACCCACCACCACTATGGCAGCACTTGTCTGGTGTTCATATTACAGGATAGATAATGTTATAATGACCTAATTTCTGCAAAATTGTGGTAAAAAGCACCAATTTTTTGCAAATTATGGCAGAACTGTAGGCAGGAGATAATACACCACTGAAAGTATCAGTCTTTTTGGGTGGTCGTGGGCCCCCCGGGAGCTCAGGGCCCCAGGCTACCGCCCGAAACGGACCTATTATACTCCACTACTGGAGGTAATCTCTTCATAGCTGTAACCCCTCTCTCCCCAATTGTCTGCATTTCAGTGATTCCTTATGTGAAAATTTGCTTTGGTTTAAGAGTGGATTTGGACTACAAGCGCCGTCAAGGAACAAATCATGCTCCTAATCCAAGGCACCGCTGTGTGTGTATGTATGTATATATATATATATATTTATATTTATATATATATATATATATATATATATATATATATATATATAATTATTACTAATAAACACTATAGTATAAATGTTATATAAATACCATAACTATGCACTGTAAATATTATGAAACAAATACATAATACATAGTAATGTAATGCAATAGATATTACATACACGCAGAGCTACAAATACAGAAAAAAAACTAAATAAACACTATACTGTAAGTTCTATATAGACACTAGATAAGTAATATATTACAAGTAAGTGAATGTATCTCAGTGAGTCTCTCCAGGCCAGTACCTATACCTCCAATCCTGCCCCAGCATCTAGTTATTTCAGATGTAGCTGAAAATGATGAACTTATTTTGTGATTTTTTAACTTTTATAGCTGATTGCTTCATTGAGGACGCCTGTCTCTCTGGCTGGATTCAGCTGGCTTAGGATGAGAAACATTGCTCAAAGTCACAACTAAAGTGAGTAAAGAAACTTGTCCTGCAGGTTCTATAGAGATCACAGGAGATATGGAGTCCCGTGACATGATATACTCCACCGACCCCCCCTTGTGAGTCAGCTTGTCCATAGAGAGAGCAATGCAGAATATTAGCTTGTATACTTATATACAGGAAACGTGGCGTTCTGCGTGGTACAGAGCTTGTCATCACTCCCATGGACCCCTGTCCCTAAATGAGCTGTATTAGGTCCCCTACATGTTGTACAGGTACAGTTCAGCCAACATCTCTATAGACTCCCCCATAAACATGTAACAGATCCTCCTATCTGACATCTTTATTTCTAAAGAAGAAGAGAGCCAAGTCGCCACCAGACTCCCCTGTCTTCCTCTAGTCCAGAGCTTCTCAATTCAAGTCCTCATGGCCACCAACAGGTCATGTTTTAAAGATAACCCACACAAATGTAATGTCCCACCACAGGTGTTTTTAATCTCTCCTGTGCACCTGTCAAAAATCCTTTTCTTTCAGGTTAAAAGTGGTGATGAGGAATTCTGAAGTTTCACCACTAGGTGTCAGTATTTTCTATGTCCTTATATGCATAGCTGAAGTCAGAATTGGGTTAATGTTTCTGTTGTACCATGTTTTTTGTGCTAACCAACAGGAGGTGCTCTTCTTTTCTAGCCTATTATCTCTCTTCTTTCACCACTCACAGCGAGGCACATTGTAGGCCCCTGTAGGAGGAGTTACATGGTGGAGGAAGTGCAGTTCAGTTCCTACCAGATTCTCAGAGAGGAAAGACAGAAAACAACTGTTCCTGCTGTAGTTAAGCCAGGGCCTGGCTGATGCCAGGATGCCTGTCGGGGACAACGAGTGCAGTCTAGTCTAGACACTGTAGTGTATAGATGCAACAAGAGACAACCAGTTCTTTTAGTACTCCTACTACGTATAGTATGCAGTGCTAAGTACTTTAAAGGGAGAGGTAACCAAGGAACACCCTGACCCACACCGAAAACACAGAGCAGGGCAGTATCCTGAGCACAAGAGGAACTAGCCTCGATAGGACAAAGTTACCATAAAGAAGGTCTACGTATCCTATCACACACTGTAGGTAACTGGGACACCCCTGGAAACTTAGCTTCACCCAGATAACCACGACTGGGCCTTGTATTACCCTGACAGGACAGGTAGCTCACAACTGTAGGACTAAAGGTGACCAAAGTCTAAACACAAATACAAGTAACTCTTCACTACAAAGTATATCTCCAGGTTCCGTCAGAGTATACAGCTTCACTGGGTTGGGGCTCCTCTGGCCAACTCCTCTACTCTACTCTTCAAGCACCGCTACAACTACCTCTCTTCTCTCTTGTTACTCTCCAGCACCACTTTAAGCACAACTAGCTCAAGCCTAAAGTCTGTGTAAAGACCTATCGATTTTGTTAAATGTGCACTGTTATACTGAGAAGCTTTATACTAAAACTGTTTTATTTTTATACTACTGGGACTCTGTCATACTCTATACACACAGCACCGTACATCTTGGGTCATTTTTCCCCTCTCTGTGAGTTGCGTTCAGTTGCCACTCAGGACTGTCATGACAAGAGCCCAAGGGACCCATCACAACCCGGCAGGTTACCGACCATTTGGGGAACACAGCCAGCCACACAAACAAGCAGGTACCAACATCACACCTGTGTACTGGACTAGCACTGGCGTCACGACATTAACCCCTGTGATAATACCTGATGCACTGAGTATAATTATATCACCTGTGATAATAACTGATGCACGGACTATAATTATATCACCTGTGACAATACCTGATGCACTGACTATAATTGTAGCAGCAGTATCCCAATGTAAACTTACTGCACTAGTGCACCAAACATATATTGTGTAAGGGATAAAGTGCATGGTGCAAGAAGGATGAAAAAACGTAAATAAATGGACCTGACCTACACATCCAGACACAAAAAAGGGGAAAGAGAGAAGGGGAACCCACCCCAGCCAACCTGATGCACATTTGGCGTATTGCTTCCTTCCCCTTTGCTGTGCTCAGGGTCCTATGGATCTAGTACTTGTGTTTTTGTGAGTTTCTGTCTTCTATCATGTTTTTTGCCGCTATTCAGACACGGGGCAGACATGTTAAAATCCAACCCGTTTGCCCACAATTTGCCTCCAAAGGCAAAAGTCAGCAAAGAGCTGGGCTATGCTATACATTTCACATTCCGTTTCCCCCAGACACCATCGTGGCTACAACCTTGGCTGTACACTCCTCTATATGTCTTTTTTAAGCCATAAAATATAACTTAGTATTATTCTGTATGACACATTCAACATAATGGAATATAATAATTATAAAAACTCTCTTACCTGGTGTAGCCAGAGCAGAGACAAGGAGCAGGTATCCCAGCAGGTCGGCCATGATGAGTGGACTCTCTCAGCAGGTTAGTTGCCGTTCTGGTTCTCCTTCTTATTTATACCTCAAAATGTCTAGTTAAAAAAAATGCCATAGGCAGCGTGTAAAGGAAAGTATCGTGTAACGTCACACATCGGTATGCTTCAGTTGTTTCTTGAAGACGCAGCAACAATCATGTATCTTATGTAAGTAACCACCAGCACATAGTTTCCATAAGCGGAAAGAGTTGACTTTACATCAGTGACCATTGTCTGGCTAGGCTGTACAGTCTTGCTTCACTTGTTGTATACATGGTGGTATGAGTCAGTAGCTGTTTCTGTTTCTATGCACATTGTTCATTGGACATAAATAATGAACAAAACCCAATAGTCTATAACGACTATTAGTCGACTTACTGCAGGTAATGGTAACCGGACAAAATTTTGACAAAATTTTTTGGTGCATAATTAAGAAGAGGTTTGGTACAACAAAGTTTAAGCCAGATGGACCCAATCCAGCGGATCAATTGACAAGGAGTTTGGGTCCTATTAGACTAATGGTGTGTTTACACAGACATATTTTTAAAGCCAAAGGCAGGAACAGACTATAAACAGGGAACATGTCACAAAGGAAAGACTAGATTTTTCCTCTTTTTAAATCCATTCCTGGCTTTGGCTTCCAAATTCTGCCAGATAAATCTGTCTGTGTAAATGCACCATAAGCCATTTTTAATGATTAGCGATTAACGATAAATGATCCGAAACGAGATTGTTTATCGTTAACCTAAAATTGTTTACCATATAACACAGAACAATAGTCGTTAGTTACTACGATCGGTTACTCTATCTGATCCCAGCAAAAGAAGGAACAATTTGGAATTACACTGAACGATTAGTGAACGAATGTGGTATTACAGGGAACGATTAGCGAGCGATTAACGATGATTTTAGGGTCAGATCTAAATGAACGATGAACAACACACAAACGTTCTCAATTGTTACCTGCAATTACACAGGACAGTTATTGTTTAAATTCAAACAATATAACAATTTTCCTCACGATAATAGTCCCGTGTAATAGGGCCCTTAGGGTGTGTTCACACAATCTCCGCAAACTGTCTGCCGAGTGGAACTCGGAGCTCCCCGCATTAATAATGATGTCAGGAGTTCCGATATTATTTGAAAGTTTGCGCTGGTGTACGGTCACAGCCTGAAAACAGTACCGGAGCTCCCGATATCATAATTAATCATAATGCGGGGAGCTCCGAGATCCACTCTGCAGAACACCATCTGTACTACGGACAGTTTGCGGAGAACCCGTGAACGCACCCTAAGACATCCGGCATTCCAATCAACCAATGAACAATATCAAGTAGAGCAAATGCTAGATTTTGACCCTGACATGCGGGGCCAGATGAATACCACAATGTCAGGGATGAGGTGTTACCATTCACTGTACTTCACATTGGTTGATTGGATTGCTGGATGCAAAACTTTTTGTCATGTCCTCTCTCTATATGTAAGCCCTCATGGGCAGGGTCTTCTCTCTCTATGTAAACCCTCATGGGCAGGGTCCTCTCTCCCTATGTAATCCCTTGCGGTCAGGGTCCTCTCTCCCTATGTAAGCCCTCATGGGCAGGGTCCTCTCTCGCTATGTAAGCCCTCATGGGCAGGGTCCTCTCCCCCTATGTAAGCCCTCATGGGCAGGGTCCTCTCTCCCTATGTAAGCCCTCATGGGCAGGGTCCTCTCTCGCTATGTAAGCCCTCATGGGCAGGGTCCTCTCCCCCTATGTAAGCCCTCATGGGCAGGGTCCTCTCTCCCTATGTACCAGTCTATCAATAACTTTATTCATGTAGTGTGTAATTGATTTTATGTTACGATTTGTATGTTAACCCCTTATAATATGTACAGCGTTCTAGAATCAAGGACACTATCAAATAAATGATACTAAATACAATAATCTTGGATGCCAACATTCGGCATTTGGAGACATTCTACCTAAACTATGGCAGCAGTCTTCAGAGAAGCTGTCTGAGATTAGAACAATCCTTCCACTCTTCTAGATAAAACTGTTCCACCTATGTTAGAGGCTGTGACTGGTAATGGACTCGGCCATTCAAGATAATATACCTGCAAAACCAGGAATAGCCTGTGGATGAGGGAGGAAAAAATTCTAATACTAATATAGGACAAGGCGTGTGATAACTGGTGCAAGACACAACTTTCAGATACTGCTGTGACTTCTAACATGGGAATATAGCGTAACATAATGTTTTCCTTTTGAGTCAAGCAGCTTCATCTAGATGTCACCACTATGATCTCTCAGCGACCAGCATCCAACAACACAGCAACACCAGCCATGGAGACGTGGAAACCATCAGCTCTGCACAGGACTTGCATCAGACTGCAATGAAGTGTCCTCACCGCCAGATCAGTATATTACTTTCATCTATAGGCTATGGTCACACTAAGTAAAAAAAATAAAAAAAAGTATGTTGTTACCACATTTTAATCTCAATGGAATAATGACCACCCAATGCACACAGTGTATTAAATATCAGACATTGTTTGCGCGGACGTCATAATAGTGATCATTACAATTATTAACTTTTTTATAGTAGTTATATTCTTCTATATAGGAGCAGTATTATAGTAGTTATATTCTTGTATATAGGGAGCAGTATTATAGTAGTTATATTCCTGTATATAGGAGCAGTATTATAGTAGTATATCCCTGTATATAGGGGGCAGTATTATAGTAGTTATATTCCTGTATATAGGAGCAGTATTATAGTAGTTATATTCCTGTATATAGGGGGCAGTATTATAGTAGTTATATTCCTGTATATAGGAGCAGTATTATAGTAGTTATATTCTTGTATATAGGAGCAGTATTATAGTAGTTATATTCCTGTATATAGGAACAGTATTATAGTAGTATATTCCTGTATATAGGGGGCAGTATAATAGTAGTTATATTCCTGTATATAGGAGCAGTATTATAGTAGTTATATTCCTGTATATAGGGGGCAGTATTATAGTAGTTATATTCCTGTATATAGGAGCAGTATTATAGTAGTTATATTCTTGTATATAGGAGCAGTATTATAGTAGTTATATTCCTGTATATAGGAGCAGTATTATAGTAGTTATATTCCTGTATATAGGAGCAGTATAATAGTAGTTATATTCCTGTATATATGAGCAGTATTATAGTAGTTATATTCTTGTATATAGGAGCAGTATTATAGTAGTTATATCCTTGTATATAGCAGCAGTATTATAGTAGTTATATTCCTGTATATAGGAGCAGTATTATAGTAGTTATATCCTTGTATATAGGAGCAGTATTATAGTAGTTATATTCCTGTATATAAGAGCAGTATTATAGTAGTTATATTCCTGTATATAGGAGCAGTATTATAGTAGTTATATTCCTGTATATAAGAGCAGTATTATAGTAGTGATATTCTTGTGTATAAGAGCAGTATTATCGTAGTTATATTCCTGTATATAAGAGCAGTATTATAGTAGTTATATATTCCTGTATATAGGAGCAGTATTATAGCAGTTATATTCCTGTATATAGGAGCAGTATTATAGTAGTTATATTCCTGTATATAAGAGCAGTATTATAGTAGTATATTCCTGTATATAGGAGCAGTATTATAGTAGTTATATTCCTGTATATAGAAGCAGTATTATAGTAGTTATATCCTTGTATATAGGAGCAGTATTATAGTAGTTATATTCCTGTATATAGGAGCAGTATTATAGTAGTTATATCCCTGTATATAGGAGCAGTATTATAGTAGTTATATTCTTGTATATAGGAGCAGTATTATAGTAGTTATATTCCTGTATATAGGAGCAGTATTATAGTAGTTATATTCTTGTATATAGGAGCATTATTATAGTAGTTATATTCCTGTATATAGGGGGCAGTATTATAGTAGTTATATTCCTGTATATAGGGGGCAGTATTATAGTAGTTATATTCTTGTATATACTGTAGGAGCAGTATTATAGTAGTTATATTCCTGTATATAGGAGCAGTTTTATAGTAGTTATATTCTTGTATATAGGAGCAGTATTATAGTAGTTATATTCCTGTATATAGGAGCAGTTTTATAGTAGTTATATTCTTGTATATAGGAACAGTATTATAGTAGTTATATTCCTGTATATAGGAGCAGTATTATAGTAGTTATATTCCTGTATATAGGAGCAGTATTATAGTAGTATATTCCTGTATATAGGAGCAGTATTATAGTAGTTATATTCTTGTATATAGGAGCAGTATTATAGTAGTTATATTCCTGCATATAGGAACAGTATTATAGTAGTTATATACTTGTATGTAGGGGGCAGCATTATTATAAAATATTCTGCATCTGGTGTAATATTGCATTAAAAGTCTAGTTGTAAGTTTTTGTAAGTTCTTTCCATGTGACTAATGTTTTCCACTAATGACAATGAACACAATATCAAGAGATCAAGGACAATGGGGCTTATCTGAGCATGGGACCTGCTATACCACTCTCTTATATTATCATTGTTTCCAGCAGTAAAGTCTTCTCTGCCGGTTTGAACCTGCTGCTCCTTTGCTCTCTGCAGATTGTCAGGATTCCCCAGTATGTGTCACCGTGGAAAATGAATATGATAATCACTATATGAAGTATCTGTACCTGCAGTCATCCGCACCTACAAGGATTTCACACAGTGGGACGGAATATTACAATTCTTTTTCACCTTTATTATACTCTTTAGTATTAGGATATTGCCGATGGCAACAACGGCCGTACTTTTACCGCGGTGGAACAATGCCTGTTGTTCTATGGGATCCCGGCCGGAGCGTACACGCATTGTGTGCGCTCCAGCCGGGATCCCATACGCCTTCGCAAACATCTGACATGTCAGTTTTCTGCTGCAGGAATCCGGTGAATTCCATCTGCAGAAAGACTTGTCAGTTCACACAGTGAAGCGAGCTGCTCCGGCCGCTTGCTTCACTGTGTGCTATGGGAAGCTCTGATGCGGGCGTGCGCTGATGCGCCCGCATCAGAGCTCTGCGGCCAAAAAGATCCTCCGGCCGGTACTTAAGTACCGCCCGAGATGATCCGGCCAGAGACCGGCCGTTCCGTGACCCGGCTGGGGTCACGGAACGGCCGGTTTCTCACGTAGTGTGAACATAGCCTCAATCAGGAACATACAACTAGCAAAGCAGAAACAATAGCAAATGAAAGGGGGCTTACTGGTGAGTTCCGGCCCTAGATAGCAAGCACAAGCTTTACTGGACGGAAACACCATCTGCCAGGGTTAGTAGCACAGTCCAGCTGATATATAATCTACAACCTGCACAGGACTGCAGGTAAACACCATGTATTATCGCTACTCAGAGACTAGAGAACAGTGAATGGTTTGTCTACCTTTGGACACAATTTACGTCTTATATAAATATTATGTTGATCCTGAGTTACATGCTGTATTATACATCAGAGCTACATCCAGTATTATACTCCAGAGCTGCATTCACCATTCTACTGGTTGGGTCACTGTGCACATACATTACTGATCCTGAGTTACATCCTGTATTATACTCCAGAGCTGCACTCAGTATTCTGCTGGTGGGGTCACTGTGTACATACATTACATTACTGATCCTGAGTTACATCCTGTATTATACTCCAGAGCTGCACTCACTATTCTGCTGGTGGGGTCAGTGTGTACATACATGACTTTTGTATATGGGATGGACCCTCGCTTTCCCTTGAAGCCACTCCAACAACAATAAATTCAGTATATGAACTGAAGGCTCAAACACACACTTTTTGGTGTTAAGATGGCCACAGCTTTATTTAGATCACAGGACTAAAACAATCCCAGGAGTCAGGTAAAGTCCTTGGTCACTGGGATTCCCGGATACTGTGAGATCCCCAGCTGTCTGCCATACAGCACTCGGCCAGACAGCAATAAAGGGGGGCGGCACTTTTTGGCTGCCATTCTAGCAGAGCTACTCTGTTTTAAAGTGTCACTGTGGTGACATTTCTTTTTGCAGAAATCAATAGTCCAGGCGATTTTAAGAAACTTTGTAATTGGGTTTATTAGCCGAAAAATGCATTTTTATCATGAAAAAGCAGTTTGAAGCTCTCCCCCCTGTCTTCATTGTTCTCCTATGGAGAGAGCTAAACAAATCACCAAAACAGGACAACAAAGAGTTAATCTACAAATACATCGCCCTTTATCTCCTCTGACAGTCACCACTGACCTCTCTGAGCTCTGATTACAGCTGTCACCCAGCTCTGTGCCTGTAATCCCTTTGTTCTCGGCTTTCTGCTGCCAGCTAACTCCCTCATCCCCCCCTCCCCTCTCTATAGTCCAGACTGGGCATGTCTGATGCAACAAATCACAATTTCCTGATTTTTTTCAGTGGATGGAAAAGAGGAGGGAGGGGGGGGGGTGGTCTGAGAAAAGGCTTTTTAAATGCAGATAATGGCATATTTGGCTAATAAACCCAAATACAAAGTTTCTTAAAATCGCCTGGACAATTGATTTCTGCAAAAAAAAAAAAAAAAAATAGGACAGTGACTCTTTAACCCCTTAGTGACCGCCGATACGGCTTTTTAAGGCGGTCACTAAGGGTCCTTATTCAGCTTTTTACGGCGATGGCAGAGAATAAGGCTGCGGGGCCGGGACGGCCCCCACCCCATCCCCCCAGCTACCGGAGGTAGTTGAGGGGTTGGGGCAGTGTGTGGGGTCCGTCCCGTCCCCCCCCCCTTACCGACGATCGGCGCTATTAACGTTATAGCGGCAGCCGTCGGTAAAGGAGATTACCAGGAGATTACTACCACGGCAGGGGGAGATGAAATGAGTGTCCCCTCAGACCCCAGATCAGCCCCCCCTAGTAGGGAATCACTAACCCCCTCCCCCGGCGGCCAACATTTCCAAGATGGCCGCCGCCATCCCTACGAACAAACGATGTTTGTTCGCAGGGATGGAAAAGTTGAAATGAATGAAAGCCTCATGCTCTCCGCCACCGGAGGTAGCGGAGAGCATGGGGCAGTCATCGGGGACCCTATATACCGCTGATCGCTTGTACCATGTGCCGCCGGCACTTTTTATCCCCTGTCACCATGAATGATTGGTGACAGGGGATAAAAAGTGATGTCCCCCCACCCCCCAAGTCGCCCCCCCACCCCCCCTGTCACCCCCGTCCCCCAGTCACCCCCCCCCCCTCCCCATATACTCACCTGCTCCTGGAGCTCCGTCCTCCTCGACGTCCTGGCTGGTTATGAAGCGCATGCGCTTCACAACCAGCCAACTCTGAAAATTTAAAGTGACAGAGACCAATTTGGTCTCTGTCACTGAACTATGATTACTTTGATAGAAAATATCACAGTAATCATAGTAATACAGTGAAAATGAATGTATAAAGTACAAAAAGTGACAAACATACAAAAAAATAAAACACACACTTTCTATTATAGTAATAATTGCAGTTTACTCCCAAATTACCCCTAACCCCCCCCCAGATTACCCGTAACCACCGCACGTTGCCCGTAACCACCGCACGTTGCCCGTAACCACCGCACGTTGCCCGTAACCACCGCACGTTGCCCGTAACCACCGCACATTGCCCGTAACCACCGCACGTTGTCCGTAACCACCCCAAATTACATTTACCCACCCCAGATTACCTATAAGCACTTCAGTTTAGCAGTAACAATCCCAGATTGTCTGTAACCCCTCCAGGTTGCACATAACCCCCCCAGGTTTCCCTTAATCACGCCAGATTACATGTAACCACCGCACGTTGCCTCTGACCACCGCACGTTGCCTCTGACCACCGCACGTTGCCTCTGACCACCGCACGTTGCCTCTGGCCACGCCACGTTGCCTCTGACTACCCCAAATTGCCAATGACCCCCTCCAGATTGCGGTGCCCATGCCAGATTACAGGTACCCACCCGAGATTACCTATAAGCACTTCAGTTTATCCGTAACCACCCCACATTGCTTGTAAACACCCCACGTTGCCCGTAACCACCCCAGATTGTCTGTAAGCACTGCAGGTTGCCCGTAACCACCCCAGGTTGCCGTAACCACAGCAGGTTGCCCGTGACCACCCCATGTTGTCCGTAACCACCCCAGATTACCTGTAACTACCTCAGGTTGCCCATAATCACCCCAGACTGCCCGTAACCACCCCACATTACCTGTAATCTCATTTTTTTATTTTAGTAACTGCGCTATTCTAATAACCATTACTAGCTGCGGTTTTGCTCCAGTAAATTGGCGCTCCTTCCCTTCTGAGCCCTGCTGTGTGCCCATACAGTGGTTTATGCCCACATATGAGGTACCGTTTAACTCAGGAGAAACTGAGTTACAGATTACTGGGTACGTTTTCTCTCATGTTCCTTGTCAAATTGAGAAATTTCAAACTAAACCAACATATTATTGAAAAAATTAGAGTTTTTCATTTTTACTGGCCAATTTTGAATACTTTCCTCTAATACCTGTGGGGTAAAAATGGTCACCACACCCCAAAATGAATTCTCTGAGGGGTGTACTTTCCAAAATGGAGTGACTTATTGGGAGATTTTACTCCGCTGGCACTACAGGGGCGCTGCAAACGGACCTGGCGCTCAGAAACTTCTTCAGCAAAGTCTGCATTGGAAAAGCTAATTGGCGATCCTTTCCTTCTGAGCCCTCCTGTGTGCCCATGCAGTGGTTTATGCCCACATATGAGGTACCTTTTCACTCAGGAGAACCTGCGTTACAAATTTTGGGGTACTTTTTTTCTCTTGTTCCTCATGAAATTGAGAAATTTCAAAACTAAACGAACATATTTTTGGAAGAATTCGAGTTTTTCATTTTTACTGTCTTCTTTTGAATACTTTCCTGTAATACCTGTGGGGTCAAAATGGTCACCACACACCAAGATGAATTCTTTGAGGGGTGCACTTTTCAAAATGGGGTGACTTATGGGGGTTTTTCTCTCTGCTGACACTACAGGGGCACTGCAAACGCACCTGGCACTCAGAAACTTCTTCAGCAAAATCTGCATTAGAAAAGCTAATTGGCGCTCCCTTCCTTCTGAGCCCCGCTGTGTGCCCATACAGTGGTTTACGCCCACATATGGGGTACCGTTGTACTCAGGAGAACCTGCGTTACAAATTTTGGCATGCTTTTTCTCTCATTTTCCTTTTGAAAATGAGAAACTTTAATCTAAACGTATATATATTATTGGAAAATTTTAATTTTCCATTTTTTTACTGCCTAATTGTGAATACTTTCCTCCAGCCCCTGTATGGTTAAAATGCTCATTATACCCCTCGATTAATTCTTTAAGGTGTGTAGTTTCCAAAATGGTGTCACTTATGAGGGTTTTCAGGATACCAGACTTCTAAAAAAAAGAACTGGTCCCTAAAAAAATCAGTTTTGGAAACTTTCACGAAAATGTGATAATTTGCTGATGAATTTCTAAGCTCCATAACACCCTAAAAAAGTAAAATATGTTTACCAAATTATGCCAGAATAAAGAAGACATATTGGTAATGTGACTTAGTAACTAATTTATGTGCTACGACTTTCTTTTTTTAGAAGCAGAGAATTTCAAAGTTCATAAAATGCAATTTTTTTTTTATTTTTCATGATATTTTGATGTTTTTTACAAAAAACACACAAAGTAGTGACCAAATTTTGCCACTAACATAAAGTGCCATATGTGACGAAAAAACAATCTCAGAATCGCTAGCATACATTAAAGCATGCCCCTGGATGACGTTACCATTCTGACATCCATTAGGTACATCCCCTTTAATCTGACCCAGGGATAGATCGGCACCGTCACGGGGAAGCCGGTGCCCGTGTACGGCACCCTTCTATCAACTGGTCCCTGGCCAGAGCTGGAGCACAGGAGGCGGGCCGGCCCGCTCCCAGTGGGAGGGAAATCCCTCCCCTCTGTGACGCGGCTTCATTAGAATCAATCATACAGGGGCGGGGGATTCCGCCCACCGGGGGCGGGCTGGCCCGCCTCCTGTGCTTCAGCTCTGGCCCGGGGCTTGTGGATAGAATGGCGTTGTACACGGGAATCGGGCAGTGGTTCAAAAATTGACCGCAGCACCGACTTCCCCGTGACAATGTCATTCTATCCCTTGGTCAGATTAAAGATGTTGGTACCTAATGGTACATCCTCTTTAAGGCTGTCCACTTCCAAGCATCAGCCTGTTCACCACCATTTAACATCTCTGTGAATTAAAAGGAGTCCACCATAACTTGCCTGCAACTTCCACCTGACTCCTGAGCCACCAAACCAAAGCTGTGACAGATAATAAAATATGCATATTTTATTTTTATGCATTTATTTTTTATTTAATTTTTTTTTTAAATCATTTACACATTTTTGCACACTTAATTTAACGCCATAAACGTATAACTTTAAACTAAAAGTCCAGGCAAAACTATGAAAATTGTGCAAAACAAGGTGAAACTTCGACTAAAGAGTCATCCTCCGACACCCAGGAGAGGAAAACTCCCCTGTAGAGGAAACCCCTAGGGAACCATGGCTGAAGGCAAGCGGGAGCCGAGTAGGATACCGAGGTAGCTCTGGCGATGTTGTGGCAGCAAGGTGGGTGAGGGTGATAAGTCTGGCACTACTAGTTCTATGCTGATGAGCAGGATCTTAACTTGGTAAGACAGTCTATTACACTGAGGTGGTGCTCTATATGGTGGTGCAAGTTTAAAATCATCAGACACTCAACCCGATAGTTGTGAAGGTTTTCAAGTCTTTATTTCAGCCATATATGTAGAAGGATGAGCACAGGCTCACGAGCACTCACGGCAGCAATGGCTGTTTTATGCAGTTGCACTTCATCCGGCTACATGGCCAGTAAGATGCTGATTAAAGAGATGGTGGGAGAGTTGCTTTGCATATACTTCTTCCCATATACTTTAAAAATCATAATGACGATAGTGATGGTCTGCTGCCTGTCGCTTTGTGTATTAGGAGCAGCAAGAGCAGACCGACGCGCTATTCTATGGGCCACCCAAACGTTTTAAGGATTGTCCGGGCAGCCCCTCCCACAGCTCTCTGTGCCCCCCTTTCCCCTTAACTTGAAGTCTCTGTGTGTGGTAGCATGAAGGTCCGATTAATATTGTAAACGAGCGCCAATGAGCTAGATCTACACTTGTTTACTGGGCCTATTACATGGCTCGATAATCATTTAGCAAGGGCTGCACGAACATTGTTGGTGATGTCCGTGCAGCTCTTGCCCAAAGTGATTGGCTCAGCGGCTGGTCAGCTTACACAGGCCACCGCGAAGCTGCGGGACGCATAGAGTGCTGGAGTACACTGGGAATGTAGAGTCGTAATGTATTAACTGTTGGGCAATCATCAGCCATCGCCCACACATCACTATTACACGTAGTATCGGCTGCTGCTGATTTTAGGTCTGGACCTAAAGAAAGTATCAGCTGATGATCGTTTCATCGGCTGATCATTGTCGCCATTACACGGAGTGGAAGTCTCTATACGTCTTTCTCACGCTTTACTTTCATCCCTAATCGGCATAGGTAACAGATTCACTTTAAGAGCAGAGAGGACGGCAGGAGTCCTAGAGACCTCAGTGTTCTGCCATGTGAATAGGAGGCGTTGGGTTACACCATTACTATAAGACAATGCTTCATCTGTGTCACATTAGTCAGGAGGCGATGGCTCCGGCTGGACGTGTGAGGAGTAAGGTTTCAGCAGAGTCCTAATATCACACTTCTGGGTCTGGCGTGGGTGGGGGGGTAACACGGGGAACCCTTTGAAGCGGTTCATCTAAGACTACAAGACTGATCATCTTCAATCATAGACCTTTAATTTTTAGATAAAAGGGAGGTAGAACTTTATACACCCCACCTTACTAACTGCTTGAAGGGCTTCAGTGAACCCTGCATCCCCTTTATTGTTTATCAAGAACAGCGCCATACTCCATAGTGGCAAAATCTGGTATTGCAGCTCAGTTATTCCTGCTAACCAAGCAAACAAGCCACTGGGCCAAGAGTTAGGCAACCACCGTTATGTTATTGGTGGCCTATCCTATAAATAGGCTGTTTATTTTGTAGTTGTGAAGAATCCCTTAAAGTTCCATAAAAATTAGACTCCCTATAGTAAGCCTGACTGCTGTATATGCTATATACCATTTATTACTCACTATGTATATTGGACCATCGCTGGCAATGAGGACACGGCTCTTCTTACACCACAATTGCCATACTGTGTTGTGAAATCTCCATCAATTACAATAAGTGGCCATCTAACAGCTGAACAGGAGAGGTATAAGTCGGGGAGTATATCCCCCGCCCCCTACACCGCTGTGTGAATAGAGCCTAATAACAGACTCAAAGTCAACAATTGGCTCCAGTCATGTGAAATCATGAGGCAACTTTCTATTATTATTTTTTTCCTCAGCCGAGACATCGGACACTAAACCGGAAAGTCAAGATTTTTCCTCCAGAAGAGATTGTGAAATTCTTTTTTCAAGTCAGGTTTTAAGGACAATGCACCTCCTTAGGGCCGTGTTATGCTGGTAGAGCCGTCAGAGGTGGAAACTCCTGGGCTCCAATGCAAAATCTCAAAGAGGGTCCACACCTACTATTTATAATACTGGGGTCTTCTCATGTGGCCGTCAGGGACCAGCACCAGTTGTTACCCCTGAGAATGATGGTAGATGATACTGATGATGGTGAAACAGGAAGAGGAACATACGTGCACATCCCATAAGGCAAGATATAATAATACAATAAAACTCCTATATGGAACACAAACTCTAGGTCCGCTGAATTTATGATTTTGCGACCAGAAAAACTAGCTCAGAGCTGGCGTAGGTTTCCCTCTGTGCGCTAAAGATTTATATGGAGGCAGTGCGCCGCTGCATAAATCTGCCTACTGTCAGAGCTGCGGGAACATACTTAAGCCCTCCACAAAAAACACCGGACTTAATAAGTGTCCCCCATAGTGTTGAGCGGACTTACCAAACTGTTCGGGTTCGGCAATTTTCCTTAAACCTGAATTCTCAGCATTTCCTGGCGGCTGGAGAAGTTGAAAGTTGCCCAAAAAATAGATACAGCCTATGGCATCCAACTTCTCCGATCGCTGGGGGTCAAATGCCAAGGATTCGACTTTGGAGAATGTTGCCGGACCCAAACAGTTTGGCAAGTCCGCTCAACACTATGGGCACCATGTGGAATCCCAACAGACCCTATTAAAGTAATTGGGATCCATCAGGTGTCTAGTGGACAACAGATCATGTGACTCGGCCTTGAATGGAATCTGTTGCAGAGGCCGAATGCAAATATGAACGAGACATTAACCCCATAATGCATCAGTCCTATTGGCTGTTGTTGCCGTTTGCTTTGTATTATTATAATCATTACATTTTGTCAAAATCATATGAAAAATTATAATTTGAACATCTTTGGTTCCTTTATAACATGAGTTTGGTCAGCAAAGCTGTAAGTATGGAGATCAGGTATCCAGCACGGAGGTCGGCGGCTTCATCGCTGCAATACATCTTGGCGTCCACGTGCAGCCCGTCGATGACTGTGTTTTGGGGGCCAAGCGTGTCACAGAAGGTTTTGGTGGCGCAGCCTCGGAGAACTTGTTTCAGGTTTATCGTACCTGGACAGAAGAAGTGTATACATATAATACATATAGGTGAGGGACCAAAAATAATTCAGCATCTTAAAGGGAACATGCGACCCAGATTTCAGAGATACTGAAACTTAGTTGTCATCTGTTTCTATTTTCTGATTGACCTTTTTTTTTAGATTTTTTCGTACATTACTATGGGGCAGCCATATTGGTTGTGCTGTCTGTACAGCATTTAGAGAATTTCTTTACAGCAAGCCCAATGGACACAGGCACAGTAAACTAGTGGGACCCTATTGACTATGGAGGAGTTTGGGGGACTAAGGGGGGGGGGGCAGGATGATCTCTAACCATCTCTTATTGTCACTGGTCTGATGTCACTAAGCACAAAGCTATCGCTGCTGACAATCTAAAGAGACTCTTTTTTTTTTTCTCTCAGCACTTCAGAAGTCATCGTTTTTGGTAGAAGATGTATTAACCTAAATGGGTTAGGCCTAACCAAGGCGCCATCTCTTAGTATCCCTGTCTCAGCCCCCCCCCCCCTCAGTAACCTGCACTCTGGGGGGCCTAACAATACCATTATTCTACTCTCCTTTAGCACTGACTATGCAGGATACACCGTATACCATTCTCAGGCTTTTTGGATCTTTACCAATGTGATATTTTGCTCACAGTATATTCAGACTGGAGTGACTGCTTCTGTCCATGCCGATATGCGAGAATTCCTGAATATGTTGTCTAACCTGTAGTACGAGGGTCATTTATGCTACTATACATTGTGACTTACATGGTATTCTGTAATTCTTATTGTTCTCTCTCTCTATATACTGTCTCTCTTCTATATACTAATATGGCCGCTCATCACTGGCTGAGCCTCATCAGCCGCACTGATTGGCTGAGCAGGACGTCCAGACGCCAGGAGCCCCCGAAGCAAGCCGGAGCGTGGAGCAGGTACAGTATTGCTCCGGGTGGTGGGGGTTTAAGGGGGCTGTCACTTACATACTCGCAGCGGGATTGACATGTCTTCTCATTGACATTGACAGGCAAGGGATCCACTGCGGATCTGTTACATGTGAAACTGGCCTTAAGAAGCTTTAGTACATGACCAGGAATAGGCCAAGCCAGAACTACCCTGGAGGGAGAAGTAACTCCTCTGTAGACAGCGGTTTTGGGGTTTGCTAGGTCTAAAACTAAGCTGAGACTTCCTGTACTCTCTGTAATAAAAGGAGGCGGCTGCAGGAAAGTGATCGGTACAGAATTACAGCAAAAGGTGACACCAGTAGATAGTGGAGATGATAGATAATGTTCACAGCTCAGCCTCCCCCTCCCGGTAGAATCACCTCTGCACAGGTCATAGAGGCCACAGATCATGCTTGCAAATGTGATCTATACAAAGGATAGATATTCATTCTGCTTATAACACATGCCACTAGATGCTATTAAACAGCTCAGGCAAGATGGCTGCCCCCATGCTAATGTACTAAAATAAAAAATTACAAAAATAGACAAAATAGACACTTAAAAAAAAAAAAAAGAACAAGTTTCATTTTCTGGATCTAACTAGTAGCCCTTTTAAAGAGCTATTCCCATCTCAGATAATATGGTTATACTTATAGGACTCTTCAAGGTAATATACATATGGATTATTGGGAATAGGGGGACACTGGGAACAGTTTAATACAATATTAAATACAAAATTTGAATGCATACAATATCATTACCAGGAGCCTTTTTATTTAAAGGGGTACTCCAGTGAAAATGCTTTTCTTTCAAATCAACTGGTTTCAGAAAGTTATATAGATTTATAATTTACTTCTATTAAAAAGTTTTCTTCCAGTCTTCCAGTACTTATCAGCTGTTGTATGTCCTGCAGAAAGTGTTGTATTCTCTCCAGTCTGACACAGTGCTCTCTGCTGCCACCTCTGTCCATGTCAGGAACTGTCCAGAGCAGGAGAGGTTTTCGATGTGGATTTGCTGCTGCTCTGGACAGTTCCTGACATGGACAGAGGTGGCAGCAGAGAGCACTGTGTCAAAAATACACCACTTCCTGCAGGACATATAGCAGACATATATACGTACACACTATGGGGGAGATTTATCAAACATGGTGTAAAGTGACACTGGCTCAGTTGCCCCTAGCAACCAATCAGATTCCACCTTTCACTTTCCAAAGAGTCTGTGAGGAATGAAAGTCGGAATCTGACCGGATTTCGCAGAAATCCACTGCGGATCCGGTACGTGTGAAGCTAGCCTTAAGGTGAGCAGAGTAAAAACAGTGATCAAAAATAGGAAAGTAAAATAGTAAAGTTTTCTTTAGCGTTTCCTACCAGCTAATGTCCTTGACATGCGTCCGCACTTGCTCTCGGCCCCTGTGCACTGCAGCGTCTCTGATGTGTGGCAGTAGTCGGACGTGTCGGATGAACAAGCGCTGCACGTCAGACCGTTCTTTTGTGAACTTTTACTTGGCACTTATGAGATTAAAAACAAAAACGATAAAAATAGGAATAATAAATAGTAAATAAATACATAGAAAAAAAATCACTCTCTGAAATCTGGAGCTCCAGTTGTTCTAAGGATATGGGAAGAAGTGGATTTTCATCAAATATTGGACCTCTTTACAAAATTTTTAATAGGACTGGGGCTGCAATGCCATTTTTCACCATTTGGTGTGCTGTTACAGCAAGCCACATCAATGACAGCATTCTATAGCGCCATCTAGTGGTTCAAACATTACACGCAGTCATTCGTTTTGGCAGTAATATGAGGGAACCATAGAAAAATTAGACGAAACCAGATATGGAAGATATATATCTATATTTCTCCTGCATTGTTGATGTCATTCTGTACAGAAACTCGCAGACGGGACGCAGACATCTGTGCTGCAGCAGGACGTCGCTGATCGCACGTTGCCATAGTTGAAGGTTAAGCTGCCGTTTAGGTTACAGTCTTTCACCGTTCCGCATGCAATGGAGTATTGTGGAGTAACTCCGCCTCCTGTGTACAGTAAATAAATCATCATCATCATCACACAGCACTTAGTATTCATTAATCCCAGGCTTTTCTTGCTGGGCCTCCAAGCTTTCTATCAGGATTGAAGCCTTAGGTATATAGAGTCATCCATCACCCAAAGGCACCAATGTCACAAAGTATATTATACAGAAGAGTTTACAGTTTGCTAACCCAATGTATAACATCACACATAGGCTAAAAGGACCCTCTTTGGCCTCTGTCTGGTAGATGGAAGCCTATGGATATATCTGATGAAAGAGTCCTTGACATAAGCTCCTTAGCTCCCTCTAGTGTTGATGTAAGGCAGTCAGAATTTCATCATTTTACTCCCTTTCTGTCCAAAGGATTTGGAGGATTTGTCATAAACAAAGATAGGTAGGGGAATATATGACATGTAAAAAGTATTTTGACCGTAACGCTTTAAAAATCTTTCAAATCAACTGGTGTCAGAAAGTGTCAGAGGTTTGTAATTTACTTCCATTAAAAAATCTCCAGTCTTCCAGTACTTATCAGTTGCTGTATGTCCTACAGGATGTGGGACAGTTCCTGACATGGACAGAGGTGGCAGCAGAGAGCAGTGTGTGAGACTGGAAAGAATACACCACTCCCTGCAGGACATACAGCAGCTGATAAGTACTGGAAGACTGGAGAATTTTTAATAGAAGTAAATTTCACTGGAGTACCCCTTTAAGTACAGAATTGTGGACCTAAAAATGAAGTAGAGTTTGACCTTAAGGCTACAAACTCCCTTGCCGGATCCGCAGGGAGTTTCTCACTGCGAATTCCCAGCGGATCCCTGCCCTGTTTACTCAATGGTAGACAAGCTCGCAGCAGGGATGTACATCCGGCTGCGAGTTTGTTCCGCGGCCCGCCCTGTAACCCCCCCGCCGATGGCTTCATGTCACGCTCAGCCAATCAGTGCGCTGCGGCGGGCCAGCGCTCTAATTGGCTGAGCGGGATCTGCTGGTAACCCCCGAAGCAAGTCGGAGCGGGACCAGGTGATGTATTCGCTCCGGCCGGCGGGGGGTTAACGGGGTGAGCTGTGGACAAACTTTGTCTGCCATTGAGTAAACAGGGCAGAGATTTCGAATTCGCAGTGAGAAACTCGCTGCGGAACCGGCAAGTGGGTTTGTACCCTAAATGAAGTGTTTTCAATCTATGAGGGTGCTGTTTCTGTCCGGTACCATACGATGCTGCAGCACAATAGTTGTGGGCATACACCCAGTATATCCATAATACTTGTATCATAGTGTCATACTTACCCACAGTAACTTCGGTGAGGGCAGCGACACAGACACCATCGGCAGGGCAGGTCACATTCGGCCCCTTACATGCTTCATAGCTAAAGTGCCAGCAACCTCTACATACAAGGGAAGAGCCTGAAACCAAAGACAGGGAACATGTAGGGACCGCTCACATTGTGTCCTGCCATCACTGCTATCAGGTTTACAGAGGTGACTTTAGAGCAGAAAGAAGAGGCTGACAAGTTGTATACAGGTATATACTGTGCAGCTGCTAGGCTTCTGGATGCACAAAAATAAAGTTTGTATAGAAGCCGTGGAACTCATGTAACTTATGGGTTAATACTCAGGGGTGAAAGGTTTGGATTCCACTGTATAGCCTTCAAATAGTCACAAATTAGTCCTAGAATTTTACTTTCTTCTCCCTTCCATTGTTGACAGCATGTTGTCTAGGCTACCGACAACAGCTCTGCTCTAAAAGCAGTGGAAAGGTTGATATCCATATAGTTGTAGTGGATAAGTGTATATATTATGTGTGTGTGTGTGTGTGTGCATATACATATACACACACAATGTACAGTATACGTTTCTGTTTTTCCGTTTTTTTTCTCCCACTTGCAAAGTTGTTTTTCTCCCAGTTGCAAAGACTAGGTTGGAAATCGTGTGCATACATGTATAATGCTCAAGAAATCCTAATATAAACCCCCCAAAATGTGCAGGGACATATACTGTGAAAAATCTAAAAGCAAAATAAATTAATAAAATGCAAAAATAAACCCCTAAAACTAAATTAGAGAGCGTACTGTCGCTGGATAACTTATCCCTATGAGGAATGTTTTCTTACCTGTTGCTGTCAGAGCCGCCATGAGGAGGAGGATTCCCAGCAGCTTCATTGTTATGGCTGGAGGTCACAGCCGGAGTGTAATGTGATACTTCTCACTGTCTATATGTATTGCTGAGCAATGTAGATATCAGTGTAGGAGGCGGCTCACATGCTCTACGTCTAGGAAAAGAAGTGTTAATATTTTTTTTCCTATCTGATAATTTAGGAGTCATATATTACAGCATGTTTCCATCAGTTATATATTATTTATGTATACATATTGCATATAATGTCTCACTGAGTCCATGGGCTCATTGTATAGATGAAAATGTAAGAGACAATAGATAGAAATGTGCCAGTCTACACTGTGTCACCCTCTCAAATATATCAGTTCAATTTAAACCAGTGCTTCATTTGAGAGGAACCTCGGGGGCGGAGCCAATCTCCTCCTATACTACTTTAGAAATTAAAGCAGGAATTTTGTTGATCTTTTTTCTATCTATTATGTTATACTTCTATTCTTCTATTACATATACAGAACATTGATAGGTGACATACTTTGACATGAAAGGCTACAGATGAATATTATTCCCACTTGTTCATGATCACAAACATATAGACTGTGACCCGAATATAGATGTGTAAAATTATGGACGTGTGTAAGGACCCTTAGGAATGAATAGGTCCTTATAGCGCATCCAAAAATATGGACAGAATTGGCAGATGTGTGAAAGTGGCTTTAACATGATTGACATTTTCCACCGTTAGGCTATGTTCACACAGTGTAATACAGCGGTCGCTGGATTACATGTCCCTCCGGCTGGAGGACCATTGACTTTCATTCACGCTACAGCGGTCAGGATGGCGACACAGTGTGTGAACAGTCTATTTTCAATGGCCGTAGTTTCCTGAATTCATTACACTGTGTGAACATAGCCTAAATGTAAAAGACATGATAAAAAATGAATGTCTACTGTATGACCATTTTAAATAATAATCTTTGTGGCTATGACCTCCTAAAGCTGGTCGACAACATTTTTTTTCCTCCAATATCTGTCAGTGGGAGAATACTGCTACACCCTATACACTTAGATATTGGGTTATCTCTCCAGAATTGGTGGGTATGATTGGCTTTTATTTAATTTTCATGAGCACCATCGCCAACCAACAACCAACTATCCGAGCAAACAACCAACCTGTCACCAGACCAACATGACCAACCATCCATCAATCAACTGACTAACCAACCAACTACCCAATGAATCAACTAACCACCTGACCAGCTGACCAACTGTCCCATCAATCAATCAACTAACTACCTGACCAGCCAGCCAACTGCCCCATCAATCAACTAACCACCTGACCAACTAACTGTACCAACCAACCAACTGTCCCATCAATCAACTAACTACCTGACCAGCCAGCCAACTGCCTCATCATTCAACTAACTACCTGACCAGCTGACCAACTGCCCCATCATTCAACTACCTGACCAACCAACTGCCCCATAAATGAACTAACCACCTGACCAACCAACCAACTGCCCCATCAATCAACTAACCACCTGACCAACCAACCAACTGTCCCATCAATCAACTAACCACCTGACCAACCAAATGTACTAACCAACTGCCCCATCAATCAACTAACCACCTGACCACGCAACCAGCCAACTGCCCCATCATTCAACTAACCACCTGACCAACCAACCACCTGCCCCATGAATCCGCTTACCACCTGACCAACCAACCAACTGCCCCATCAATAAACTAACCACCTGACCAACCAACAACCTGCCCCATGAATCAGCTTACCACCTGATCAACCAACCCACTGCCCCATCAATCAACTAATCACCTGACCAACCAAACGCCCCATCATTCAACTAATCACCTGACCAACCAACCAACTGCCTCATCAATCAACTAACCACCTTACCAACCAACTGCCCCATCAATCAACTAATCACCTGACCAACCAACCAACTGCCCCATCAATGAACTAACCACCTGACCAACCAACTGTACCAACCAACCAACTGCCCCATCAATGAACTAACCACCTGACCAACCAACCAACTGCCCCATCATTCAACTAACCACCTGACCAACCAATCAATTTTTATTATTCTGACTGTAATTGAAGCAAAATCACAAATATTGGTAATGGGGGACCACCAGGGATACCACCTTATTACTCTTTGTACAAAATTAAACAAAGATCTCCATTGTTCTCTCCCTTCTGCTGTTTCTTCCCTGTGTTGGCATAGGTTGACCTTTACTCTTTACATCTATCTACTCCCATGATAACTTATCTAAACTTGGATACGTAAGAATTTCCTAGGCCGGCGTCCATTATCTGAGCAGGTCGTGATAATATATGAATCCTTCTTCTTACAACAATTATATTCTGCCGCAGGTCAAAGGTTATATGATACTAGAAAACACAGATACAGGGATTCTATATTTCCTATGCAATGTTGCTATCCTGACACATGACACAGGTAGATGCCGTTCAGGTGATATTTACAGCCACATGCTATATATAGCCCCATCTGTGTCCCTCCCTCTTAGTCTAAGTATTAGAGCTGTGGGTGTAACACCAGCTGTCCATGTCCGCCATAAAACCAGGTCTCCTAGCGGGACTGTCCAGAAGGTAACCTTCGCTCCTTGTGCTGTGGTCCAGACTCCTCCCCATCATCCGTTCCTGTCTCTGCCTATAGGGTACGCTCCTTCTCTTCTTAAAGGACCAGCACATGCACTCAAACCTGTCCCCATCTATGGCCATCAGATATTAGAGGCATCTCCACCTGTGGGGAGAAGAGTTCAGCTCAGTGGTTCTCTTTCCACTATCTCCTCCTGATTGATAAAGTTCCTAAATGACTGGGACTCCATTCCACTACACTTTGCCCCTCCACAAACTAGTCCCATACGATGCCTCCACATGACCTTCTCCTGTTAAACCTCTCTGTTTCTTGAAATGGTAACTCTTGGTGCTCAAGGCCAGCTGCCCCCTATACTGGGACCACTCGCAGAGATAGTCACTTGGTAGTACCATGCATTGAACTCTAGAGCCTCACCCGGAGATCTGGAGAGAGTTGAAGGATGGAAATCAGGGGGCTACTTAGACAATGCCCTCAGGAGTGGCCCAAAGTCACATTGGGGCAGAAGGAAAGCGTAAAAGACCCAAGGTAGTAAAATAACTTTATTTACCATTATATATTAGACTCATATGTAGCAAGTAGAAAATGATGACGTTGCGGCACTTCACTTGAAATTCATAAGAAGTTTATTTATCGCTGGACAAGATACAATGTAACCACAAGTGCTCAAAAAAGGTTACATGGCAGATACAGGTGCATTCCACTTAAAGCGACGGCCGTTTCGCGGTCAAACGCATCAACGGGCTTAGTGGTCACCACTAAGCCCGTTGATGCGTTTGACCGCGAAACGGCCGTCGCTTTAAGTGGAATGCACCTGTATCTGCCATGTAACCTTTTTTGAGCACTTGTGGTTACATTGTATCTTGTCCAGCGATAAATAAACTTCTTATGAATTTCAAGTGAAGTGCCGCAACGTCATCATTTTCTACTTGCTACATATTGGACTCTACATTGTGGATTGCAGAGCACCACGCCAAGTTATACGCTGGAGCAGATTGACCATAAGGGTGAGCCACATAAGCAGTTTATTATATACGGAAATATGTGTATATGATGGGGAGTAGTGCCAAGTGAACTTTCTTGATTTTCTTCTCTATATATTAGACTCAGATTCAGATATATTTGAATTAGGTTTCATTATCAGACATCTCCTTTAAAGGAGAAGTCCAGTGAAAATTTTTATTTAAGTATTGTATTGCCCCCCAAAAGTTACACAAATTACCAACATACACTTATTACGGGAAATGCTTATGAAGTGCTTTTTTCCCTGCACTTACTACTGCATCAAGGCTTCACTTCCTGAATAACATGGTGATGTCACTTTCTGGATAACATGGTGATGTCACTTCCTGGATAACATGGTGATGTCACTTCCTAGATAACATGGTGATGTCACTTCCTGGATAACATGGTGATGTCACTTCCTGGATAACATGGTGATGTCACTTCCTGGATAAAACGGTGTTGTCACTTCCTGGATAACATGGTGATGTCACTTCCTGGATAAAATGGTGTCACTTCCTGGATAACATGGTGATGTCACTTCCTGGATAACATGGTGATATCACTTCCTGGATAACATGGTGATGTCACGACTCCCAGGGCTGTGCAGGCTGTGGCTGCTGGAGAGGATGATGGCAGGGGGACACTGAGGGACACAGGGCACTGGAGGGACACTGAGCATCCCTCTGCCTTCATCATCTCCAGCAGCCACAGCCCGCACAGCTCTAGGACATACCTCCCAACTTTGGCTGAGAGGAAAGAGGGACATGGACACGCCCTTAACCCCACCCAAAGACACGCCCTATTCCCCAAGACACGCCCCTAACCCCAAGACACTCCCCCAATCCCCAAGACACGCCCCTACCCTCCCATATCACGTCTTCCACTGTAGTGCCACATTGGTTTTCTTGCAGAAATAAATGGTTTGACCAGGATGGTAAGTATAGCACTTTAACTTATATCTCTTTTACTTCTGAGCTAACTCTTGGCTTTGGCTCATTTCCTCTGCAAAAAAAATCTTTTTAATTTCTGAAGACTTTAGCTGGCAATAAGTGATAAAACTTAGAATATAACATATTGTGGATTACATCCCTACACTGAATGGAGAGATATATACACACTCATAGAGGAGGGGGATAATAAGTATATAATACACTGCTGTATACCTACACAGAATGGGGAGATATATACACTAATACAGGAGGATAATAAGTATATAATACACTGCTGTATACCTACACAGAATGGAGAAATATATACACACTCATACAGGAGGATAATAAGTATATAATACACTGCTGTATACCTACACAGAATGGGGAAATATATACACACTCATACAGGGGGATAATAAGTATATAATACACTGCTGTATACCTGCACAGAATGGGGAGATATATACACACTCATACAGGAGGATAATAAGTATATAATACACTGCTGCCTACATAGCATGGAGAGATATATACTCACTCATACAGGAGGATAATAAGTATATAATACACTGCTGTATACCTGCACAGAATGGGGAGATATATACACACTCATACAGGAGGATAATAAGTATATAATACACTGCTGCCTACATAGCATGGAGAGATATATACTCACTCAGGAGGAAGATAAGTATATAATACACTGCTGATCACCAGGGCTGTATTTACAGCTTGGGACTGCCAGGATAACACTTAACCCTACAATCCCCTAGTCCCGTGATATAACCCATAATAAAACACAGACATAATAACTTTTGTTGGGCGGTCTCGGGCCACAGCTTTTATTTCTCTTATAACCTTTTCTTTTAACCATTTATAAGTGCCAGAAAACGGAGGTCTCCACTCAGGGTATGCCAGCCGCCGCTCCCGGCGGGCACTACCACCTTCACCTCGTGGCTTAGCTTCTCATAACCGCCAACAGCTGTGACTTAACTTCAAATCTAGTAACAGAAAACATATGTTAGAATTCCAACCATAACAGGGTGGGAGGGAGGGACGTCCTCTTCCTCGCTTGTCTGAACCGAAAGAGAAAGCTCACTGACAGGAAGGAGCTACACGAGCAGAAGCCTCTGCTGATTGGACCAGGGCTTAACTACCACCCCTTAACAACCAAACCTCCAATAGAACTGAGAGGGGAGGGAACACAGGCACGGGACTGTTAACTCCTCACTACCCAAACAAATTAACCCCTGGCAGTCCCTGTACACCTCACTTAAGCAGATCGCTGTCCACCAGACTGCCAGGATAACACTTAACCCTACAATCCCCTAGTCCCGTGATATAACCCATAATAAAACACAGACATAATAACTTTTGTTGGGCGGTCTCGGGCCACAGCTTTTATTTCTCTTATAACCTTTTCTTTTAACCATTTATAAGTGCCAGAAAACGGAGGTCTCCACTCAGGGTATGCCAGCCGCCGCTCCCGGCGGGCACTACCACCTTCACCTCGTGGCTTAGCTTCTCATAACCGCCAAGGAGTAGCTCATGTATCACTACACTGAGCTGCGACCCCCACCCAACAAAAAGAGGGCCTGCTCCACCCCATCTTGTAAGCCTGAAAGAAATATATCGAGCCCAATTTCATTTAAATGGACCCCATCGGGGCGCATCAACCTCCTGTTGTCCCCTTCCAGCTGCCTGTGCCTCACCACCACCCCTGACCTGGAACGTACAAAACGTGACGTTCGGGCATTAACTGTCCTCCTAGCTTTTTCGACTGCCCCTGCGTCTCTGGCTCCTTGCCATGATACTCGAGGGACTATCTCGGACCACACTACCACTACGTTCCTGAAGAAGCCTGGTATTCTTTCTATGTCTGCCCTAATGATGGAAAGCAAATCTGCTAGTCTTAGAAAACAGAGGTCATTACCTCCGGCGTGTATGACCAGGACAACTGGCGTCAGAGCGGATTGACCAATTTCCATAACGTGTTTAAGGACATCCGACCACCGAAGACCCTTGATTCCCCTCCAATAGGCGTCCACCGTATGGAAACCCAGGGTTCTTCCGCCCGGCCTGCTGGCTGCTCTGCGTGCCGCATGGTGGATGTAGGAATGGCCGATAAACCAAACGGCCGGACGTCTGGCATCTGCAAAAAATCAGTCCAACAGTTCAGGTCTAACATAAGAAGAATAACATGCTGACTTCCACCTGCCAATTCGCTTAACTTGATCCTCTGATAGGCCAGCCCTAGCAGCCTCCGTGGCTGCCCCTATCCGAAAGGAATGTGTACCGTAGTGATTAGGGTTCACCCCCACTCCCCCCAAAACTTTTTTCATTATGGACTGAAACTGATACCGAGTTAGGGGGGAACAGTCTTGATGAGACAGAAAATTAACACTTACCGGGCGGGCGGAGGCATAATTTGTAATTATACTGACTGGACATAAGGGGCCGGGGACCTCCCGTATGGGCAACCATGCGCCTCTGCCAAAAATATCAGTTTTTGAGTGTCGTACTCTTACTCGCAGTGAATTATTAGCTATCACCACATCTTCCGCCTGTAATCCTCCAGGGCGGGAGGCTGAGGGGGCCACCAACTCACCAATACGAAGGGCACCAAAGAATGCCAAGCAGAATGCCGCTGAAAAAAGGGAAGACTCGTGTTCTGATGAACAAACTAGCGGGAGTTGGGACACCATTTTACCCAATAGTGAGTGGGAAATAGGACGTCTTGTATCCGTACTAATGTGTTCTTTGCGCCAACCTTTAAGTGCTTGTCTAACCATGAAAGTGTTGGCTACATTTGACCATCCCCTTAATTTAAAATGGAAACTTATGCCCGCTAATTTGCGCTTGGCCATAGCGTTAGAACAGCCCCTTTGTCGGAGCCCCAACAAATAAGATATGGTGACTGATAACCTGGCCTGCTCGTCAGTGTCTACTGGAAGATGTCCTACCATTGACAGCCATTCACTCCACGCCTTACCATAACCGTCCCACGTGGCTGTAGACACCGAAGCCTGTATCAGGGGAAGGAGTCTGGCATCGGTAAGTCCCACAGATGGTGTGGGCAGACAGCACCCTCCTGCGCCGCATCTGGACAGAGGGCACGGAACTCCTGCCAATTGAAACGAGATAAAGCGTCAGCTATACAGTTCGATGTGCCTGGGACATGCTGAGCCCGAAAGGAAATGTTATGTTGCAAACATTTTAAAACCAGATAACGTAATAATGATAATACCGGGAGAGAGGAAGAAGACAACCTATTGATGCAATGAACTACGCTCAAGTTGTCTGTCCAAAAACAGACTTGGCGGTTGGCTAACTGGTCGCCCCAGAGTTCTATAGCCACAATTATCGGGAACAGTTCTAAAAGTGTTAAATTACGGCAGAGGCCTGATTCCTGCCATTCCGTAGGCCAGGGGGCTGAACACCAACAAGAGCCCAGAATGGCCCCGAAACCGCAGGATCCCGCTGCATCCGTGAATAGGAAAAGTTCTTTATTCGTGGCTTCTTTAACCTGTACACAGGTGCGACCATTATAGGTGGCTAGGAATTTTTTCCAGACTCCAAGGTCAGCCTTTAATGGCTTAGTGAGGCGTATGTAGTGCCCAGGGTGGCGAGCCCCTTTTGTTGCCAACGATAGGCGCCTGGAAAAAACTCGGCCCATAGGCATTATTCTGCATGCAAATACCAGAAGGCCTAACAAGGACTGCAGCTGTTGGAGGGTGACCTTTCTTACAGATAAGAACCCTTTTACCAGTGAATTTAGTTTGGTCAATTTTTCTTCTGGAAGCTTAAAAACCATGAGGACGGAGTCCAATTCTATGCCTAGAAATGAAAGTGATGTGGTCGGGCCTTCTGTTTTCTCATCAGCAATGGGCACCCCAAACTTCTTCATAAAAAACAAGAAGGTAGAAAGCATAAATTGACAAATGTTACCATCGCCAGGGGCCACAAAAAGGAAGTCGTCTAAGTAATGAATGATTGCGTTGCTGCCAGCTTCATATCTTACCACCCATTCGAGGAACGAACTAAAAAGCTCAAAATAGTGGCATGATATGGAGCAGCCCATAGGCAAGCAAGTGTCAAAATAGATTGACCCGTCCAGCTGCAGGCCTAGCAAATGGTAACATTCGGGGTGAACCGGGAGGAGTCTGAAAGCAGATTGGATATCTGACTTGGCTAAGAGAGCTCCTGGGCCAGCTGCCCTCAACAGTGTAACCGCCCTGTCAAATGAAACGTATGATACGGTAGCATCCTCTTTTGATATCCCATCATTGACCGAGCTGCCCTTGGGATGGGATAGATGGTGAATTAATCTATATTTACCCAACTCCTTTTTAGGGACAACACCTAATGGGGATATCCTGAGGTTAGGAATTGGAAGATAACTGAAGGGGCCTTCCATCCTACCCAATGTTACCTCCTGATTGATTTTCTCAGTCAAAACTTGTGGATACTGCTTAGCCGACTTTAAGTTGTCAGACCATGTGGGTGATGATGATAAGGTAAAGGGGATAAAGAAACCATCTGTAAAACCATCCAATAACATTTTAGCTGCTTGTCTATTGTGATACCTGTTTAGCCAGGGACGCATCTCGTCCACGTTCACCGGGGTTCTGTCCTTCGGCTGGCGGGACCACCCTGCCTGACTTTGTGATTCTCTGGCATCTAGCTGCGGCATGAGGGCCCCCACATGTGGAGCACTCATGCTTGAACTTACAGAGACCGAAGAATCTGCAATGCCCTTCGTTATATAGCCAGCATGTACCCGGTCTCCTGATGGCCACTGCCCCTGGAGTGTTATGTGAGGCAGCGGCACCTGTCTGAAAGGGGGGGTATCTTTGAGACATCATGAGCCTTATCCATACATCCGTTGCTTTGACCCCCCATCCAATATCAGGCTGCAGTGCTAGGCGGCGACGAAACTCCTCGTCATATTTCCACCAAGCACTGCCGCCGTATGATTTAAATGCGGTGTATACTGAATCCTGATAAATAAAGAGCTCGGAGCAACGCTCCGGGTGTTTCTCACCCATTACGCAGCCTAAAACTGCGAATGCCTGCAGCCAGTTGTTAATAGTCTTGGCTACCCGGGGTCTGCGTTCAAAGGATGACCTTTCAGTAGGCATACGCCTCTCCCTGTCCACTGTATTCTGATCAACGGTTACCAGTGACCAGATATCTATGTACTGGTTGTCCCATATTTTTTCTTTAACGTCTTGCGCAAGATGAGCCCCTAATGGGCTGATAGCACAGAAAAAGGCCTCCTTATAAATACCGGCTTTATTAGGTTTGTCAAGAGGTGTTACTATATCTTTTGGATTGTCACTATGTTCTAATTTCTCAAGCAAGGCCTTAAGGGCTGGTACAATTTCCTCCCTGTTCTCCGCTGACCATGCTTTGGTAAAATCAAACTCACCGGATCTCGCTGAAGCACCAGTAGATGAACCCGCAACTTCTACTCCCATCGATGGGGTACTGGGAGTTTCAGGAACTGGAACTGGAACCACGGGGGGAGGGGGCTGAGGTGATGGAATTCCGACCGCGCTGGCCCGACTGGCCCCGCGAAGCGACCTACTGGCCGAACTCCTAGGCTCCTGCCTCTTGCTGCGGTTGTGTAACTCTCTGTCCGACGATGGGCTGCGGGAAGATGAGTTGGAAAGAGAGGGGGAACGCCACCTAGAGGAGCGTGACCTCCGGGACCGGTGACTCTTACTAGGCTCCCTAGAATATCGGTGGGAGCGGTGGCGGTGATAATCAGATGTTCTGTGGCGTCTTCGCCTGTAAGAACCATGTGATGAGCATGAAGACGAGCGGCTGCGACTTCGTCTTCTAAGGGGGATGCTCTCAACATGAGTGGCATATGCAACAGGCAGCCGCTCCATAGAGGAGGCCTGGTCCATGCTGGTTAACATAATCATTTGAGGCGGCATGGACGCCATTGTCCCTGAAGGGTTAACTGCTGGGACCATCACAGGAGGTGAGGCTGTGGTGCTGGTGTTCTGCTGAGCTAAGTTGGCTGTGGCAGAATTGCTGGCAGCAGGCAAAGCAATGACTGGAGGGTTACTGATGCTAGGTGCAGGAGCAGGCAGTGAGGGGTTAATCTGATCCTGTTCCTCTGCAGCCACCTGTGCTGACTGCACATTATTCTCCTGAACTGTGGTAACTGCACTGTCTGCCTGGTCTTGGGAAGTGGAGCTGGAGGATCCTGGGCGATTTCCCATGTCACAGACTGGAGGGAGCAACTGCAGTGCAATGGAAGCAGGGGCAGGAGGAGCACAGCGTGCTGCTGGACGTGTGGCTTGACCGGAAGTGCAGGGAAGACTGGTCAAGAAGAGGTGAGGAGGAGGGGGAGGGGGAGGGAGGGGGCAGAAGCACGCTGCTACCTGATGAAGTGGGACACAGATCAGGCTGCCTAGCTACAACTCCCCTTGCTCTCCTTACATGTCTTTGGGTGGGGGGACTGGGACTTAAGCGGACCGGTGGGCGGATGCGCCGTGCGGACCGCCTGCCACCTACCGCAGCTAACGCTGGGTGATCTGCACTGACAGCATCACCCAGCCCAGACACCAGCCTAGACAGAAAGCCAGCATCTCCCTGTATTTGTGAGCGTAGGGCTGCAATCAGAGCCGCCTCATCCGACATACTTACGGCAGGTTTTATCTACTAGCAGACGTCCTCTTCCTCGCTTGTCTGAACCGAAAGAGAAAGCTCACTGACAGGAAGGAGCTACACGAGCAGAAGCCTCTGCTGATTGGACCAGGGCTTAACTACCACCCCTTAACAACCAAACCTCCAATAGAACTGAGAGGGGAGGGAACACAGGCACGGGACTGTTAACTCCTCACTACCCAAACAAATTAACCCCTGGCAGTCCCTGTACACCTCACTTAAGCAGATCGCTGTCCACCAGCTGCACTAGGTCTCAATACGCCCGTTGTGAAGGCCCATTTGAACACGCCAATTATCGCTATTAGCAAAAGATCTAAATATCACCAACATATATGACTAAATAATGCCACCATACAATAACTTAAAGTGACTGTACCACCAGGCCCAGGCTGAAGCATTGGAGGCGGGCCGACCCACCCTTAGGGTACTATTACACCAACAGATCTGACCACAGATTATCTGCCAAAGATTTGAAGCCAAAGCCAGGAGTGGATTTGAAAAGAGGAAAAATCCAGTCTTTCTTTTATGACCTAATCTCTGTTTATTGTCTGTTTCTGGCTTTGGCTTCAAATCTTTGGCAGATAATCTGTCATCAGATCTGTTGGTGTAATAGTACCCTAGTGGGAAGAAACTCCAGCCCCTCCATGACGTGACTGCATTAGAATCAATGGAACCCTATCATAGAGGGGCTAGGGTTTCCTGCCACTGGGGTTGGGTCGGCCGCCTCCAGTGCTTCAGCCTGGGCCTGGTGGTACAGTCACTTTTATGCCGCTACTGTAGACTAACTGCATAGCATGATAACTAAAGTACCTCTAGTAATTGCCAAGTTGCATTATATAAGCAAGAAAAAAAAATTCCTGTAGTGCTTCTCTAACTCCCCACTTTTGGCCATAAGTACCAAGGCCTATTTTTCAAATCTTTGTGAAACTTAAAGTGTACTGATGGTCTTTCTCTGGTGGCAGGATATCCTGTACATGCGCCCAGCGGAGATGGAATACTTCCGGCAGTGTCGTTGCATACAGTGCAATTGATGGTATTGTTGGACCTTCACAGGTACTGTAGCATGGTGGCAGCATTTTGACAGCGTATCCTGCCACCAGCGAAAGATGATGGTTACACTTTAAGGCTATGTTCATACTCTGTACAAACAACAACCGTTCAGCTTGAATGGCTGTTTAACACAACCTACGGCTGGAGTTATTGAACACGTTCATTACTTCTGACCATAGTTAGCGTTAAACAACAGTTGTTCACGTGGAACGGCCGTTGTTTGTACAGCGTATGGACATATATGTGGTCACCAGTAGCTGCGCAATCATGGCAACATTGTACATCTATTGGTGACCACATAGGGACATGGATTAAACTACATACATGGACCAGAATTGTGGGGAAACAGTATTAAAGGTGATATCCTCTCTTTTAGGAGTGATTCTCTATTATCAGGAGTGATTCTCTATTATCAGGAGGGATTCTCTATTATCAGGAGGGATTCTCTATTATCAGGAGTGATTCTCTATTATCAGGAGTGATTCTCTATTATCAGGAGGGATTCTCTATTATCAGGAGTGATTCTCTATTATCAGGAGTGATTCTCTATTATCAGGAGGGATTCTCTATTATCAGGAGTGATTCTCTATTATCAGGAGGGATTCTCTATTATCAGGAGGGATTCTCTATTATCAGGAGGGATTCTCTATTATTATCTCTCTGTACCCTCTGGACTGCCAGGATGAGTTTTAGCTACTATGTAGAGTTAAGTTGTGGCTCTGCCTCCTCAGCCTAATGCAGCAGCCTGCTGGGAGTAGTAGTATTAGAAGTCATCTGATTACTCCCCCTAGAGAAGGGGTTTTCCTTATAGTGACTTTAGGGGACATCAGACAATACACAGATAATGAGCACTTCATCCACAGTCCCTCCAGGTCACTGTCTGCCGTCCAGGCTGGTCAGGCAGAGAAGCCTCATTCATCACACTTAACTCCTTCCCTCCTGGCAGTGCCTGGTAGCGTCAGCAGCTGGCTGACAGACATGATAGCAGACAGCTAACCTGCACAGCAGGGAAGGGGTTAAGTCACTTCCATCCTCCCCTCCCCCCTTCTCTGCTGAGCCAGGTACAGTGCTCTGGGTGCTCAGCACGGAAGGTGGGGGATGTTCTGACTCCAAAGGTAACTTAACCCCTTCCTTGTAAACTGCCTCCTGCTCGGCCTCATTAACACCCCCCAATCCCCTTATACCGGGCCGTGCAGCAGCAGTGCTCCTCTCCCAGCAGCTGCTCCTCTTCTCCCTCCTTCACAGTCTTCTGGTGGGCGGGAACAGGGAGTAGTTCCCCTGTCTCATTGGTGCAGCCGGCTGATACACTCCTGAGGCCGGGAACAGACTCATCAGAGGGAGTTCGTATCTCCCGCACTCTTGTGGCCGGAGGCAGAATGCAGCTTCCGGTCACAGGAGCCAGCCAATCACCGCTCCGCATCTGCCAGCGCTCACCAGGAGCACTAGTAGTTAAAGGGCCAGCTGTGTTTTGGGAAGCGGGACACTTGGGGCCCGTTCCGGGACGGCGGGACATGACCCCGAAATCGGGACTGTCCCGCCGAAAACGGGACGGTTGGGAGGTATGCTCTAGGAGTCGGGGCGTGACATCACCATTTAATCCAGGAAGTGACATCACCATGTTATTCAGGAAGTGACATCACCATGTTATCCAGGAAGTGACATCACCATGTTATCCAGGAAGTGACATCACCATGTTATCCAGGAAGTGAAGCCATGATGCAGCAGTAAGTGCAGGGAAAAAGCACTTTATAAGCATTTTCCGTAAGAAGTGTATATTGGTGATTTGTATAACTTTTGGGGGAAAATACAACACTTCTTCTTTAAGAAGCAGATAGAGGCAACAGTCTATTCCGATAACTGTGGACAGAAAAGTGAAACCATATCGTAGCTCCCACTGACAGATGTCTTTCAGGTTTAGGCTATGTTCACACAATGTAATGAATTCGGGAAACTACGGCCGTAGTGGTCAGCAAAAACAATGATCGTAGGTTTCCGAATTCTTTGAGTTCTATTGATTTCAATAGAACAATGGTCGTTGTTCTGCACACAATGCATTAACTATGGCTGTTGTTTGCTGCAGCCGTACATAATAATGAACATGTCTGTTTTCTGTGGCTGTACAAAATAAACTGTTCACACACTGTGGCCGTCCTGCTGGACGTAGTGTGAATGAAAGTCAATGGTTAATTGATTTTCATTTACACCCATATGGCCAGCAGATTCTATGGGTGGACAAAAATGTTGCTATGCTTGATAATACAATATCGGTCAGAGGAACACATAATCTAGCGGCCGTTGTATTACACTGTGTGAACGTAGCCAAATGGTGGAAAATGTCAATCATGTTAAACTTCACATATCTGCCTATTCTGTCCATATTTTCGGATCCTAAATATGGACCTATTCATTCCATAATTTCACGGATCTATATTCGGGCCACATTTGCACCACAAAGAAACGGGCAAGCCATAGTGCAGCCCATATCTGCAGGACAAATTGCCTATAGCGGGAAAAGGGCGGACAGTTAAGAGTGCACATCCACAGACCTGTCCTTAGCTGGGGGTCCATATGAATATACTCTTAACTATTAATTTTTTTAGGAAAAAATCTCCATTATTGTTGACTGTATGTGAACTTAGAGACAGAAGGTTAATCCGTTACACAATCGCGCTAAATATCAGAAGGCGTACGGCACTGCTGCAAAGCCAGAACCTAAAGTGATACTGATATACAAAGGATTTGATCAGTTGGGGTCTGAGACCTCCACAATCTCTTTGTATACAGTAGCTAGGAGCAGAGTGTGGCAGCCCCTTCCCTCAGCTCTAGGTGTCCCCCTTCACGTACCTGATTTCCACGTTTCGTGCAGTAACCAGCTGTAGTGGCGGCTTGATCAGGTGTTACCGGAGCTCTGTGATCCTCATCAGTCGCGCAGCAATCACAGTAAACAGAGCAGCTGCTGCTGCGTGACATTAATATTCTCCGGGTCCCATAGGAAAACAAAGGCTTCTTAGACGACGTAGTAATCACGGATGATTGTGCAATCCACAGGAGGATAGTCCTAGTCCTGGAAAGCAGACGCTCCTAGTTTGAATTAGATGATATGACTGTGTGTAACTGGTGATATCACCCTGGCCTTTCAGATGTCCGACCAGGAACAAATCCTACAACATGTTTCAAAAAGGCGGATTTTCTTCCTCAGGGTTCCCTTAAATAATCCACCATCTTGATCATATCATTCCAGTGCATTTCCATTTACAATCCTCTCATCTTTGTGGGTGTGATCACAGATATTCTTCATTTAAAGTGTCCTTCCCATTAGAAAAGACTGTTGACATGTTGAGAATTGCGGCGACCTCCTGTTGGTTTGGACTGCACCCATCTCCTGTGGGTGTTTTAGAATTTAGTTGGATCCTTCATGCCCCAAGAGAGGTGATTGTTAGTGTAGCACCATCTCTCTGAGGTCACCTTAATCTGTCCTGGGGTCCGTTCGGCAGGTAATGCAGTCATTGTCAGAAAAAACAACTTTTAAACTGGCAGCCCTGTGCCCTAGGGCCGTGGCTTAGATTGTGTATGCATTAGGCTGGCACACCCTCTCCGTCCCTCCTCCCCACCCTCTTCATCATTAGGAATGCTCCAGGCAGATTGTCTCCTATTCATCAGCTGTGTGAATACTGAACATTGGCTGGATCGTTAGGACACCTGTGCAATATTCAGACAGGTGGAAATGTTTCAGTGGCATTCCTAATGATGAAGAGGGTGGGGAGGAGGGAAGGAGGGGTGGTGCAAAGTTAGGGCACAGATACTCTAAACCCTGGCCGTTGGGCACAGGGCTGCAAGTTTAAAAGTTGTTTTTTAGGACAATAACTGCATCACCTGCCGAGCGGACCCCAGGACAGATCTTGGATTAAAAGCAGCTATCTGATGGTACAAGGGGTTTGGAGGGGTCAGATTGTGGGTACAGAGTCGCTTTAACGTGCTGAGATTGTAGTACAGTCTATTTGAGCAAATGATTTGCAAATACCCTAATTTTTAAAAATCTTTAGAACAGGTTTTAATTGTATGTACGACGGAGTATATACAGTAAGTCCTGGCACTTGCAGGTTTCTGATCCCCATTCATCTCTTTAAAAAGCCATTGCTATGCTCTCTTTTTCTTCTCATGTAAATTGTCACGGTGGCCAGGAGTGGTGATACCCATCCCCAGACACACGGGCACAGGCAAAGGGGAGAAGAAGGTGGAGGTGCGAGTGCGGTGACAGAAAAACTGAACAGTCCAGCGCTTCACCAAAGGTGACTTTACTTGGAAAACTCCAGTGCAACACAGAAACAACACAATAGTAGGCCTGACAGGTGCGGGTGACTGTAGTGTAGTAAGGTGAGGCTGACTTAGTGCAGATGTAGGGACCGTCTCCAATGCAGTACTGTACACTGACATGACCAGGGGATTGCTGACTTACCGGGCCAACACCCTCCCCCAACCACAATTAGCCACCATACTTCCCCAATAACGACAGACAATAAGCTTTTTCGGAAAATATGGCCACAGCAGCCTTTTATTAAGCAGCACCAAATAAATAACATTTTAACTCCTAGTGCTAAACAGTTAACCCCCAAGTGGTCGGTCCTCGAAGCCCGAAATAATAATCCCGCTGGCAGTCCTTCTTTTCCAAGCACAACCCAATAACCTGCAGCCGAAGTAACGCCGGCTCGCAAGCAAAGTTAACAAGGTATGTGCGTTACCTTCCCACCAGCCACGCTCCCAACCTTCCTTAACATTAAATAACTACTGCCAGTTCCAACCAACTCCGTCACCTTGCCAACCATAACGTATAGGGAGTCCGGAACAACTAGTTCCCTCCCAAACTATCCATAACCGAGAAGCCACCCGACTTCGAGGACCCTCCACCCTAAAGCTGCTGCGACAGCAGACCCACTTATTACCCCCACCAGCAGCAAACAATCACAGAAGAAAAAAGGGGGGCGGGTGGGTGGGAGATTCCTCCACGGCTTAAGGCCAAAAGGTAACCTCCCCCCCTGCACCTGCCTTAAATACCCCTTAACTTCCCCCCACCCCCTCACCTCTCTCCCACCAATCAATAACCCCCATTAACCCCAGGGCTCCTCCCTCCCCTTTTAGCCTAACCCCTCACCCCATCACCCAGGCAACCTCCCTCATGCAGCAAGGCCCTGTCATGAAGGCCTCCCCTTAGGGTTTTTCAACCCCCTAGTCCGGCCTAACTGGATTAGTATAGAAGAGAGTGCAGAAGAAGAAAAGGGGGGAGAGACCCAGTTTTTGAATATTGTAATTTGTATTATGTAATCACTTTGCATTCTGTATTCAGACTTCCCTTTCTTCTTGTTCCAGGACATAACCCTCTGGTGCGTCTAGTACGTTCTGATTCACGTTAATTTTTGTGCATTATATCCTTTATTTTCAAATTAGCCTTTTTGAATTCATTGGGTACAATGCATTATCTGCTCGGCGCTGCGGCTTTGTGTGAAGCTCCCGGCTCCCCACGCTCCCCATCAGCCAATCAGTGCACGGCAGTCAGGAGCCTCACCCGCACGCGGCGGAATGCGGGGAGTTAAAGGGGCCGGGTCACATACTGTCAGCGATTCACAGCGAATTTCGCTGCAAACTCGCAGTGCAATCCGCTGCAGATCCGGATCCAGTACGTCATAACATAGGGGGAGATTTATGGTGCTGTCTTACAAAAGAAATTTCCTTTGATGTCCATAGCAACCAATCACTGCTCAGCTTTCATTTTACCAGAGCTCCCATAGCAACCAATCCCCGCTCAGCTTTCATTTTACCAGAGCTCTCATAGCAGCCAGTCCCCGCTTAGCTTTCATTTTACCAGAGCTCCCATAGCAACCAATCCCCGCTCAGCTTTCAAATATTCATGAGCTCTGGTAAAATTAACGCTGAGCTCTGATTGGTTACTATGGGCAACCAAGGATATTCCTACTATAAGAATACTTGATAAATCTCCCCATATATACACTTTGCAGGTATTGTTATATGCTTCACATCACTACATTACAAGTGATCATATGGTGTCCCAGCAATAGACTCCCTCAGGTTGTGTTTTCCCCACTAGGTGTCACCACTGCCTGTATCTAACCTTATGCACAGCTGAGGGAACTTCAGGGTTAACTATATTGTATGTCACACAGGGGCGTAGCTAAAAGCTGATGGGCCCTGGTGCAAAATTTTAGCTTGGGCCCCCCCCCCCCATCTCACCCCGATCAGGCAAAGTCCTATCTCACGTTATATCCAATTACTCTAATGTGCCACCATGTTCTAATGCCCTGTCACTGCCTCCACCTCATGTACTGCACTACTGCCCCCTATAGATAATGGACTGTACTGTGTCATTGTCTAATTATTGTATTCCAATCTTTGACTCTACAGCTGAAAAACTACAACTCTCATCATGAACTGCCAGTTGGAAACGATGGGGGTTGTAGTGCTGCAACCTGAAGAGCCACATGCTGCAAAACTACAACTCCCATAATAAACTGTCAGCAGGGCATGATGAAGTTTGAACTTCTGCAACCTGGAGAAGTCACCTGATATCACCTGCAGTCCTATGTAACACCACAGATAACAGTGATATCCCTCTGAGTACAGATAATGTAGTAGTCATCTGCAGTCCTATGTAACACCACAGATAACGCAGTGATATCTCTGAGTACAGATAATGTAGTAGATGTCCCCTGCAGTCCTATGTAACACCACAGATAACACAGTGATATCTCTGAGTACAGATCATGTAGTAGATGTCCCCTGCAGTCCTATGTAACACCACAGATAACACAGTGATATCTCTGAGTACAGATAATGTAGATGCAGCACAAGCTGGAGCTCAACGCAGTAAAGATACGGCCATAGGACATAGCTTGGGCCGCCAAGGCAGATGTCTGGAGGAGGGGGCGCTGGTACTTGCTGTCATCTGATTAGGTAAGAGGCCCAATCAGATGACAGCATGTGCCAGTGGGCGCAGCGGGACAGATTAGCGCAGTGCTTCCCAACCTTTTCCACCTCGGGGCGCCCCTACTAAATGATGTTCTACAAAATAAGAAAACCGTCATACAGTGACTCACCGGTGATGTCTTCTTTGATCTGAGGCGTCACTTTCCCTTTTCCTCTTCATCCGGCCCAGACCTCCAAGATGATTCCTTCCAGATACGTTTCATCCCCTTAGAACCTGCGAGACAAACAATTTAGGCTCCGCACATTTCTAGCAACTTCCTTTCCTTTCTCCCCCCTGTAGGCTCCCATAGTAACTGCGCTGTGTGGTGTAATGTGCAGTAAAGTGAGTAGGAATGTGGGATGCCCCCTGTATGTAGGATTCCCTGCTGTGCCCCCATGAGCTAATAATGGCCCCAGAGGTGCCCCCATACAATAATAATGCCCCCAGAGGTGCCCTCATGAGCTAATTATGCCCCCAGAGGTGCCCCCATGAACAAATAATGGCCCCAGAGGTGCCCTCATGAGCTAATAATGCCCCCAGAGGTGCCCCCATACAATAATAATGCCCCCAGAGGTGCCCTCATGAGCTAATTATGCCCCCAGAGGTGCCCCCATGAACAAATAATGGCCCCAGAGGTGCCCTCATGAGCTAATAATGCCCCCAGAGGTGCCCCCATGAACTAATAATGCCCCCAGAGGTGCCCCCATACAATAATAATGCCCCCAGAGGTGCCCTCATGAGCTAATAATGCCCCCAGAGGTGCCCCCATGAACTAATAACGCCCCCATGAGCTAATAGTGCCCCCAGAGGTGCCCCCATGAGCTAATAGTGCCCCCAGAGGTGCCCCCATGAACTAATAATGCCCCCAGAGGTGCCCCCATATACTAATAATGCCCCCCAGAGGGGCCCCCATGAGCTAATAATGCCCCCAGAGGTGCCCCCATGAGCTAATAATGCCCCCAGAGGTGCCCCCATGAACTAATAACGCCCACAGAGTTGCCCCCATGAACTAAAAATGCCCCCAGAGGTGCCCCCATACAATAATAATGCCCCCAGAGGTGCCCCCATATACTAATAATGCCCCCAGAGGTGCCCCCATACAATAATGATGCCCCCAGAGGTGCCCCCAAGAACTAATAGTGCCCCCAGAGGTGCCCCCATACAATAATAATGCCCCCAGAGGTGCCCCCATACAATAATAATGCCCCCAGAGGTGCCCCCATACAATAATAATGCCCCCAGAGGTGCCCCCATACAATAATAATGCCCCCAGAGGTGCCCCCATACAATAATAATGCCCCCAGAGGTGCCCCCAAGAACTAATAATGCCCCCAGAGGTGCCCCCATACACTAATAATGCCCCCAGAGGTGCCCCTAAAAAAACTAACATCCTACTCACCTAATCCGCGCTGTGTGGCTGCAGGCAGCAGCTCTCCTTCTCCTCTTCTGGCTCCATCTTGCGAGCCGCAGGGACGGGACTTCCGGCAGACGTGATGACGTCACATCCTCACGCCTGCCGGAGAGGTCACGGCCCGGCCTCCCATAGGCTGCTGGTATGAAGTGCCGGCAGCCTATGGGAGAGAATACAGGAGGAGGACGCTGACAGGTCCTGCTCCTGTACTCTGATCGCTTTAATGTTCCGCCCGCTCACTGTGCTCAGTGTGCGGGCGGAACATCAAAGCGATCTGTGCATCCCGGGAAGCTGCGCGGCGGCAGTTTCTCGGGATGCTTAAAGTGACACTGTCACAAGTGGCAAGGGGGGCCGTGCGGGCCCCCCCAAGCGTAGGGGCCCGGTCGCCATGGCGACCCCGGCGACCCCTATAGCTACGCCACTGATGTCACATGTTATGTATTGTCCAGTCACAGGTACAGTGCTTTCTCTCTTTTGCTGTCCTATCCTATCCTCTCTTTCTCCACACACTCACAGCTCCCACCACTCACAGGAGGGTTTAGTTAGCCCCTGTAGGAGGAGTTAGTTCTTGGCAGGAGAAAGTGGTCAGTTCTGGACTAGTTCTCAGTGTGAGAGGAAACAAACAAACTAATCTTTACTGAAATTAAGCCAGGGTCTGGCTTTGGCCAGGTTCCCAGACAGGGACACAGTACAGCAACTAAAGTCCCCATCAGGGGAGAGAAGCGAAATGGGGACCACCTTGCCCTTACCAGGAACCTCTAAAATGTGCACGGCAGTTACCACCTTTCAGGTTTCTCCTCAGGCAGAAGAAAACCTAGAATCGGCATTGCCAATAATCACATTTATGTACTTTCTAGCTCTCTGCTTGGATTAATACACAGTAGTGGAAGCGTCCACATGACTTACACCCACATCCACCCTGGGAGCTGGTCCTGCAGACTCCGCCTCTAGCATTTACATGGATATAGTCGTCAGGTAGGAAACAGATAGAGTAATATGGTGAGATATAACATTAAATAAAAAATGTAAAGTTTTATTAGTGCAAACACATCTGTGCAACTACCATACGAGTTATCATCATCATCATCATCATCATCATCACATGTACACCAGATACAGATTTTACATGGATGCCTTATTCCAATAAATAACAATTGATCTAGCTATTTCCTACAATACTGCCCCCAGTGTGTTCTCTCTGGCTCTATCACCTATGGGGAGGATATCACCTATCCATCCACTGTCAGATATTTCCCGATGACTAGAGAGATGACAGTCAGGTAGAGAAGGCCTCTCTGCACGGGGTCCGTCCCGCTGGTGCACGTGAATTTAGTGGTCGATGTTATTCCGTCCACGGTGTAATCCTGCCTGCTGAGATCACAGATGTTCTTGGTGGTGCAGCCCCGCATTGCCACCGAGGCCGTGGTCCTACCTGTGGGGGGTAAAGATAATTGATCCATATATAAGTGTATAGGGAATACAGTAAAGCGCTTCATATAAAATGTGTAATACTTCATGTCTCCTGTGGTGGCGCTGTGAGGAAATCATACACCTGAGTCCATTATAGATAACAGCTAATGCCTTGGACAGGATCAGCCTATTATACACACACACTTTAAGAAAGAATGGGCTATGAGGGACACCCCTTCAAGGGCTACATACTGTAGGACAGGGGTGTCAAACTTAAATACACAGTGGACCGAAATTTAAAAATTGACAAAGTCGCGGGCCAACCTTTATAATTATTGAAGCGTCTCCCAGCGCTGTGCACTATGATAAATGACATGATAAATTGCTATGATATGATTAAACCCCAACCCATGTAATAGCCAACCTCCCCCAACATTACCCCATGTAGTAGCCAACCCAACTAAAATTGCCCCACATATTAGCCATTCCTCCCAATAGTGCCCAAATAGAAGCCGGCCCCCCAAGTGTCCCATATAGTAGCCAGCCCTCCCTAATAGTCTGATATAGTAGTCAGCCCTCCCCCATAGTCTCCTATGGTAGCCAGCCCTCCCCCATAGTCTCCTATGGTAGCCATAGTCTTATATAGTAACAAGTCATCCCCAATAGTCTCATATAGTAGCCAACCCTCCCCAGTAGTCTCATATAGTAGCCAGCCCTCCCCCATAGTCTCTTATATAGTAGCCAGCCCTCCCCAGTAGTCTTCTATATTAGCCAGCCCTCCCCAATAGTCCTATATAGTAGCCAGCCCTCCCCAACAGTCTCTTATATAGTAGCCAGCCCTCCCCAGTAGTCTTCTATATTAGCCAACCCTTCCCTGTAGTCTCATATAGTAGCCATCCTTCCCCAGTAGTCTCATAGTAGCCAGCCCTCCCCAATAGTCTCTTATATAGTAGCCAGCCCTCACCAACAGTCTCTTATATAGTAGCCAGCCCTCCCCCATAGTCTCTTATATAGTAGCCAGCCCTCAGCATAGTCTCTTATATAGCAGCCAGCCCTCAGCATAGTCTCTTATATAGCAGCCAGCCCTCCCCAATAGTCTCTTATATAGTAGCCAGCCCTCCCCAATAGTCTCTTATATAGCAGCCAGCCCTCCCCAATAGTCTCTTATATAGTAGCCAGCCCTCCCCAATAGTCTCTTATATAGCAGCCAGCCCTCCCCATATTCTGATTTAGTAGCCAGCTCTCCCCATAGTCTCTTATATAGCAGCCAGCCCTTCCCATAGTCTCTCATACAGTAGCCAGCCCTCCCCTATAGTCTCATATAGTAGCCAGCCCTCTCCCAAAGAGTCTCTTATAAAGTGGCCAGCCCTCCCCAATAGCCTAATATAGTAGCCAGCCCTCCCCAATAGTCTTATATAGTAGCCAGCCCTCCCCAATAGTCTCATATAGTAGCCAGCCACCCCCGTAGTCTCTTATAAAGAAGCCAGCCCTCCCCAGTAATCTCATATAGTAGCCAGTCTTTCCCCATAGTCATATATCCTTAGTAGCCAGTCCTCCCCAATAGTCCTATATAGTAGCCAGACCTCCCCATAGTCTCTTATATAGTAGCCAGTCTTCCCCAATAGTCTCATATAGTAGTCAGCCCCCATAGTCTCTTATATAGTAGCCAGCCCTTCCCAATAGTCTCTCATATAGTAGCCAGCCCTCCCCCCGTAGTCTCTTATATAGTAGCCAGCCCTCCCCCATAGTCTCTTATATAGTAGCCAGCTCTACCCAATAGTCTCTTATATAGTAGCCAGTCCTCCCAATAATCTCATATAGTAGCCAGCCCTTCCCAGTAATCTCATATAGCAGCAAGCCCTTCCCCATAGTCTCATATAGTAGCCAGCCCTCCCCCATAGTCTCTTTTATAGTAGCCATGGTGGGCCAGATGTAATTCAAACTCTGAATTACCTGGCGGGCCAAAAATTATGGCCCGAGGGCCAGATTTGGCCCGCGGGCCAGAGTTTGACATGGCTGCTGTAGGATAATTACTTAAAGGGGCACTGACATCACTTTTCTGCTGCCTGAGGCCTGAGTTATTGGAGTGATCCACGCCCCTTCTCTCCGCCCACCCAGGATAGATTGCTCCCTATGCCATAACAGGGAGAGAAGTCACTGCTGTATACACATCGCCCCCTACTGCTGACAACAGTGACCACAATCTCTACATTTATGGAAAGAAAATACTTTATGGTCCATCTAGAACATGGACATGGAATTGTAACAGCACACCGAGTGGTCTGGAATGGTATTACAAGTAACAGATTCATATAGGTGAGCAATCCTTTGCACCATTCTATGTGACTTACCGGTCAGGTCTGTACTCTGTAGGAGACAGGCTCGCTCATCTCCAGCGCACTGCATTGTCTCCGAGGTGTAGCAGTCACTATTTGCTGATAAACACTTACGACACGTTACGCCATTAGTGTCACTTTTCTCATTTGGAACTTTAAGGAAGAATAACAAAAAATTATGATAGTTAACATCAACTCTACATGAGCGCTATCTATTCAATAAAATCACTATCACATCAGGTTTGTTTAAGAAACAGCGCCATATCTGTCCGGTATTGCAGTTTAGTCTCATATAAAGAAGTGGTGCTGAGCTGTAATACCAGATAAAGCCTGTGGACAAGAGTGGCGCTGTTTCCAGTAAAGAAAAACACTTTCCTTTAATCTCATACAATATATTTTAATGCAAATTTTGCTATTTTGCTCCATTGTTGCACCCATGCATTACGATCATTGTTATTACAAACATCGAACATTTGTACCATATGTGTAATACCAAACCTGACCACATGGCGAATTATATTTTAGTGAGCAATATAAAAGACAAAGCTTTATTAAAAGTTGTGGCGCCAGCTAGTGGTCGCGGCTGGTAATTCTCGCAAATTTACATTATAATTCCAGTTTTCTTCCTGTATCACGATATAGAAATGTGAATAACTTTATATAAAATTTACTTAAGGGGGCGTCTTACACTCCGGAAAGGGTAAAGGGCAGCTAGCTGGGGTGCAGGCAGTCATTATCTTCATCTTGCCCTTAGGGATACTGGCAGTTCCGGATATTCCACATTGGTTTATCGGTGAACAGGTTTTGGTAAATCTTTCGGAGCTGGCGTCACCTATATCACATACGTAAAAGAAGTCATTAGATATATGACGACAAGTCGGATAAGGAAAAAGAGGAGAAGAGGTTATACTGAGGAGTTCAAGGAACTGTCCACTGTAAATTCCTTTTAGTTCCAAACTGAGACACTGATCAGTTGTGAAATCTTCGGGATCTCTGTGAAGGAACCTGACATGAAGTGGTCACATTGCCTGCAGCTCCTCCACTGGGGAAGAAAGGTATTACACACGTCCTGAAATCAATGGACTGTTCATGTAAGAAAGTACATGTTCTTATGGGAACTCTCCAGTCTGACTAGTAGTAGAGAGTCCATAGAGAGGGGGGGAGGTCTTTCTCTATTAAAGGGGTACTCTGGCAAGAAATAAATTGTTGAAAATTAACCCTCTCCATGTCAGGATCTGCCCAGAGCAGGAGAGGTTTACTATGGGGATTTTCTGCTGCTCTGGACAGTTCCTGACATGGACAGAGGTGGCAGCAGAGAGCACTGTGTCAGAATAGAAAAAATACACCACTTCCTGCAGGACATGCATCAGCTGATAAATACTGTAAGACAGTTTTTTTTAACACATTATTTTATTTTTTTTTTAAATATGCCCTTTAATAGAGTTTTTCTTTGTCTAGAAGCAGCGCCCCTGAGTGGACTGTGTCAGGTACAGCATTTAATTTAATAAGCTGCAATACCACACACAGTCTTGGACAGAAGTGGCGCTGTTTACAAGAAACCTATACAATAGCTTATAACAGAAGGGGGATGTAAATATCATATATGTAACCTAGGATCCCCCTTTAGGATGGGGAGACACAGAGCTCGCTGAGGAGGAGAAGCCATGGAAAAGAAGGGGAAATTGGGCTAGATTTGTATTAATTTCTTCCTTACCCATAGTAGTGAGGGTGCGGACAGTGGCACACACAGTGCCCGCAGCACACGTTACATCGGTGTCAGCACATTTTGTGGGGGTGAGAGTTCCTGTAATAAGAATGATAATTTATAGCGCTGACATATTCCACAGCACAGTACAGAGATACATCAGTCCCTGAGCCCAGTGAGGCTCATAACCTGGAGAGAACATACAGTACATGCTGCATCCAGGAGCCCAGCAAGACAAACCACAGAGCCCCCTGCTGGCCATAGGAGTAAAAGACCCTGAAAATGCAACAAAAACCTGTGAAACCCGCAGAGTGAATGACAGCATAGATGATCTGTTACCTCCACAAGTGCAGCTCAGGTCATAGGTGATGCTGCTTCCATTTACAATGTACGTCAGGTGACTGCCGCATGTACTCTGCGGAGCGCAACCTCGAAATGATGACTTCCTGCCTGAGTACAGAGCGAGCACAAACCAGAAAGGGTTATAATGTGTTTAAAACTAGTGATATAGAGCATGCTGGTATAACCTGAGTATCTCCTGTATATAATTAAATACGTACAGCTGGTATAACCTGGGGACCTCCTGTATATAATTATATATGTACAGCTGGTATAACCTGGGTATATATACTGTATATAATTATATATGTACAGCTGGTATAACCTGGGTATGTACTGTATATAATTATATATGTACAGCTGATATAACCTGGGGATCTCCTGTATATAATTATATATGTACAGCTGGTATAACCTGGGGATCTCCTGTATATAATTATATATGTACAGCTGGTATAACCTGAGTATCTCCTGTATATAATTATATACGTACAGCTGGTATAACCTGGGGACCTCCTGTATATAATTATATATGTACAGCTGGTATAACCTGGGTATATATACTGTATATAATTATATATGTACAGCTGGTATAATCTGGGTATGTACTGTATATAATTATATATGTACAGCTGGTATAACCTGGGTATATACTGTATATAATTATATATGTACAGCTGATATAATTTATACTTCTTTTCAGTATACCACTTACCATCTCTTGTTGTAGTATGTAGAACACAGACTTTCTCATCCCCGTAGCATGGGACGGTGTTGCCGCTGTAGCACCAGTCTGAATCACTCGATTGGCAGCTAGGACAGATCAACCCATTGAGCTGTGAACTAAAAGATGGCGCTGCAATGTGGGAAGCAAATAAAAAGGATTGCTCATTACATATGATGAACCAAATTATATTTATAACAGGTAACATACAGGCTACTAATACAGAGCTCCAAATCCTCTGCATAGAGTTAACTATGAACGTTCTAGAAGACCGCAGACACCACTAGGGGGAGCTTACTGCATACTGTTTTATAGCTGAGTCCTATGTATAACAAGTTTGCAGTGAGCTTGTAAGTTGCTTTCATTGGGGGCAGAACTTAATCCTTAAACTCTATGGAGGTAAATGATTATATTATATATATGTTATATATATATACATTTGTATACTTTTGAGAAAGAAAATATATTTTCCATTCGGTTTCAATACTCTTTGGACATAACTATACCATACTAACAGGAAATATACAGTAAAAGGCTGGTATTCCTGATCCCCAGCCCAACATGTTTCACTGGTAAAAGATGCAGCATCTTCAGGGGATAATGGGACATGACAGGTAATGAAGAAAGATGGAGGGAAAAAAAGGACGGGTACTCACTTGTGACATTGGGGGAGGTACAGTTGTCAGAAGCGCAGCATGAAATGGACATCCACATCTTTCCGGTAGGGAAGCTGATCTTCCCTGTGTAGTTGCACTGACTGCTTGGAGCACAGGAGCGGATGAGCTCTAATGATGATGTTCCATCTGCATACAATGTACGGAAGATTTACCATAGATTATCATGGCATTGCTGGGTCTCATAAGGCAGACACAAACATATTCACCATATATATATATATATATATATATATATATATATATATATATATATACAGTGCTGCCTTGGATTACAAGCATAATTCGTTCCGGGATGGCGCTTGTAATCCAAATCCACTCTTCAATCAAAGCAAATTATTCCATAAGAAATCACTGAAATGCAGACAATTGGTTCCACACCCCAAAAATAATGATTTATTATTCTGAATAACATGTAAAACCAGGGGCGGATTAACTTTACCCTAGGCCCCGGACTGTTCACCAAGCCTGGGCCCCCCTATCCCACTTTAAATATGGCAGCACTAGCATGGTGTTCATAGTACAGGATAGATAATGCCATGATGTCCTGATTTGTGCAAAATTGCAGTAAAAAAAGCAGCATTTTTTGGCAAATCATGGCGGAAGTGTAGCCAGGAGACAATAGACCACTGATAGTATAAGTGGAAGCATGAAGGAAGTATGAAGGAATGAGCAGGGCAGATGTGGGCACAGTATAGCAGCACTCTCTGTCCAGGGAGAGAGGGGTTACAGCTATGCAGAGATTACCTCCACAGTCCTGTCCCCTGATGCAAGCCCCAGCCTGAAGTGGATGTGCTATGATTTGGAAGATGGGGGAGACTTCCTGGGTCAGAGTACAGGGCTGTAGACCCCGCTATGCAGACCATGCCCCTCCCCCGCTCCCCCTCCCACCCAGTACAGGGAGCTCTTTTACCAAAGCAATGCTCTTACACCAAGTCACAATTTTGAAACCAAGGTACACTAGTACTGGCTTACAGATAATATGTATACACACACATGCACATACACATAGAACCTGTCCTGTATATAAATCTTACCGCTGTTCAATGTCACAGAGTAGGAGGTGGCGCACAGATCGTTTTTCTTACACGTGACGCTCTGCCCCATGCAGGATGTGGAGTTTGTCGCCCTGCATTCTGGACACGTCAGGGAATAACCTCCAGATAAAAAAAAGTTTTATACAAATTTATATTAAAATTCTCCAGTCTTCCAGTAGATAGATAGATAGATAGATAGGAGATAGATAGATAGATAGATAGATAGATAGATAGATAGATAGATAGGAGATAGATAGATAGATAGATAGATAGGAGATAGATAGATAGATAGATAGGAGATAGATAGATAGATAGATAGATAGATAGATAGATAGATAGATAGGAGATAGATAGATAGATAGATAGATAGATAGATAGATAGATAGATAGATAGGAGATAGATAGATAGGAGATAGATAGATAGGGAGATAGATAGGAGATAGATAGATAGATAAATAGATAGGAGATAGATAGATAGATAGATAGATAGATAGATAGGAGATAGATAGATAGGAGATAGATAGATAGATAGATAGGAGATAGATAATAGATAGATAGATAGATAGATAGGAGATAGATAGATAGATAGATAGATAGATAGATAGATAGATAGATAGAAGATAGATATCATCTATCTATCTATCTATCTATCTCCTATCTATCTATCTATCTATCTATCTATCTCCTATCTATCTCCTATCTATCTATCTATCTATCTATCTATCTATCTATCTATCTATCTATCTATCTCCTATCTATTTATCTATTATCTATCTTCTATCTATCTATTTATCTATCTATCTATCTATCTATCTCCTATCTATCTATCTATCTATCTATCTATCTATCTCCTATCTATCTATCTATCTATCTCCTATCTATCTATCTATCTATCTATCTATCTATCTATCTATCTATCTCCTATCTATCTATTTATCTATCTATCTATCTATCTATCTATCTCCTATCTATCTATCTATCTATCTATCTATCTATCTATCTATCTATCTATCTATCGATCTGTCTATGTATCTATCATCTATCTATCTATCTCCTATCTATCTATCTATCTATCTATCTATCTCCTATCTATCTATCTCCTATCTATCTATCTATCTCCTATCTATCTATCTATCTATCTATCTATCTATCTATCTATCTATCTATCGATCTGTCTATGTAGTTACCTCCACCAATGCAGGTCCGGTTGTATTGGATGAGGCTCCCATCCACTCTGTATGTACGACCACCACAGGTTCCCTTTGAACCACAACCTCGAACTATTGATTGGCTGCCTGTTTATATAAGGGGAGAAAAGTATAAAAGCCTTTAATGCCATCTGTCAGTGTGTATATATGTATATATATGTATGTTATACCTCCTACAGTACATAGTAACATCTGATAACAATAAGAACTTGTATAGACTGTATATAAAAGAATAATAGATTTACCGTCTATTGTTGTGGTACACTGTACACAATATATCTCATCTCCGTAGCATGGTAGGGTATTGCCATTGGAACACCAGTCTGAGTCAAGTGCCTGGCAGCTAGGACAGATTAACCCATTGGGTTGTGAACTGAAAGGCGGCGCTGTGATGTGGGAAACAAATACTAAGGTTAGCGCTCATTATATATACAAAGGTTAGTGCTCATTACATATAGTAACCCAGTCACACATCCTCTGCTTAGACATAGAGGTAAATAAGGCAGTTCTAGTAGAATGCTGTCACCACTAGAGGGAGCTCACTGCATACTGTCCTATTGTGGAATACTATGTATAATCTGTATGCAGCGAGCTCCTTTCTTTAGTGAGGGCAGAATTGTAAAAGATTAATAGGTAGTGAATAGTAGTGGGGTCTCTATACCATAATAAGGGAATGACGTTAGGAAGGACAGGTACTCACCTGTGACAATGGGGGATGTACAGTTGTCAGAAGTACAGCATGAGGTGGACAGCCACATCCTTCCGGAGGGGAGGCTGAAGCTCCCTGTGTGGTTGCAGTAAGTAATGTTAGCGCAGGAGCGGATGAGCTCTGATGTTGATGATCCATCTGTGTATAATGTACGTTAGTTATTTGTGGCATCATACATAGATCCAGTATATTCTCTATGAGCAGGACCTTATAATACATGTGGTATCCCACAGTTATGTGCTTTAGGCACCGGTCAGAAAGTTATCCCTTCAGAGGAAATGAAGGTGCATTCTCAGGTTGTCACTGTATATGTCACTGTATCAAGGTTGTCACTGTATCACTGTTGTCACTGTAAGATGTCACTGTATATGTCTATGTATGTTGCACAGCCATAGTAAACCAAGGGTTACTGTTTCTGTACCACGTGGTCTGTGCCAGCCAATGAGAGATGCTGTTCTTTTTCTGCCTATCTCTGCACTCTTTACACAACACAAACCCTGGGGAACAAGTCAGTCGAGTCCAGACTAGTGGTGGTAGTGGACACACGTGTAAAGAACGCAGAGACGTTCTTTCCTATATCGACACTTATACTCAAGATGCTGTGCTAAACACTAAAGTGAGGACAAGTCGGAGAACACCTCAACCCACGCCGTGGACATATCTATACAGTACAGGGTGGTATCCTAGATTGAGGAACTGATCCGAATAGAGCAAAGCAGCCATAGTCAAGGCCTACGTACTCTATCTCGCAGTGCAGGTGACACTGGGACACGCTCGGACACTTTGCTCAACTCAGGTAACCAAGACTGGAGCTTGTGTCATCCATGTAGGACGGATATCCGGACACTGCAGGACAGAAGGTGGATATAGCGACAAAGGTCAAAACATGGGCACAAGTATTCTTCATCTTTCAAGTATACAAGTATCTCTTCTAAAGTTCTGGCAGAGCACACTACTAAATTGGGTTGAAACTCTCCTGACCAACTCCTCTCTACTCTTGTGAACTCTCTACTCTACTCAACTAAACTAGCACTACTGTTTTACCTCAGCAACTCTCAGTACAGATCCAGTGAAAGCAAGTCGGTATCAGTCATGTATTGCTCTATTACCCTGTATTATTAGAGATTTGTCAGTAAAGATTAGTTTATTTATTCAACTGGGACATCCAGTAACCAGGAGCCGGGCCTTATAATACACACATATCTCATATAGATACTCACCGCTGTTCGACATCTCGGAGTAGGAGGAGACGCACACATAATCCGCCTTACACATCACACTCCGCCCACTGCAGGATGGGGAGTTTGTAGTCCGACATTCTGTACACATCAGCGAGAAACCTGCACAAATACATATTACAGTCATGGACCTGCCCAACTCCAAGGAGAACTTCTCATGGATGGGAACTCATTGGACAACATCACATTTATCAGAAACTTCACCCCTGGCGTACGCAACGGAAAAGGCGCAGATTCTTACCATTTTTTACATGGCATACGCCAGCCATAAGCCCTGCACGCCTGATAGAAAGCCATGGGGTGCAACAAGGTGGTGAAGGGGCCTTGCCACCTCCCGTGCCTAAGTTATTATAGTTTACAGAGCAAGTATAGATTTCTGCGCAGGCCTGCGACAGAGATGCAGGTCCCGCTTTTACTAGATCCAGATGGCTGAGGACAGCAGACTTCAGAATAGGACAGTCAACCACCTTAGAAAAGGGATGGACAAGTTCAAGACTGATCCTGCAGTAGAGCACAGTGTACAGCTGTGTAGGAAGAATACTACAAGCCAGCTCTACCCAGAGCAGAGACCTGGGACTCGTACTACCTCAGAGGACGGGTAACCGGATACTGTAGGGCAGAAGGCAGTTAGGTGAGATAACTAGACTCATCCATACGAGGATTTCTTCAAACACTTCTTAACACTTCACCACATCCTGGCTGAGTAAATAGTACATTAGACAAGGGCCCTCCTATCCGGTACCTGTCTCCTGTTTTCGTTTTCTTCTATCAACTCACCTATTTACCTGTTGAAGTATTGATTTGATTTTTTTGCACTAAGTACCTGTGAACTGTTTGTGACTGTTTGCAAGATACCTTTTCAACTAAAGTTTCCACGTTTTTTTTTTTTTAAAGTGGGACTGCTGTGTGTCCGGGCGTGGATGTTACCACACCTGGCCACCGTGACAAGTAGCCTTGAAAACACCAAACCCACCAGCAGTCCAACATCAATCCCAGCAGCCTGGGCCACAGCAGCTGCCCATGGTGAGACTAACAATTCTTCCATACTTGTTATTATCTATTCAGTCTCCTTCCTCCCAGTTCTGAGCTGCTGCTTTCTGCTGAAGACACAAATCTTTCTCTCTTTCTCCCCCTTCCCTTCTGAGATGGCTGATGTAAACAAGTCCCTATCTGCAACTTTGTAATGCCAGGAGGGATAATCACAGTGAGTGCATCAGTAACTTGACCTCAGATTAATCCTCCCACCATTACAAAGAAGCTACAAAGTTGCAAAAACAGCCGTCTCTTCAGCAGAAAGCAGCAGCTCAGAACTGGGGGAAGGAGACTGAATAGATAATAACAAGTATGGAGGGAATTGTTCATCTCACCATTGTGAGCAACATTATGTTTGAGTGGAATACCTCTTTAAGACTGACGTATAGGTACCTCAGCCTTAATAAGTCTCATCTTCTGGGAACAATCATGAGGAAGCTTTATTTACGCTAAGAAGATGTTAAAGGAGAAGTCCCACCAAACAGGCAGGCTAGCAGGGGGGTGCAGGAAAATAATAAAAAAAATAATGAATGTAGCAGAGTTATATTTGTTAGGTTGACACAAAGTGTTACCTGTAACTCTACAACTTATAGAAGTTATCACAAGGTAATAACAATATAGTCTACAGACAGTCTCCAGTATAGAGCTGGGAGATGACTGGCAGCAATGTGGTACTTACTGATGGGAGTCAGTGCTGAGAGGAGACACAGGATCCCCACTGAGAACATCTCCAGGCACTTTCTCTATCGCTCTGACACTGATCTGCAGTCTTTCGAGCAGATGTTTGTTAAGTGTTTTGGATGAAGATCCACCCCGGAGGCCGATGTTAGGTGTAGGTGTAACCTGACGCCCCAGCCCATCCTTACATACCTCTCACAGACGATGGAGTGCTGGGTGTCCCAGGCGTCAGGGACGGGTTACACATATGTATGTTATTTTACCGATGAAAGTCACGTCACCAGGTCTGACTTTAGTATCGTGTATAGACAATAGATATGAAGATCAGTGTAATTGTAGTGCCTCTGCCAGTCATCAGGTTCTATGTGTGCAAAATGTACAAAACTCAACGGGAAGAAGCAGACCTCACCAAACAGTACCCAACGACCCATGACCAGAGGGGGACCTAACCATACAGTACCCAATGACCCATAACCAGGGGGGCCCTGACCATACAGTACCCAATGACCCATGACCAGAGGGATACCTAACCATACAGTACCCAATTACCCATAACCAGGGGGGCCCTGACCATACAGTACCCAATGACCCATGATCAGAGGGGCCCTGACCATACAGTACCCAACGACCCATGATCAGGGGGGCCCTGACTATACAGTACCCAACGACCGATGACCAGAGGGGGACCTAACCATACAGTACCCAATGACCTATTACTGGAGGGGGACCTAACCATACAGTACCCAACGACCCATGAGCAGAGGGGAACCTGACCATACAGTACCCAACAACCCATGACCAGAGGGGGACCTAACCATACAGTACCCAACGACGCATGAGCAGAGGGGGGCCTAATATACAGTTCCCCATGACCCATGAGCAGAGGGGGACCTGACCATATAGTACCCAATGGCGCATGACCAGAGGGCAAAGGGGGACCTGACCATACAGTAACCAACGACCCATGAGCAGAGACGACCTGATCATACAGTACCCAATGACCCATGACCAGAGACAACCTGATTATACAGTACCCAATGACCCATGACCAGAGACAACCTGATCATACAGTACCCAACGACCCATGACCAGAGGAGACCTGACCATACAGTATCCAACGTCCCATGACCAGAGGAGACCTGACCATACAGTATCCAACGACCCATGACCAGAGGAGACCTTACCATACAGTACCCAATGACCCATGACCAGAAGAGACCTGACCATACAGTACCCAATGACCCATGACCAGAGACAACCTGATCATACAGTACCCAATGACCCATGACCAGAGACAACCTGATCATACAGTACCCAACGACCCATGAGCAGAGACGACCTGATCATACAGTACCCAATGACCCATGACCAGAGACAACCTGATCATACAGTACCCAATGACCCATGACCAGAGACAACCTGATCATACAGTACCCAACGACCCATGACCAGAGGAGACCTTACCATACAGTATCCAACGTCCCATGACCAGAGGAGACCTGACCATACAGTATCCAACGACCCATGACCAGAGGAGACCTGACCATACAGTACCCAACGACCCATGAGCAGAGGGCCCCTGACCATACAGTACCCAACGACCCATGAGCAGAGGGGAACCTGACCATACAGTACCCAACGACCCATGAGCAGAGGGGAACCTGACCATACAGTACCCAACGACCCATGATCAGGGGGGCCCTGACCATACAGTACCCAACGACCGATGACCAGAGGGGGACCTAACCATACAGTACCCAACGACCCATTTACTAGAGGGGGACCTAACCATACAGTTCCCAACGACCCATGAGCAGAGGGGAACCTGATTATACAGTACCCAACGACCCATGACCAGAGGGGGACCTAACCATATAGTACCCAACGACACATGAGCAGAGGGGGGCCTAACCATACAGTTCCCCATGACCCATGAGCAGAGGGGGACCTGACCATATAGTACCCAGTGGCGCATGACCAAAGGGCAAAGGGGGACCTGACCATACAGTAACCATTGACCCATGAGCAGAGATGACCTGATCATACAGTACCCAATCACCCATGAGCAGAGACGACCTGATCATACAGTACCCAATGACCCATGACCAGAGACAACCTGATCATACAGTACCCAATGACCCATGACCAGAGACAACCTGATCATACAGTACCCAATGATCCATGACCAGAGACAACCTGATCATACAGTACCCAATGACCCATGACCAGAGACAACCTGATCATACAGTACCCAATGACCCATGACTAGAGACAACCTGATCATACAGTACCCAACGACCCATGACCAGAGGAGACCTGACCATACAGTATTCAACGACCCATGACCAGAGGAGACCTGACCATACAGTACCCAACGACCCATGAGCAGAGGGCACCTGACTATACAGTACCCCACGACCCATGACCAGAGGAGACCTGACCATACAGTACCCAACGACCCATGCACAGAGGAGACCTGACCATACAGTACCCAACGACCCATGAGCAGAGGGCACCTGACCATACAGTACCCAATGACCCATGAGCAGAGGGCATCTGACCATACAGTACCCAAGGATCCATGACCAGGGGGCATATTTGATCTCCGTTCTTGTCAACAGAAGAGAGTCCGAGCATTAGGACCCCCACTGATCAGCTAGTTATCCTCTTTATCCTGGATAATGTCTTTAAGGATCTTGTTTATAGAAAATAAACAAGAAGAATAAGAAGAAAATAGATGTTAATAAGAAGAAGAATAAGGAGAGAAAAAAGTCAAATAGAACATGGAGGACAAAGTCATAGACCCAACCTGAACATCTGTAGTGCCTCTGCCAGTCATCAGGTTCTATGTGTGCAAAATGTACAAAACTCAATGGGAAGAGGCAGACCTCACCAAACAGTACCCAACGACCCATGACCAGAGGGGGACCTAACCATACAGTACCCAATGACCCATAACCAGGGGGGCCCTGACCATACAGTACCCAACGACCCATGACCAGAGGGGGACCTAACCATACAGTACCCAATGACCCAACCTGAACATCTGGTCTAAACATTAAAGAGACTCTGTCAGTAGGATTATGGTGTCCTATCTCAGGGTAACATAAACTAGTGGCAGAAAAGCTGAACAGAATGATGGATCACTTACATTGTTCTGTGCAGCTGATCTAGAGATCTCCTCCTGAATATCATGGATAATAAGTAGTCCTCTCCATTATGTGCATGAGCCCAGTAGTCCTAGATATTCATGAGAAGCAAAAAACTCTGCCCACCAGCTGCTGATTGGCAGTTATCTATCCATGCTGTGTATAGGCAGACAGCTGACAATCAGCATCTGGGGAGCGGGAGAGGGGTGTGGCAAGAATCCTATTCTCCTGCATATTAGGAGAACGGCTGAACAGAATAATGTAAGTGATACACTGATCTGCTCAGGATTAGGCAGCATAAACCTAGTGACAGACTCCCTGTGAAAACTGCCTAGAGTAGTTTTATTTCAATTCTTGCCATATTCTCATATTACCATAAAGTAATGGTGAGCGCCATAGTGCAGCATGAAGGGTTTCTTTACAGCATCCCTTCACAACTCCTGAGACAATCCTTCCCTAAGCCATTATGCTTCCTTCGGGCCCGTCTCGAAGCTAGAACATTATATGATCAGTGTGATAAGCCCCAGCATGCTCTGGTTCTCTGGATCACTGGTCTAGAGCTGCTGTGACCCATATTCATGATTGGGGATGGTGGACCAGTTCTGCCTCTGGGTACGGTTAGTGACCATACTCCGGTAACTCGGCAGATTTGTTTTTTGCAGGTTTATAGGCGGGATGGAAGAGCTGTCAGTCTGACTACAGGGCGGTCGAGGAATGTAGAGCGACTAGTTTTGCAGTTGGCTGGGTTATTTCTCTTACCCCCGGGGTCTTGTGTGAGACGCGTTCTAAGGGGCCGCAGAACAGCTGAGACAACACTTTGGATATTACTACTGTACAGACGCAGCAGAGATGAGTTTGTCTTGTGCGGCCACACAGAGTGATACTGTGATGTGTTACCGGCAGGTTTATTTAGCAGGTCGACTTGTATAGCACAGAATGTGATCACAAAGCTCCACTGAGCTGAATGTCAAATTCATGAAAATCTGTTTATGAAATAAAGCCATGGTGTATTCTCACAGCCTCAGGGTACTCCGGACTCCAGAGAATTTTTTTTTTATTAACTGGTTTCTAAAAAGTTAAATAGATTTGTAATTTCCTTAAAAAATCTCCAGTCTTCCAGTACTGCTGTATGTCCTGCAGGACGTGGTGTATTCTTTCCAGTCTGACACAGTGCTCTCTGCTGCCACCTCTGTCCATGTCAGGAACTGCCCAGAGCAGCAGCAAATCCCCATAGAAAACCATAGACTTTATCTTTCCATAGATGTTCTTAAAGGGGTTATCCAGCGCTACACAAAAATGGCCACTTTCTTCCAGAGACAGCCTCTCTCTTGTCTCCAGTTTGGGTGGGGCTTTGTAACTCTATTCCATTGAAGTGAATGGAGCTTAATTGCAAACCCCACCTGAACTGGAGACAATAGTCATGCTGTCTCTGGAAGAAAGTGGCCATGTTTTTGTAGCCCTTTAAAGCAACCTAATAAAAACATCTTCTGGTCTGGACAGGAGTGAATGGGAGTAACAGGAACAGCGTAGCTCATTGTGTTACATGCAGATGGCACCAACATAAGCTTGGCAGTGTGATATCATAGTACCCCGGTACACCAGTGTGCACCCACCCAGGGCCTCTCCTTGAGAATTTGATCCAGACACATGAACATGAGCATGTATGTATACACTGTATTGTATATTATACATCTCCTCCACCTGGCCCAGTATACTGCACCTGTGAGGTCAGAGGCAATGATCTGGGGGGACCTCCGGCTTCTAACCAGTCCCTGACATCAGCTCTTATTGTAACAATCAGCACTGCATCCGCTAACACTATTCACACCATCCTGGAGCACAGGGGACATCTCCCTCATCGCCACATTTCATGAAACATAAGGCATGGGCTGTAGTGGTAAGAAATAAGGCTCCAGGCTGGATCTGCAGGATTTCTTTAATACTTTAAACTCCTCTTCCTCTATCTCCCTCTGTATCCTGTATGTGAGGATAGATGCCGCAAGATACTGGAGTTTCTTCGTATGGACTCAGTCACCTGAGTGGTAGCGGGAGGAGCGGTGCCAGTGATGGATGGCAAAGGCTGCTCCAGTCCCTGGGTAGATACTACTTGAACTTTGGAAACTCCTAAGAAAAAAAAAAAAAAGAAATATTGATAAAATAAACGTATGTACAGAATAGCAGTTCAGATGTATTCATATCCTAGACAAGAAGGTTAAAGGGGTACTCCGGCGAAAATCTTTTTCTTTCAAATGAACTAGTTTCAGAAGGTTACGTAGATTTGTAATTTACTTCTATTTAAAAATCTCCAGTCTTCCAGTGCTTATCAGCTGCTGTATGTCCTGCAGGAAGTGGTGTATTCTCTCCAGTTTGACACAGTGCTCTCTGCTGCCACCTCTGTCCATGTCAGGAACTGTCCAGAGCAGCAGCAAAGAAGAAAACCTCTCCTGCTCTGGACAGTTCCTGACATGGACAGAGATGGCAGCAGAGAGCACTGTGTCAGACTGGAAAGAATACACCACTTCCTGCAGCACATACAGCAGCTGATAAGAATTTGAAGAGTGGCAAACCAGCTCTCCTACATTACAAGATGGCATCTTCTTACCATTCCGAATATGTGAACAAGAGCCGGAAAGACTTCTTCTCCCCATTAGATTACATCCACTCGGTGTCTGATGAGTTACAGATACGCTCTTGCTGGCTTTGGGCTTGGTTGTTGGTAAAAGGTTGTTGCTCTGGCCCTGATAGAGCCGCCTATCCTGCCCTAATACAGATGCTTCTTCCTGTGAACAGAAGGAGTGAGATACATATATATATATATATATATATATATATACACACACACACACACACAGTCATGGCCAAAAGTTTTGAGAATGATACAATTATACATTTTTACAAAGTCTACTGCTTCAGTTTTTAAAATGGCAATTTCCATATACTCCAGAATGTTATGCTGCGTGTACACGGAACGATTATCGTGCGAATTTGCAAATTTGAATGATAATTGTACGTGTAAACGCAGCGAACGATCAAGCGACGAAGGAGAAATCTTTCATTTTGATCTTTGAACATGTTCTCAAATCGTCGTTGGTCGTTCACAAAAAATTTGCAGATCGTTCCGTGTAAACAGTCGTTCACCGATTTACCCTATCTGCGAGATAGGCTTAAGTGATCGCAAAACGACTTTTCCATACAATATATCGTTCCGTCGAAACGGTGATTGGTATAAAAAAAAAATCGTTACTTTGAAATCGTTAATCCTATGATTGGGCGAATTATCGCTCCATGTAAACACAGCATTATAAAGAGTGATCAGCTTAACAGCAATTACTTGCAAAGTTAATATTTGCCTAGAAAATAAACTTTATCCCCCAAAACACATTTCAACATCATTGCAGCCCTGCCTTAAAGGGACCAGCTAACATTGTTTCAGTGATTGCTCCATTAACACAGGTGTGGGTGTTGATGAGGACAGGGCTGGAGATCAATCTGTCATGATCAGGTAAGAATGACACCACTGGACATTTTAAAAGGAGGCTGGTGCTTGGCATCATTGTTTCTCTTCTGTTAACCATGGTTATCTCTAAAGAAACATATGCAGTCATCATTGCACTGCACAAAAATGGCCTAACAGGGAAGAGAATCGCAGCTAGAAAGATTGCACCTCAGTCAACAATCTATCGCATCATCAAGAACTTCAAGGAGAGAGGTTCCATTGTTGCCAAAAAGGCTCCAGGGCGCCCAAGAAAGACCAGGAAGCGCCAGGACCGTCTCTTAAAAGTGTTTCAGCTGCGGGATTGGGCTACCAGCAGTGCAGAGCTTGCTCAGGAATGGCAGCAGGCAGGTGTGAGGGCATCTGCACTGTGCACTGTGAGACTGCGGAGACTCTTGGACCAAGGCCTGGTCTCAAGGAGGGCAGCAAAGAAGCCGCTTCTCTCCAGAAAAAGCATCAGGGACAGACTGATATTCTGCAAAAGGTCCAGGGAGTGGACTGCTGAGGACTGGGGGAAAGTCATTGTCTCTGATGAATCCCCTTTCCGATTGTTTGGGACATCTGGAAAACAGCTTATTCGGAGAAGACGAGGTGAGCGCTACCACCAGTCTTGTCTCATGCCAACTGTAACCGGCATCCTGAAACCATTCATGTGTGGGGTTGCTTCTCAGCCAAGGGAATCGGCTCTCTCACAGTCTTGCCTAAAAACACGGCCATGAATAAAGAATGGTACCAGAATGTCCTCCAAAAGAAACTTCTCCCAACCGTCCAAGAGCAGTTTGGCCATCAACAATGCCTTTTCCAGCATGATGGAGCACCTTGCCATAAAGCAAAGGTGATAACTAAATGTCTCAGGGAACAAAACATAGAGATTTTGGGTCCATGGCCTGGAAACTCCCCAGATCTTAATCCCATTGAGAACTTGTGGTCAATCATCAAGAGACGGGTGGACTAACAAAAACCAACAAATTCTGAAAAAATGCAAGCATTGGACGGCTGTCAGTCAGGATTTGGTCCAGAAGTGGATTGTGAGCAGCCGGGGAGAATTGCAGAGGTCCTGAAGAAGAAGGGACAACACTGCAAATATTATAGACTAGCTGCAGTAACTCATTCTACCTGTCAGTATAAGCTTCTGTTACTCATAATATGATTGCAATTATATTTCTGTATGTGAAAAAAACATCTGACAAACACACATAAAAACCAGAGGGCAGCTGATCATGTGAGAATATAAGATTTGTGTCATTCTCAAAACTTTTGGCCATGACTGTACACACTGGAGGTTAGTATGATCATTGCTGATTCCTAGTGTCAGAGATGGCGACCGTTGCTGTATATTGCTGGACTCTGATATGACCGTTTCTATAAACCCTTAACAATGGAGACTGGAGACAATGTCAGACGACAGCTGCTGTATACTCTGAGCTGAAGGAGAAATAAGGACTATAGCATTGTATGTGTCATCACTATAACATAGCTGCAGTACAAACAACTGGGTCACCAGGTGTTGGCCATGACATAGGCAGTGTAGCTTTAATAAACACTTGTGACACCTCCCAGAGACACGTCAAAAGTTTTGAATGGTCAGGGTCTAGGCGTTTGTTAGATACAGATGTCTCCATTTTAGTCTATGGAGTTGTTCTCGTAAGGTGAGATGGAGATTGCAGTGGGGAGTGAAGTGCTTAGCTCAGTGCTTCTCTCCGATCTATATAATGATTAGTTGGGGTCTGAACAGCCAGAACTCAGCTGATCAAAACATTCAGCAACTCTCAAAAAGTCTTGGAATTGCAGGATATTGGATATGTAACCATTAGTGTTGAGCGAACATGTTCGGTCGAACACCCCGTGGTGCTTGAATAAAGGTGGCCATACAACTTAAATGAGTGGCGGCAAACCGTTCGGCCATCAGTTATATCTCCCGCCCCTCCCACCCTTGCGGTAACCGATTGCATTTTTTGTTTTATATTTCGTCCCACGAGGGGATGATTAAACGAAGTATACAAAAATTAGAACGGAGAAATGCTATAGGTTTCTGCAAAACGCAATAGAACTCCGGCAGTATGCTGGCTATTGCATTGCGACTGGGGGGAACCTGGTTAAATGTTTGAGTCTCCCATTTATTTCCATTATTCAAGTTTAGCTCTCAACAATTTTAGTGCCCAACAATGCAATGTTTCCCCGAAAATAAGACATCCACTGTAAATAAGACCTAGTAGAGGTTTGGCTGAATTGCTAAATATAAGGTCTCCCCCAAAAGTAAGACCTGGCAAAGGATTTGTTTGGAAGCATGCCTGCCGAACAGAACACCAGGGCATGCAGCTGTGATTCCTTTTAGCCCGTCGCCGTTGTCCCCTACCTTCACTGTCCGTTGCAGAGCAGCTGCATTCAGGACATGAAGACAATCACCTGCCGCCAACCCTGATGTTCCCTTCCACAGCCGTCACTTGTAAATGTGCAAGCAAAGCATCAAGAGGCCCGTTGTCCACCACCTTCCCCATTGTCTCCTACCACCAGATGTATGGTTGCACACAGTCTGTCGTTATCCCTTCGTCTGCCACCATACTGTACGCTGTCCCTGCTGTGCTGTACAATTGTGCTGTGGTGAGCTTCCCCTGGTGGCCGGAAGCCGCCACACCGTACGCTTTGTCCCTGCTGTGCTTTATGAGTGTGCTGTTGTGAGTTCCCCCTAGTGCCTGGAAGCCACCATACAGTACGCTGTCCCTGCTGTGCTGTATGAGTGTGCTGTGTTGAGCTCTCCCTGGTGGCCGGAAGCCGCCATACCATACGCTCTCTCCCTACAGTGCATGTGACGTGTGAATTCTTCTTCATGTTAAAATAAGACATCCCCTGAAAAGACACAGTCTTATTTTTGGGGAAACACGGTAGTAACCATGAAATCTGGTGGGATCGCCACTCCAATCATTCATTCTCTGTGGACTTCCTGAACATTACTAAGCGCTAAACCTGGCTATATTCATCTTGGGAATCATTGACTTTCATTGCTGCATTCCCAGTGGTTGGACCCTCACAGATCAGCTGGTTATCCACCTATACTCTATGTAGTACATAGCTTCAAGTCCTCAGCCTCGTCTTACCTTTAGAGTAGTCCCAGGAGCATCTCTCTTCTGCACAGAACATGGCGTGTCGGCCTTCACCTTAGTTTTTTGTCTCCGCGAGAAGGTCAGCGTGTGACTTCCTCCGCAGCTGCGAGGGACGGACAAATATGCGGACCTGCCCAGCTGTGGTAAGGGGTCACTAATAGAAAGAGAGAGAGGATGAGTCAGGTCCAACCACATCACCCAACTAGAAGCGGTGATGGGTGACAACCTCCTCGATACCATTCATTCTCACGTCACCATACAGCCGCCCTAGATACATGGCTACCCAGTATTTCCCCCATTGGTCCCAGCCTATAACCCCAATACTCACAGTGTCTGCCGGGAACAGGACTTTCTGGAGAACCTCTGCACGCTGACACAAGGAGCTTGCAGGAGATGACTGATCTTCTTGGAGGTTTTCTTCGAGCCTCCATAATGCAGCTGAACCCTTGAAATCTCCTGGCACATATGGGAATGGATCCTACGCAGGTGGTTGATGCTCATGTCTGACTGGGAGGCCTCACATCTCGCCTGCTTTAATCTATTGGTGTAGCGGGAGGGAGAGAGAGACCGTCTTAATAGAACTCCTATAAATGTAGAAACTACAGACCTTTTCTGCCAATAAACTGGATGTCAGCGCCAACTCGAGAGTTCCTTAAATGAGTAGGTGTTCATAGTCATTGTAGTCTTAGAACAGCGGAAGAGCGATGGGTTAGGGACCAATGTTCCTTGCTTCCACGGGAAACAACTTATTTTTCTTCAGGAAGCTACAGCCAGCCAAATATTTCATCTGGGCAAATGAAGTATTACATGTATGGCTGAAGTCTGGCACAACTAGAGCGGGTTATATGGAGCAGCTGTCAGGTTTGGCATACGGGGCAGTGACCTTTCCTCTATGATGTACATACGACCCAACAGGGTTGTGATGATGGTGGAGCAAACTATTTTACAGCCTCACCCACCTGTTACTTTGCTGACGGGCCCGGTCGAGCTCAAACACAGTGTATGGCCTGTTGGACTGATGTGCTGGAAGTCCTGGGATCTTTGGGAGGGTTGTTATCGCCCTGGGGATAAAAACAGAATGACATTGGGGAAGATAAATCATCTTTCCTGTGTGATCTATGCATGAAAATTACAAAAAAGACTTAAAGACTTACGGGCCGGGCACCATCATATCCACAGGGCGGTCACAGGAGAGGCAGTGAAATCTGGTCATCAGCTGCCTGCATATAAAACATGGAGGAGTCATCAGTGTCCTGCTCCCAGGTAATACAAGCCTCTAGGGTACACAGGACTAGATTGGAGAACCCATTTTATTCTAGTTCATAAATATTAATGGGGTTTGTCTAATGAATTTTATACTAGGATTTGGTCTTATTCCATTGTAATTATGTTACTTGTAATGTTTTCTTTCTTCCTTTTCTCTCCACCACCTATGGCGATCACTTACTTGCGGATACCCGCAGCCTCATCGGCCTCATACTGTTGCGGTTGTTTCTGCAGCTGGTGACAAAGGTCTTTCCAACGTTCTTCCAAGATGTTCTTTAGTGGATCGATTTCTATGCGGTCCAGCTGTGAAATCATGAAATCAAGTCAAAAAGTGCAGTCTTCATGCCTCTCTCCGGCCTCTATCCACACCTTTGTTCAGGCCTCTATCTGGGCCTCTATCTGGGCCTCTATCCAGGCCTCTATCCGGGCCTCTATCCGGGCCTCTATCCGGGCCTCTATTCAGGCCTTTATCAGGGCCTCTATCCAGGGCCTCTATCCACACCTCTGTCCGGGCCTCTATCCACACCTCTATTTGGGTCTCTATCCACACCTCTATTTGGGTCTCTATCCACACCTCTATCCGTACATTAGACTGTTTGTACTGCATCAGTTTTAAGCAGTGCTGATACTTTTTAATCCTCATCTTTCAAGAGCCAGGTCTCTTTTGTTGGCATAGGGTAACAGGCTTGTTTTTTGCTGGACAAGTTATCATTTTTAATGTTTCTATTTGATCTCTTATCTAATGTAAAACTTTTAAAGGGGAGGAGGTAAGAAAAAAAAAGATTCTGGTGGGTGTTTTTATTTTATTTTTTAGGAATCTTCATTTACTGCGTGTTATAAATGACACATTAACTTCATTCTGTCGGCCATTACAATTATAGAGATACCCAATTTATAAAGTTTATGTTTTACCCATTCATTCTCTATGGAAGCTACTGGAAACAGCTTAACGCATTAAGTGCCTGCTATAGACAATGAATAAAGCAGTGGTGCGAGTGGTGAGGGACACCAGTGGTCATCCCCTTCCACCCCAGCTAGTTCAGCTAGAATGTGGAAATGTGAAGTAATTATGTTTATTTCTATTACTTTTCATGTAATGTCATTTTCAGTATTTGCCTTTTTTATATCTTTATTAGACTTGAAATGTGACCATTTGACTGCCTGTACAATTCATTGCTATACGTCAGTATTGCATAGAGATGTTATTAGGGCCTTGGCTGCTATCCTTACCCCTCAGGCCCCATGAAAAGGGAAGGTTGAGGGGCAAAGTACTACAGAATCCAAGGGGTTAAACAGTATCAGAGTTACCTGTGACCCTGGCTGCTGTAATACACAGCTGGGATATATCCAATGGGTCAATACGCTTCATACAAATACTAGGAATACCCCATAGACCGCCCCATCTCTTGTGATAAACATTAATGTACGTGAAGGAAGTGAGGACAGCATTGCCTGGATCTAACATTCCCATAATCCTACTCACTTTGTTCTGCATCTCCACATTGATATTCTCCAATAGTCTCTGCCAGTCTTGCTCATGGGCGTTCATCTTGTCCAGCAGATCCTCCATCATTTTACCCAGGTGTTCTGTGGTGGCATCAAAACGCTCGTAGCTCACTTTACTGTCCAGCGCTCGCTTGTCTGCTCTCTATCCAGATAAAGGTAAAAGGTTATAAAAGTCGAGAAGTAGGAGAAGGAGCACCCTCTAAATGTGCCGTGACCTTAGTATTCCAGATTTACTGCATTCGTGTTATGTAGGACTTAGGAATCCTACCCAAAAGGCCACATATCCCAACCTCCCAGTGATGTTTCCTAGCACCCATTGTGTGGTGTCCCACTAGGGCTTTTGCTACTGTTCACACCCTTCGTAAAAATCTGTACTTTTTGTGGTCTTATTAAGGTCAAAGTAGTATTTAAAGATGACCACTAGATGTCGCTATATTATGTGTTTAAGTGTGAAAGCTGCACAGCTGAAGTGTCTCAAAGGGTTATTGTGTTTTTGCACCAGAATCTGCTAGCCATTAGGATCCTTGTTTTCTTCAGTCCTATCACCTCTTTTCTTTCTACTTTTCTGTTACACTCTTTCCACCCAACTACAGCGCACTTAAAACGCTGGACTGGAAGTTAGCCCCTTGGGTAAAGGAGAAGTCTTAGTCAGGATTCTGTGGAGAAAGGACACAGACCAGATAGCTCCCCACAGTGGTTCTACTTGGGCCCTGGCCCTCTGCCAGGTACCCCCGTAAAGAATAGTCTAGTCTTAGTCAGTGCCCCGCTTGGGTAGAACACAGGACAGTGCTCCGCTTCAAACTTCTCACTTAGCAAGTACACACAGCACTATGCAGTGCTATGCCTCTTAGGAGAGGACCAGCCTACAGATCATCTATTTTACTCCCATAGAGATGCTATGACACACTGAGGCAGGCGGAATTCTGCGTCAGACAGTTCCGCCATGGAATTCCGCCTATTTTACTCAGTGTGAACATACCCTTCTTGGTAAAGGATCTGCAGGGAGACGCAAAGGTAAGAAAAACAGAACTGGAAAGGATGAAGAGGATGGAGGGAAAGAATAGAAAGAAACAGATGAAGAGGAACAATATGGCCGCCGGGTTGTTCTCACATCAATCTGTTCTTGTTTCTGTTCATGGTCCTGGATCAGAGTCTTGGTGGTCTTGTTGAGCTGCTCACATTCCTCCTGGAGTTTGCCCATCACGCTCTTGATGTAACCGATAACATCGGTGTCCTGTAAGAGGAAGAAGTGATGTCACAGGGATTGTGAAAAACTGAGTGTGAAAGTGGTCCTGGGTGCCAATATCACCAGAGCAGCAGCATAAGTATGGAGACTGTATAGGAGTACAGGCTATGCTGTGTATATAGCCTAGAAACCCCCTATAAGGTCTATATGTCCTGATGGGATGGTTACCTGAATCTTATGGTCAGATGCCTTCCCCTCCTGTACATCCTTCCCGCTTGCCTCTCCAGTCGTATAATCTGTCACCAGTTTCTGTAGATCTTCATACTGGTTGACTAGTTTGCTGACTTTCTTCCCTATATCGATGGTGCAGGCTGGACATGCAACGTGTTCCTTAGATGTTGTGGTGGTCATAGTAGTCGTACCCTGCGCGGCCTGCGTGGTCTCTGCATTGACAGTAGATCCTGGTGCGGGGCTGTCAGACTCTCTAGGAATAGTCATGGCTAGGAGGGTGGATGAGGAAGACGCCATAGCTGTTAATATCCCACGAAGTGTGTCCAACTGCAAGAAGAAGAAATGGACAAAATCTGGAGTAAAAAAAAGTGTTTCAACAATTATTTGGGATCTGAGTATCCAGACCTCAATCGATCAGGAGAATGTGCTAGGGGAAGTCCATGCCTAGCACATTCTCTCCAGACTTTGTGTCACATGACCTAGATGGACTAATAATGTAAGTCTATTGGGCCCTCCAGGTCTCCTAGACCAGGGCCGTTTCTGCCATGAGGCGGAATGAGTATTCCGCCTCAGGCGGCAGATTCTGCGCCCCTGCAGGGGCGGCAGACAGCAGCCCTGCGCCTGCAGCCGCTCACCTGTCCTGCCGCAGCCGTCCGGTCCCGCCGCCAACGCTTACCGCTGTCCCGCGCCGTCAGTCAGCAGCTGTTATCGCCCTCCAGCGAGTCGTGAGTGCCCGTGGTCAGCGGGGGCCGCGATGCCCCCGCTGACCCCAGGCACTCACGACTCTCTGGAGGGCGATGACAGCTGCTGACTGACGGCACTGGAGCGCGGAAAGGAACAGCGGTGGGACGGGACGGCTGCGGCAGGACAGGTGAGCGGCTGCAGGGTCGGGAGACAGCGGTGAGCGGGACGGGACGGCTGCTGCAGGACAGGTGAGTGCGGGGCGTCCAGGCGCGGGTGATTCGGTTACGGCGGGGGGGGGGGGGGTGCAGGCGCGGGTGATTCGGTTACGGCGGGGGGGGCGGTGTGGGGGGTGCCGGCGCAGGTGATCCGGTTACGGCGGCGGGGGGGGGGGGGGGGTTGTCAGGGGGGCGGCCGCCTGAGGTTTGCCTCAGGCGGCAGAAACCCCAGAATCGGCCCTGTCCTAGACACATGGTGGGCCAGGGCACTGCCCCCACTCGTTCTACTGATCAGTTGGGGTTTAAACACCCACTCAGCCCCCACTGATAAAAACCTTCCACACATCAGACTTTAGTGATAGGTACTCGTTAAGGGTAAATCCACACAAAGTGTATTTGCTGCTCTGGACTGTAGAACAATAACATTTCCGCTCCATGTTACGGTACCCTAATGCACATTATATACTCTATTATATACAGTGGTCCCTCAACATGCAATATTAATTGGTTCCAAGACAACCATTGTATGTTGAAAATATTGTATGTTGAAAATATTGTATGTTGAGACCAAAACTCTATGGAACACTGGCCCAGGTAAAGAGCAGCACAGGACCTGTAGTATCACACTATACGCATTTCAGTAATACTGGGGTTTTACCAGTATAATGGTCAGTTTTATTGGTTGATATTATTTACATGTGTCGCAGATCCTGACTGTCTGTAGCATTGTATATTGTATGTTGAGTCTGGTCTCCAGTTACGATGGTCCAGAAAGGACCATTGTATGTTGAAAATGTTGAGGCCATTGAGGTAAGTTGAGGGATCACTGTACTCTGCTGCATCTTGGAGTGGGTTTCCTGACACTCACTCACCTGTTCTTGCAGTTGTAGCGACTTGTCAGCCATTGACTGCTCCATGGTGGCCTTCTCCTGCTCTTGTCTATCACGTAGTTCCTTCAGTTCTTTTTCAATGGTCTGGATAGACGCACTTATGGAGAATAGAGACATCCAGAGAGAATAATCTATGTCCTCATATGAAAGTCCATCACCCTTTCCCCCCTGTCTTCCCCCCAGTCTCCTTACCTACCTCAGGTAACCTAGCTGCTGACTGATCAGGCTGCTTTCCTCCATCTGCTGGCCGTTCTGTTGGGTGACTATTGGGTCCATTGCTGTTTCCATTTGTTCCAGCTGAAATGTACAGGAGATGAATCTATATGGATTGTATATGTGCCGTTTTGCTGTATAGTCCTTGGTTGTGAAGCACAAACCAATACGTGTAAAGCCAATCTAATACTAATCATTGCAATGGGGGAGACAGGGCAGATGGTTTTGCCCAGTGACAGTATTGGCCCGCACCATCTGCTGGATTGACTAAGGGCCCTATTCCACCGGACGATTATCGTTTGCATAATCGTTAACGAATAACGATCTTAAACGACCGCTATTGCGAAAGACCTGAAAACGTTCAGTCATTTCCATGGAACGATATTCGTCACTTATGTCCGTAATTGCGATCGTTTTTTCTTCGCTATTTATTCACTATTGCGTTTGTATCTATTGCAACAACCGAACGACGTCTTATTCAATGCGAACGATTTGCGAACGTTTTGCGAACGAGCAATGATAAAAATAGGTCCAGGTCTTATAAAGCGATCAACGATTTCTCGTTCGGTCGTTAATCGTTAACTGCATTTCAACTGAACGATTATCGTTTAGATTCGAACGATTTAACGATAATCTGAACGATAATTGTCGGGTGGAATAGGGCCCTAACACTGCATCAGGCTCCTACACTGATGATAATGTATAGTATGTAGAGCGGATTGCTGGTGGGGAAATAATAGGTGATTATAAACTAAATCCCAACATACAATGTCAAGCGGCTGCATGTAAAGCTTACTAAGTATTGTCACGACTTTTAGTGAAGGAGTGGTATAGTCATTTACCAGTGAATTCCCTTAACCTAAATATTTTTGGTATCCGCTAGACATGGGTGTGAATAACCTGGATACAGGTCCCTAGGATAGTCATAGATAGACCATAGTAGTACAGATAGTGTAACAGCCAAGAGAGTAGTCAGGATGCAACAAGCCAGAGGACAAGGCAGAAGGATAGCCAAGAAGGCAAGAGAAGATATCAGGTACTACAGGTAGCAGGAGAGCAGTCCAAGGGACGGGACAGGCACAAAGCTTAAAGTGTCACTGTTGTTTTTAATTTTTTTCAGAAATCAATAGTACATGCAATTTTAAGAAACTTTGTAATTGGGTTTATTAGGCAAATATGCCATTATCTGCATTCAAAAAGCCTTTTCCCCAGGTCCCCCCCCCTCTCTCATTCACTGCTCATTATCAGGAAATCTCGACTCTTTTACATCAGTCGGATCCTGTCTGTTCTATGGAGAGGGGAGGGGGGAGATTAGTCGCAAGCAGAGAACAAAGGATTACACAGCGGGACCTGTGTGAAAGACGGTATTTAGAGGTCAGTGCTGACTATCAGAGGAGATAGCCGGTGATGTAGCTGTAAATTTACTCTTTGTTGTCCTGTTTTGGTGCCTCATCCCCCTCCACCCGTCCCCTCTCCATAGAAAACCATGAAGACAGGGGGGAGAGCTTTAAACTGCTTTCTCATGATAAAAATACATTTTTCGGCTAATAAACCCAATTGCAAAGTTTCTTAATATCGCCTGTACTATTGATTTCTGCAAGAAAAAATTTAAAGGACAGGTACACTTTAAGAAATAGGACAAGGTCATGGTCAATGAGAAACGCAGCTACATCTTGTGTATGTATAGTAGTCTTCTGGCACCAGGTCATAGGGGATTGTTGAATGTGTCACCCTACACCCTAATATGACCCGAGGGCCCTAATGTTCTTCCCAGAGCCCTGTACTATGTGTTCATAGGAGGTAGGAGCCCATAGAACACTGTGCATTTTTCTTGAGACTCCATGTACACTGTGTACACTGTGATCAGGGAGTCTGGATATAGAAGAACGGCCAAAATACAGCAGGTGTCAGTATACAGTAATGCCGCCATCTCTCACCTTATCTCCTCTATGCTCTTCCATCTCAGGACTCGGGGGGGTTCGCTTGTCCTGCAGGTCTGGTACAGTCTGAGCAAGGTCGTCTAGATGGAGGAAGTGAATGTAAACCTGCCTGGTATATACATATATCTATTCTAATATAGTAAGAAACAAAATAATATAGGGGCGGGGGACTAGATGGACCAAGGGCGCCCTTTGCTGCTAATGTGAAGGTGTATGGGCACCTTTGTAGACCAGGCAATGCTCCCTGGGAAACAGGTATGCAAATGATCTCTCCTCCAGAAGAAAGAAAGCTCGCTCTATAGTGCCACCTACTGGAGAGAGTAACTCTACAGGTTAAGAGGCGAGCCTTGCATCACAACTAGGGAAACTAGCCAATCCAAAGGGAAGAGACAGCCACCTGTAGACAGCTATTTGGGGGGATTTGCCCCAGTTAATATACAGTACACTGGGTAGGAGGCCTTTGATGTACATAATATCTATTTGAAGATCACAGCTCATCTTGGGAGTCGTACAGACCAGGCAATGCTCCCTGGGAAATTGCATTCAAATTAGCTTTCCTCCAGAAAACAGGAAGCCATCTCTCTAGCGCCACCTAGAGGTAGCTATTATTCATACCATGTGGTGCTCAGTGAAGAGTCAAAGGATTCTTGCCTATTGATAGATCCTAAAATCTTTTATCCCATATAGATTTTGAAGATTTTGATATAATATAAATCCTGTTTATGTCTGAATAACACTAAATGTACCAGAGAAGCATTACCTGTATTTGTCTGCAGAAGTCCAGGTTCTGTGCTGTCCGCCTTGTCTTCCCCCAGTGCATCTGTTCTTGTAGACATTGCATCCTCTGTAGATGTGGCTCCAGGTGGAAGAGCGAAGGTCTCGCCAGGTGACCCAGGAGCCGCAGCAGCATCTATGCCGCCCATAGAATCTGCAGTCATGGAGGCCTCTGGGAGGGTTTGGTCAGTTGCATGCTGTTGCTCCGACACCTCAAGCTTAGTGTCCCCTGATGCACCATCCTGAGTAACATGTTGGGTGTCCACAGGGAGGGCAGAGTCTTTTGGCTGACCCGACCCTTGAGCCGGAGATAGTGTAGCCTGAGAAGTGCTCAGTATGGGTCCATCAGGTACTGAGATCTTGGTAAGCTGTGCACGTCCATACATAGGGCTGAGGTCAACGTCCCAAGGTGGTAAAGAAGATGAAGGCTGGGTGTCCTGGTGACATGGGAATGGCGCATAGCGTTGCTCACGTACATACATAGGGCTGAGGTCAATGTCCCAAGGTGGTAAAGAAGATGGAGGCTTAGCGTCCTGGTGACATGGGAAAGGAACATAACAATGAGCTGACCTCTCACCTCACCTGTTACACAGACAGATTTATCTGACAGATTTTTGAAGGCAAAGCCAGGAATGGATTTGAAAAAGGGAGAAATCTCAGTCTTATCTTTTCTGACCTGTTCCCTGATTATAGTCTGTTCCTGGCTTTGGCTTCAAATATCTGTCAGATAAATCTAGTACTGCTGACCAGTGGGGGTGTCGGGCATTGGTACCCCACCTATCAGACATGCTGTGGATAGGCCATCAATGCTGAATGTCCGGAAAACCTCTGTAATGGTAATTACTTATTTATTCATCATCCTAATAATAATCTGAACTCAGTCAGACCCAATGTATGTGTCCCCCTTTACATTTTACAATATGCGACTCCTTGGGGTAAAGGTACGTGCCCTATACCCCGTAACGTGGATCAGTGGGCAATTCTTCCAGATCGGTTACCTTAGTTTCAGGGCGTCTTTCCAAACTCCCACACAGCATTTCCATCTTGTCTTCTAGATCCTTCTAAAGTAACATATAAAGACATAAGAAATGTTTTAGGATGTGACTTAATATATCCAACCACATTACTATGACATCTTCCATATAATAGAATGAAGGTGCGCTCCATTAAAAGCTGTGGCCCTCTTTGTATCTGGGTTATTACATTGCAGCTATTATGTGATAGGATACACCTTTACGTACCTGGTTGTTAGAGATTTTTAACCATTTGGCATCTGCAGCTGCATACATTATATTACAATACATAATATATGATATAACATTATATTTGATAGAAGATCGGGTAAAATGGAATCTAAAGGAGTCCTCTGCTTAGACAATCACTACTTATTAGAAAGTTCCCTTGACAATAACCGACCACAAACCCTCTTCCAGCTGGAACCATCACTGATCTGCTATACTTCATTACGAAAAACCCTTCATTGTTTAGTCTCCCTGCAGCGCCACCACAGGGCATACGAAGCATTACGCAGAGTCCACTCATATCAATGGGTTAGAGGTCCTCCAGAGAGGGAGACACTCTTTGTGGCCGTTATCAAATCTGGCCAAGAGATGATGATCCTGTACACAATTTATATTCTCCTAATAAAGTATATAAAAATGGGGCTTGCAACTAGAAGACCCCTTTAAGTCTGTATGTGCTGTAGTAAGAAGGTAACGGTAGAGTGAGGAGAGACAATGGTTCCTCCATGTGGCACGGAGAGTAGGTTGCTGATGGAGAAGCCAAGAGCATGAGGGCTACAGCATGTTGTATGATGGGGCATCCTGACCTATGACTGGGGCATCAATGGTAAAGTGCAATTTTTTTTGGCTAAAGTGATTCTATGCAGGGTCAGATATCTACTCATATGTACTCATACACAGAGTGTAGAGTACAAGGCTCTACGAGAAGGACAACGTCTTATATGTAGTGTGGGGTACAAGGCTCTCCGGGAAGGACAACGTCTTATATGTAGTGACATCAGAGTGAGGGGTACAAGGCTCTACGGGAAGGACAACGTCTTATATGTAGTGATATCAGAGTGTGGGGTACAAGGCTCTCCGGTAAGGACAACGTCTTATATGTAGTGACATCAGAGTGTGGGGTACAAGGCTCTACAGGAAGGACAACGTCTAATATGTAGTGACATCAGAGTGTGGGGTACAAGGCTCTCCGAGAAGGACAACGTCTTATATGTAGTGACATCAGAGTGAGGGGTACAAGGCTCTCCGGGAAGGACAACGTCTTATATGTAGTGACATCAGAGTGTCGGGTACAAGGCTCTACAGGAAGGACAACGTCTTATATGTAGTGACAGCAGAGTGTGGGGTACAAGGCTCTACGGGAAGGACAACGTCGTATATGTAGTGACATCAGAGTGTGGGGTACAAGGCTCTACAGGAAGGACAACGTCTTATATGTAGTGACAGCAGAGTGTGGGGTACAAGGCTCTCCGGGAAGGACAACGTCTTATATGTAGTGATATCAGAGTGTGGGGTACAAGGCTCTCCGGGAAGGACAACGTCTTATATGTAGTGACATCAGAGTGAGGGGTACAAGGCTCTCCGGGAAGGACAACGTCTTAATTGTAGTGATATCAGAGTGTGGGGTACAAGGCTCTCCGGGAAGGACAACGTCTCTGGAAGGATTTTCCACCATAACAAGAATTATAACATAGGAAATAAGCAGTATAGATCTCCTATAATGTGCAGGTTATAGATATGGGCCCCCATCTACCCACCTGACGGCTCTTCAGCAGTTCCAGCTCTTTCTGTAACATTTCTACATCCTTCTCTGTATCCGTCTTCAGTTCCGCATGGCTCGGCTGCTGCAGGTTCTCAGCCACTCTCTGGACCTGATCCTGGACGTCTCGCTGTGAAACTTTCAGGGTGCTGATCTCCAGCATAAGGTCCTGCAGCACGGCCATGGCCTGGAAGAGGAGGAGGGCACATCAGAGAGGGGGGAAGGTCATCACATTGATGTGCTTGTATAGGATGCAGTTATAGGGGTACTCCGGCGAAAGTTTCAGAAAGTTACAGTATGTAGATTTGTAATTTACTTCTATTAAAGAATCTCCAATCTTCCAGTACTTATCAGCTGCTGTATGTCCTACAGGAAGTGATTTATTCTTTCCAGTCTGACCCAGTGCTCTCTGCTGCCACCTCTGTCCATGTCAGGAACTGTCCAGAGCAGGAGAGGTTTTCTATGGGGATTTGCTGCTGCTCTGCACAGTTCCTGACATGGACAGAGGTGGCAGCAGAGAGCACTGTGTCAGACTGGAAAGAATTCACCACTTCCTGCAGGACATTGGTGTGCATACATTAGGCTTTTACTGGAAAACATTTGGTTAGTATACTCCATAGACTCTGCTATAACTGTGCCTTTACTTTATATAGGATGTGCTCTCGTGTGTTCTTGGAAGTACTTGGAGTACAGTGAATATTCTGCTGAATTACTACACAAGTGCTTAACAAAATCCTTTAGAACATACATGTGTTGTGTTGTAGGCCGGTAGTGAGTAACCTTTTGGTGCCACCTAGTCTTCAGTAACCATGAAGTGTGATGGATACTGTCAGGCACGTGGAGCATGAGATTACACAATGGAGGCTCTTGTCTAGAGATGAGCGAACCGGGTCGATCCGAACCCGAACGTTCGGCATTTGATTAGCTGGGGCTGCTGAACTTGGATAAAGCTCTAAGGTTGTCTGGAAAACATGGATACAGCCAATGACTATATCCATGATTTCCACATAGCCTTAGGGCTTTATCCAAGTTCAGCAGCCACCGCTACTCAAATGCCGAACATTTGGGTTCGGATGGACTCTAGCATGCTCGAGGTTCGCTCATCTCTAGTCCTGTCACCTTCACACAGACCCCAGGACCCGGTCAGGGAGGAGGGATGATGGATCATTACCTTACTCACTCCTTCCTCATTCACCTCCATTCTCCTCCTCAGCTTCATCATCTGCCACATGTCCTCCACAGCTCTGCCCCCACCTTGCTGCTCAGATTTACTTCTTTTGATCAGTTCTGATCCAGAGGGCAGATTGTTGAACGTCTTCAGCTGCCCCGCCATGTGCAGGACCCTGCGCTCCATGATGTCCTCCTCTGTCTTCACCAGGACTCCTCTAGATGGTGAATGACCCCCTGTACCTTCTCCTGGGGGCTCTGCCTCCTCTATCTTCTCCAGGACTCCTCCAGATGGTTGATGCCCCCTGGTACCTTCTCCTGGGGGCTCTGCCTCCTCTATCTTCTCCAGGACTCCTCTAGATGGTGGATACCCCCCAATACCTTCTCCTGGGGGCTCTGCCTCCTTGGTGTTTACCAGGACTCCTCTAGATGGTGGATACCCCCCAATACCTTCTCCTGGGGGCTCTGCCTCCTTGGTGTTTACCAGGACTCCTCTAGATGGTGGATACCCCCTGGTACCTTCTTCTGGGGGTTCTGCACCGACATCCTGGATGTGCAGGTGATTCAGGATAGCGTGGAGGAGATCGCGGAGGGCCGGGAAGTTCACCGATCCCACCTCTGGGGTCCCAATGGCCAAATTGGCCAAGTCAGATAGACGAATCTCCTTCATACTCCTCCGTCCATCTACCAATCCATCCGAGCCGTGACTGATCTACAGCCTGGAGTCACGACAACCACTGATGATGTCATAGCCTGGAGTCAAAACAACTACTGTGATGTCACAGTGCTGCCTGACAATCAGCTACTGCCTATATACTGTATACACCCCATATCTATCTATCTATCTATCTATCTATCTATCTATCTATCTATCTATCTATCTATCTCGTTTTTAAAAACTGCTGGTTATTGTGGTTCTCCAAGCAGCCCCCACTATATAGGATATCACACTCCCTACCCATCTCCCCCTCATATACAGCGCTATATACAGATATGGAGCTCTCTGTTGTCCATAGCAACCAATCACAGCATGGGATTTCCAGGAGCACATATCAAGTGTAAGCTGCGCTGTGATTGGTTGCTGTGTGTAACAGAGAGGGGTTCCCTTTTGGACATAAGAAAACTTGACCTCACACACAGCTCTGCACTACATACTACACACACAGCTCTGCTCTATATACTACACACACAGCTCTGCTCTATATACTACACACACAGTTCTGCTCTATATACTACACACACAGCTCTGCACTACATACTACACACACAGCTCTGCACTACATACTACACACACAGCTCTGCTCTATATACTACACACACAGCCCTGCTCTATATACTACACACACAGCTCTGCTCTATATACTACACACACAGCTCTGCTCTATATACTACACACACAGCTCTGCTCTATATACTACACACACAGCCCTGCTCTACATACTACACACACAGCTCTGCACTACATACTACACACACAGCTCTGCTCTATATACTACACACACAGCCCTGCTCTATATACTACACACACAGCTCTGCACTATATACTACACACAGCTCTGCTCTATATACTACACACACAGCTCTGCTCTATATACTACACACACAGCTCTGCTCTGTATACTACACACACAGCTCTGCTCTATATACTACACACACAGCTCTGCTCTATATACTACACACACAGCTCTGCTCTACATACTACACACACAGCTCTGCTCTATATACTACACACACAGCTCTGCTCTATATACTACACACAGCTCTGCTCTATATACTACACACACAGCTCTGCTCTATATACTACACACACAGCTCTGCTCTATATACTACACACACAGCTCTGCTCTATATACTACACACACAGCTCTGCTCTATATACTACACACACAGCTCTGCTCTATATACTACACACACAGCTCTGCACTACATACTACACACACAGCTCTGCACTACATACTACACACACAGCTCTGCTCTATATACTACACACACAGCTCTGAACTACATACTACACACACAGCTCTGCACTACATACTACACACACAGCTCTGCTCTATATACTACACACACAGCTCTGCACTACATACTACACACACAGCTCTGCACTACATACTACACACACAGCTCTGCACTACATACTACACACACAGCTCTGCACTACATACTACACACACAGCTCTGCTCTATATACTACACACACAGCTCTGCACTACATACTACACACACAGCTCTGCTCTATATACTACACACACAGCTCTGCTCTATATACTACACACACAGCTCTGCTCTATATACTACACACACAGCTCTGCACTACATACTACACACACAGCTCTGCACTACATACTACACACACAGCTCTGCTCTATATACTACACACACAGCTCTGCACTACATACTACACACACAGCTCTGCACTACATACTACACACACAGCTCTGCTCTATATACTACACACACAGCTCTGCACTACATACTACACACACAGCTCTGCTCTATATACTACACACACAGCTCTGCACTACATACTACACACACAGCTCTGCACTACATACTACACACACAGCTCTGCACTACATACTACACACACAGCTCTGCACTACATACTACACACACAGCTCTGCTCTATATACTACACACACAGCTCTGCACTACATACTACACACACAGCTCTGCTCTATATACTACACACACAGCTCTGCTCTATATACTACACACACAGCTCTGCTCTATATACTACACACACAGCTCTGCACTACATACTACACACACAGCTCTGCACTACATACTACACACACAGCTCTGCTCTATATACTACACACACAGCTCTGCACTACATACTACACACACAGCTCTGCACTACATACTACACACACAGCTCTGCTCTATATACTACACACACAGCTCTGCTCTATATACTACACACACAGCTCTGCTCTATATACTACACACACAGCTCTGCTCTATATACTACACACACAGCTCTGCTCTATATACTACACACACAGCTCTGCACTATATACTACACACAGCTCTGCTCTATATACTACACACACAGCTCTGCACTACATACTACACACACAGCTCTGCACTACATACTACACACACAGCTCTGCTCTATATACTACACACAGCTCTGCTCTATACAGGGCCGATGGCGCCCTGTGCGAAACTTTTTTCGCGCCCCCCCCAGGGGATCTGCTGAGACCTCCTCAAGGTGACATAAAGCTCCTACAGCTTCCCACTCCTCCAGACGACATCCAACACCTATCACCCGAGCCATACACACAACTACTACCCCCTCCAGCCATACACACAACTACTACTTATCTATCCATACACACAACTACTACCCCCACCAACCATACACACAAATACTACCCCCACCAGCCATACACACAACTACTACTATCTCCCCCAGCCATACACACAAATACTACTATCTCCCCCAGCCATACACACAACTACTACTCACCCAGTCACACACAACTTCCCCCTCCAGCCATACACACAACTAGTACTTCCCCCTCCAGCCATACACACAACTACTACTTCTCCCAGCCATGTAGTAGTTGTGTGTATGGCTGGAGGGGGAAGTAGTATCCAGTACACACACAAGCACACCTACACATTGAAAATACATTATATAACAGAACACACACTACAAACACATTATATAACAGTACACCCCCCATACACATTATATAGTACAAACATATGCAATGTCACACATATTTAAACACACATTATGCATATATAAACCTCCAGTACACACACATGCACACCTATACATTGAAAATGCATTATCTATATACATATACTTGCACTTACATACATCTAGCTGACAGCTGGTTGTGGATAATGCAACAGCTGATGACTGGGCCCCCTCCTCGAACAAGCGATGCTATTAGGGGGGGGGGGTATATATATCCAGTATTAACAATAATACCAGTATAAAGAAGGAAATATTATCACCATACATATTACTGCTATACTGTTACTGCCCAAATCCTGTATACTGAGACCAATATTACCAATAATACTAGTATACAAGGGGGAAATATTACCACCACACCACAACCACTACCATCACCATCACCACTATATTGTTGCTGACCCAATCCGGTATACTAAATCCATATTACCACCACATACTGATTAACACCACCACATACTGACTAATACCACCGCATACTGACTAACACTGCTGCCACTACTGAATAATCCACTGTACATAGATCACTATCACCTCATCCAGTCATATAGAGGTGGACACAGCTCTACACAGGTTCTGTACACCATATACATTAGAGTGCAGTTATATCAAGTGACTCACAGGGGACGTCTTCTCTGATCAGAGTTGTTCCCCTTTAATTTTCTTCTTCTTCTGCCCTGGGCCATTCTCCAACCACGAATCCACAGAATCTGCTAGACAAATATATTAGGCTCCTCACTCTGGCACCATCCTCATCTCTCTACACACTGCACATCTGTATCGGCCCCTTTACACCCTCATTTAGTGAGTAGGCTGACACTATGTGATCCCCCTCTAGTATATGGCCCCCCCTCTATTCAGCCTCCTTATAGATGGCCCCTTGTTCAGTCTTCCCTATATATGACCCCATGTGCATCTCCTTGAGAACCCCCCTCTGTGTAGTCCCCCCTATAGTATATGGTACCCCTCTTTGTAGCCCTCCCTTATAGATGGCCCCCTCTTTGTAGCCCTCCCTTATAGATGGCCCCCTCTTTGTAGTCCCCCTTACAGATAGCCCCCGTGTTGACCCCCTTATAAATGGCACCCGTGTTGTCCATTCCCTTGTAGATGGCCCCCCCTGTGTTGTCCATCCCCCTTATGTTGTCTCCCTTATAGATTGCCCCATTATGTTGTCTCCCCCTTATGTTGTCCCCCCCTTATAGATTGCCCCTTTGTTGTCTGCCCCCTTATAGATTGCCCCTTTATGTTGTCTGCCCCTTTATAGATTGCCCCCTTATGTTGTCTCCCCCCTTATAGATTGCCCCTTTATGTTGTCTCCCCCCTTATAGATTGCCCCCTTATGTTGTCTCCCCCCTTATAGATTGCCCCCTTATGTTGTCTCCCCCCTTATAGATTGCCCCCTTATGTTGTCTCCCCCTTATAGATTGCCCCTTTATGTTGTCTGCCCCTTTATAGATTGCCCCCTTATGTTGTCTTCCCCTTTATAGATTGCCCCCTTATGTTGTCTGCCCCCTTATAGATTGCCCCTTTATGTTGTCTGCCCCATATACATTGCCCCTTTATGTTGTGTGCCCCATATACATTGCCCCTTTATGTTGTCTGCCCCATATAGATTGCCCCTTTATGTTGTCTGCCCCATATAGATTGCCCCTTTATGTTGTCTGCCCCATATAGATTGCCCCTTTATGTTGTCTGCCCCATATACATTGCCCCTTTATGTTGTCTGCCTCCTTTGTGCAGATTGAAAAAACAAAAACACATAACTCACCTAACATCTCGCTCCCACGCCGCGGCTCTCGTCTTCTGCATCGCCCCCGGCCGATGCGCGCTCTCTGGGCATGTCCCCGGCACCGCACACACCAGTGACCTCAGCGTGCGCCTGTGCCGGAAGTACAAGGACGCTGGCTGACGCTGAGGTCACTGATGCGTGCTCTGCTGGGGAATCCCCAGGGAGCGCGTCAGCTGTAGGCGTACTGTTTGATCAGTCTTGTGACCGCAAGCACTGCTCTGCTTGCGGTCACAAGATTGATAGGACAGTACACGGCGCCCATGAGAAGGCAGAGGGGAGCCCGGGAGGAACAGGCACTGGAGGAGGGCGCCGGGCGGACAGCTAGGGGAGCGCTCTGCCTGAACGCCCCCCAGCTGGCCGGGAGTGATGCGCCCTGTGCAAGCGCACAGGTCGCACACCCCAAAGGCCGGCCCTGGCTCTATATACTACACACACAGCTCTGCACTGCATACTACACACACAGCTCTGCACTACATACTACACACACAGCTCTGCTCTATATACTACACACACAGCTCTGCTCTATATACTACACACACAGCTCTGCACTACATACTACACACACAGCTCTGCACTACATACTACACACACAGCTCTGCTCTATATACTACACACACAGCTCTGCTCTATATACTACACACACAGCTCTGCTCTATATACTACACACACAGCTCTGCTCTATATACTACACACACAGCTCTGCTCTATATACTACACACACAGCTCTGCACTATATACTACACACAGCTCTGCTCTATATACTACACACACAGCTCTGCTCTATATACTACACACACAGCTCTGCTCTATATACTACACACACAGCTCTGCTCTATATACTACACACACAGCTCTGCTCTGTATACTACATACACAGCTCTGCTCTATATACTACACACACAGCTCTGCTCTACATACTACACACACAGCTCTGCTCTATATACTACACACACAGCTCTGCTCTATATACTACACACACAGCTCTGCTCTATATACTACACACACAGCTCTGCTCTATATACTACACACACAGCTCTGCTCTATATACTACACACACAGCTCTGCACTATATACTACACACAGCTCTGCTCTATATACTACACACACAGCTCTGCTCTGTATACTACACACACAGCTCTGCACTATATATCAGTGATTTTCAACCTTTTTTGAGCCACGGCACACTTTTTATACTTAAAAAATCCCGGGGCACACCACCAACCAAAATGGCACAAAATGACACTAAAACTGTACATATTATACATATAGTTAATAATATAGATTCTAAATGTAAATGATTCTAAACTTCTGTCCACCATACTTCTCCCCCCTACTTCTCTCCTGTGCTTCTCTCCACCATACTTCTCCCCCCTACTTCTCTCCTGTGCTTCTCTCCACCATACTTCTTCCCCCTGCTTCTCCCCCATGCTTCTCTCCACCATACTTCTCCCCCCTACTTTTCTCCTGTGCTTCTCTCCACCATACTTCTCCCCCATGCTTCTCTCCTGTGCTTCTCTCCACCATACTTCTCCCCCATGCTTCTCTCCTGTGCTTCTCTCCACCATACTTCTCCCCCCTACTTTTCTCCTGTGCTTCTCTCCACCATACTTCTCCCCCATGCTTCTCTCCTGTGCTTCTCTCCACCATACTTCTCCCCCATGCTTCTCTCCTGTGCTTCTCTCCACCATACTTCTCCCCCATGCTTCTCTCCTGTGCTTCTCTCCACCATACTTCTCCCCCCTACTTTTCTCCTGTGCTTCTCTCCACCATACTTCTCCCCCATGCTTCTCTCCTGTGCTTCTCTCCACCATACTTCTCCCCCATGCTTCTCTCCTGTGCTTCTCTCCACCATACTTCTCCCCCCTGCTTCTCTCCTGTGCTTCTCTCCACCATACTTCTCTCCCCCCTGCTTCTCTCCCCTGTTTTTCCCCCATCCCCAGGTTTCTCTCCCCCATTGTTTTCTCCTGTTTCACAGGGGCACCATAGTTTGGGGAACTTTCCCCGCGGCACACTGGTTGAAAATCACTGCTATATACTATACACACAGCTCTGCTCTATATACTAAACACAGCTCTGCCCTATATACTACACACACAGCTCTGCACTATATACTACACTAATTTACTTCTGTTTGAAAATCTCCAGTCTTCCTGTACTTGTCAGCTGCTGTATGTTCTGTAGGAAGTGGTGTAGTGCTCTCTGCTGCCACCTCTGTCCATGTCAGGAACTGTCCAGAGCAGAAGAGATTTTCTATGGGGCTTTGCTGCTGCTCTGGACAGTTCCTGACATGGACAGAGGTGGCAGCAGAGAGCACTGTGTCAGACTGGAGAAAATACACCACTTCCTGCAGGACATACAGCAGCTGATAAGTACTGGAAGACTGGAGATTTTTTAATAGAAGTAAATTCCAAATCTGTATAAGTTTCTGACACCAGCTGATTTGAAAGAGATTTTTTTTTCGCTGGAGTTCCCCTTTAAGGCTGGGTTCACACTACGTATATTTCAGTCAGTATTGCAACCAAAACCAGGAGTGGATTAAAAACGCAGAAAGGATCTGTTCACACAATGCTGAAATTGAGTGGACGGCCGCCATTTAGTGGCAAATATTTGCTGTTATTTTAGAACAACGGCTGTTATATTAAAATAATAATGGCCGTTATTTACTGTTATATGGCGGCCATCCACTCAATTTCAACATTGTGTGAACAGAGCCTTTCTGTGTTTTTAATCCACTCCTGGTTTTGGTTGCAATACTGACTGAATTATACTGACTGAAATATACGTAGTGTGAACGCAGCCTAAGTCTGTTTCACAAATTGTTAGTTATGCTGCACACTATTGGGAGCAATGTCCTTACAATCCACCACAGTCGCTGGTTTATTCACTATAAGGTTTATTGGAAAATAAGCTGCAGATCTGACAGTGACATCAGCTCCGGCTCTGTACACCTGTTAGAGCGGCCATGTCAGGAGTAGGAGACACACAACGGCCGCAGTCAGGACGCCCATCTGGACGCTTCTTCCACCGCTGCATTCAAACTTCACTTTCACTGCTGTTTCTCCAATATTCACAGATCCGCTGCCCAGACCACAGAAACTCTCTGTTGTGCACCCTTGAAGGATTCCTCCCACTCCTGCGGAGATTTTATGGTTATAGTAAATCAAAAATTCTACAAAAATTCATCAAATTCCACAAAATGTTCAGGGGAGTTAAAATCCCACCATTCTAGTGTCCACAGGATTTCACTATCCTTTATGGGTAACGGAGACAGCGGTGGGTGTGATTGGTTTATTATTACTTGTATGGGAAGAAATGTGTGCTACCAGCTCTGGCCACAAGATGGCAGCAATACAAAAGGAATTTGCATACAGCACGAAGGCCGTACAGACGTTCTGTGTTTCACGGACGGGCTGTTTGTGGAAGGTCTGACGTGGAGTTCCCGTGGAAATCTGTGAAACACGGAACATGTGTAAAAGTCCTTACTCCTCGCTATATATATCGATCTGATAGGGCCTGTACACTTCCTCCCTGCACTCTCCTGGATGCTATACCAGTGCTGTATCTCTGGCATCAAGTATGGATCAACAATAGCTACATAGAGCTATAGAAGAGAAGGGAGGCAAAGCAAAGGCAGCTATGCAGAATCCCTGGAGAAAACTTCCCCTGCTCTGGACAGTTCCTGACATGTACAGAGGTGGCAGCAGAGAGCACTGTGTCAGACTGGAAAGAATATGACACCTCCTGCAGGACATACAGCAGCTGATAAGTACTGGAAGACTGGAGATTTTTAAATAGAAGTAAATCACAACTCTATATAACTTTCTGACACCAGTTTATTTTAAAGAAAAAATATATTCATTGGAGTACCCCTTTAATATGGATTTACCTGGTGAGCTGCTGTTTATTATTATTATTATTATTATTATTATTATTATTATTATTGTTGTTGTTAAAAACAAGCTGAATAAGTTAATATACTAAATGTTCAATGTTTAATAAATGTTCAGGAATAATAATAGTACAAAAATATGAGGGTTATTAAAGGGGACCCGTCACCACTCCTAAGGGGTTTCTTTCTGTACATTGTTGTATTCCCTGTGATAGAGCCATTGTGGATCACCTATTCCTGTAGCTGTGTGATGTGCCGATCCGCTGTAATTCTTACTAGAAATGTATGACTGAATAACCAACTGGGTGTTACCAATAGGGGGTGTGTCCTTCTATAGTCCAGCATTGTCAGCTCTGATTGGATGTAGTTTTATGAAACTAACCGACATTTATTCATGAAGAATCTGCCCTGGTAAATTGGAAACTTATTTTAACCCTGTAAGGACACAGGAGGTAAATGTGTGCCTCTGTGTGGGTAAAGAGGAGATGGCTCCCGTCTATATACCAGGCAGCTCCAGTCAGTCAGTAGATGGGTGCTGCCACTGATAGCTGACATGGAGTGATCACCAGTACTGGCCATTTAACCATTTAGATGCCTTTGTCAAAACTGACAGCTGCATTTAAATGGCCTGGGTCATTGGTGGCACATTGGTCCAGATAGGCTTCCCGCAGCAAGATTTTGGGGATCTAATCCATTGTCAGTGCAGCCCGAGGCCTCCCAGTCTGCCCGGCATCAGCGATTGCTTCAGGCTGAAGCAAGCGAGTGCAGAATCATGGATCAATGCAGTACATGTATACTGCACAGATCCCTATGAGCAATCATAGTATTGCTCATAGAAGTCCCACAGGGGGAGGCTGCAAAAAAAAAAATAAAATAAAAAAAAAAAAAAAAATATATATATATATATATATATATATATATATAAAATAAACATATAAATCAACACCCCCTTTCCTATTTGTTTAAATAAAAAATATAAACAAAATAAATAATAAACCTATTTGGTATCACCGCATGCGGACTCACCCAAACTATTAAATTATCCCCATCCAGATCTCACACGGTAAACGGCGTAAGTGCAAAAAAATCCTGAAATGCAAAACTGCTGCTGACGTTACATCCCAGAAAAAAACTTTAATAAAAAGTGATCAAAAAGTGGCATATACGCCCTACAGACTGAAGGATAAAAAGCGTTATAAGAGTCAGAATAGAGCAATTTTAAGCGCACTTAGGCCGGGTTCACACTGCGTTTTTGCTGTCCGCTTAGCATACCCGTTTTAAAATGACTTTTAACGTACACAGAAACGTGGTCAACAACGCTTTTGTGTACGCTAAAAAAATAGAAAGAAAAAAAAAGCATAAAATGTTTACATTAAACGGACTGAAAAACTGCAGTGTGAACCCGGCCTTATTTATCTATTTATTTTACATTTTTATTTTTTAAGGGTGCGTTCACACCTACAGGATCTGCAGCTGATTTTCTGCAGCAGATTTCAGTTAAATAACTGAACACAGCATCAAATCTGATGCTGTGTTCAGTTATTTAACTGAAATCTGCAGCAGAAAATCAGCTGCAGATTCTGTAGGTGTGAACTCACCATAAAAGTAGTAAAATAAAATAGAATGTTTATCGCTGTAATCGTACCGACTCCCACAAAGTACAATTGGTGTTGCAGAAGATAAGGGCTCGTATGGGTCTGTAGGGGAAAAAAACGAAGGCGATACGGCCTTTCAAAGACAAGGAGGAAAAAACTAAAATGCTAAACCAAAAATTGTCTGTGGCCTTAAAGGGGTTATCTGGCACTACAAAAATATGTCCGCCTTCTTCCAGAGACAGCACCGCTCTTGTCTCCAGGTTGGGGGGCAGGTTTTGTAACTCTGTTCCATTGAAGTGAATGGAGCTCAATTGCAAACCGCACCTGACCTGGAGACAAGAGTGCTGCTGTCTCTGGAAGAAGGCGGCCATGCTTTTGTAGCACTGGATAATCCCTTTAAAGGTTAAAGGAGTTTTCCAGTGCTACAAAAACATGGCCACGTTTCCCCCTCTCCAGGTCAGGTGGGGTTTGCAATTAAGCTTCATTTACTTCAATGGAAGTGAGTTCCGAACCCCACCCAATCTGGAGACAAGAGAAGGGGACGAGTGGCCATGTTTTGTAGTGCTGGATAACCCCTTTAAGGTGAAATAATAGAACTAGAGAAGCTGTAGACGAGTCACCTGTTGTTTCTGCTGTGGCATGGAGACATCGGTTCTCCTGTCCTGTGCACTTTATGGTTGCTGACGACTGACAGGTGGAGCTTAATATATTCACGCAGAACGGACACTCCACACCGTTGGGCTGAGAGCTGATGGGGACATCTATGATGGAGAGGAGAGGGAAAGAGAACTGTGTATTATATAGGGTGTAACATAGCAGAATATAGCCCACTCGGCCACCACGTCTTGGGTCCAGCCTTTTAACTGTATGTGCTCCGGATCAACACTTACAGATAAATGCAGCACTGTAGATTGAGCGAGCGAGGAGCCATTTGCTCCTCGCCCTGCCAATTACTCTTATGGCCACAGGCAGCATTATGCCTCCAGCCACAAGAGGTCGCTCTCTCCCTCTGCACCCCGAAGCACAAGTGACGTCTATTGTGTCCTCGCAGACAGGAAGAAGAGACGTCGGTGTACAGCACTGATGGGTAATTTTTTAATTACAGAAGGGTGGGGGAGGGGTGAGTACATTGGGGTGGGGAGGATAACTACGGAGGGCACAGGGGAGGATGGGATAGATGGGAGGGTCATTTCCTCCTTACCAGTGACCACCATGTTTGTGCCTGTATATAGTCAATGTGACATCTTCAGAGTGAGCGACTTACATTCAGGACCCTCAGGAGTACAGTTATCCGTCTCACAACAAGTCGTGACCATCCGGATTTTCGATGGACTCAAGTCAATGTTCCCCTTTAAGGAACACTCATTTGTAGGTGCGCACGACCTCAAGACATTCTTAAAAGTCTGACCACCTGTGAATGGACACAAAGGAGATTATCTTCTGAAGGTCTGACCCTAAGGAAGATGTACCGGATACACTACGCATTCACCTAGACAACCGCTTGTTATATAGAAGCAGGTGCAGTGATCAGCTGATCACCCCCAGGTTCACATCACGATTTTGCTATCCGTTAATGTATCCGTTCTATGAAAAAACGGATGCTGGTGTACGCCATATGGTTTGATCCGCTTTCTATTGACTTACATTATAAAAGAAATGGACCAAACGGATACAGTTACACGGATTGCAAAATTGTGATGTGAACCAAGCCTTACAATGTGTTACACGCAGCTTTCAGGCTACGGCCGGAGTGATCCTAAGCCATGAACCATTTGATCGCTGCTTTAACAAACTTTATCAAACAAACACATACACACACATATACAATATATCTACACAGTGGTACCTTGGTTTAAGAGTAACTTGGATTAAGTAACTTTGGTTTAAGAGCTCACAGTTATTCAAAATTGTGATTTGGTGTAAGAGCATTGCTTTGGTTTAAGAGCTCCCTGTACTGGGTGGGAGGGGGAGTGGGGGAGGGGCATGGTCTGCATAGCGGGGTCTACAGCCCTGTACTCTGACCCAGGAAGTGTCCCTTCCAAATCATAGCAGATCCACTTCAGACTGGGGCTTACATCAGGGGACAGGACTGTGGAGGTAATCACTTAATAGCTGTAACCCCTCTCTCCCCGGACAGAGAGCACGGCATTTATGTGCCCACATCTGTCCTGCTCATTCCTTCATGCTCCCTGCAGTCTGTCAGCCCTTGTGTTTCCCATTCTCTCCATTGCTGCTATAATGTGCCTGCACTTACACTCAGCTATGCACACTGCTGCTATAATGTGCCTCAGCTATACACACTGCTGCTATAATGTGCCTGCACTTACACTCAGCTGTACACACTGCTGCTGCTATAATGTGCCTGCACTCACACTCAGCTATACAGACTGCTGCTATAACATGCCTGCACTCACTCAGCTATACAAACTGCTGCTATAATGTACATGCACTCACACTCAGCTATACACACTGCTGCTATATTGTGCCTGCACTCCAGGCCCGCTTCTGCCATGAGGCGGAATGAGCCTTCCGCCTCAGGCGGCAGATTTTGAGGTCCGGCAGGGGGCGGCATTATGTCCCCCCTGCTGTCATTTTTGTTAAGTATCAAAAATGACAGCGGCCGCTCACCTGTCCCGTCGCCCGCGCTCTCCACATCCCGTCAGGTCCTGCGATGTCACCCTACAGCTGTCACGGAGCTCCAGGCTGTGGTGAGTGCCCGGGGTCGGTGGGGGACGTGCTGGGGTGATCGGGTCGCTCGGGTCCGCCCCGCGCGACCCAATCACCCCACTCACTCACCACAGCCTGGAGGTCCGTGACAGCTGCAGGGTGACGTCGCGGGACCTGACGGGATGTGGAGACAGCGGAGAGCGCGGGCCGGCTGCGGCGTGGGACAGGTTAGCTGCTGGCTGGGGGGGGGGGGTGGGGGGACGTCAGAGGGGGGCGATGCCGGCCATCACTCGGGGGCGGCCGCCTGAGGTTTGCCTCAGGCGGCAGAGACCCCAGAATCGGCCCTGCTGCACTCACACTCAGTTATACACACTGCTGCTATGATGTGCCTGTACATACACTCAGCTATACACACTGCTGCTATAATGTGCCTGCACTTACACTCCTCCATTCACACTGCTGTATAGAAAAGTTTCTGTCACTTTCCTCCTGTACAGCTATTTCATTCTCACTTCCTGATTGGTCTATGCTGAACTAACCCGCCCTTCCCCATTGCTGTCATGTGACCACACAGACCTCTGACAGCAGCCCTGCTTATCTATTATATATCACATATCCAGCTGCTGTGTTATCAGGGTTATACAGTTACTATACATTATATACCACATGCTGCTATACTGTACAGTAACTTATATATCACATATCCAGCTGCTGCAGTGTTATCAGGGTTATACAGTTACTATACATTATACACCACATGCTGCTATACTGTACAGTAACTTATATATCACATATCCAGCTGCTGTGTTATTAGGGTTATACAGTTACTATACATTATACACCACATACTGATTGCTATACTGTACAGTAACTTATATATCACATATCCAGCTGCTGTGTTATCAGGGTTATACAGTTACTATACATTATATACCACATGCTGCTATACTGTACAGTAACTTATATATCACATATCCAGCTGCTGTTATCAGGGTTATACAGTTACTATACATTATACACCACATGCTGCTATACTGTACAGTAACTTATATATCACATATCCAGCTGCTGTGTTATCAGGGTTATACAGTTACTATACATTATACACCACATACTGATTGCTATACTGTACAGTAACTTATATATCACATATCCAGCTGCTGTGTTATCAGGGTTATACAGTTACTATACATTATATACCACATGCTGATTTCTATACTGTACAGTAACTTATATATCACATATCCAGCTCCTGTGTTATCAGGGTTATACAGTTACTATACATTATACACCACATGCTGCTATACTGTACAGTAACTTATATATCACATATCCAGCTGCTGTGTTATCAGGGTTATACAGTTACTATACATTATATACCACATGCTGCTATACTGTACAGTAACTTATATATCACATATCCAGCTGCTGTGTTATCAGGGTTATACAGTTACTGTACATTATACTCCACATGCTGATTGCTATACTGTACAGTAACTTATATATCACATATCCAGCTGCTGCTGTGTTATCAGGGTTACAAAGTTACTATACATTATATACCACATGCTGCTATACTGTACAGTAACTTATATATCACATATCCAGCTGCTGCTGTGTTATCAGGGTTATACAGTTACTATACATTATATACCACATGCTGCTATACTGTACAGTAACTTATATATCACATATCCAGCTGCTGCTGTGTTATCAGGGTTATACAGTTACTATACATTATATACCACATGCTGCTATACTGTACAGTAACTTATATATCACATATCCAGCTGTTTCTAAATGTTTGTTTCATCTGTTCTAAATGTTATTCAGAATAAAAAATTAACTCACCGATGATGGTTTCTCCGTATGTAGATCCGCACACAAGGCCCGGAGCACAGGTCACGCTGGAACCAGAGCATGTGGTGGAAGAATCCTTACACTCCACACATGAGAGAGCTCGGCCTGCAAATACATGAATTATAGAGATTTCCCAATACTTAATGTGTAATTCTGTCATTTACATTTTTTTTTGCAGAAATCAATAGTACAAGCCATTATAAGAAACTCTGTAATAGGTTTTATTAGGCAAAGAAGCCTCTTTCTGTACTTCCTGTTGTTTCCCAGCCTCCCCCCTCACTTCTTATCTGTACATTATCAGGCAAAGTCGTCTTCATTACAGAGCAGCAAAGTAAAGACGGGTTTGCTGAGTCCCATTATAACCTATGGAGGGGGGAGGGGCCAAGGGGGATGAGTGAGCAGGAAGAGGAGACAAGCAGCCCTGCAGTTTGGAGACTGTCAGATGTGTAGTATGATAATACTTTCTTGTTTAGGTTTTTTTTTTTTCAGGCAATAATTGATAGGTCATCAATATTAGATCTATGGATAGCTAATACCGAGCACCCCCACTGATCAGCTGTTTGTCAGAGCTGTGGTGTATGTATGCACAGTGAAACAGCTCCATACACCGTGTAGTGGCCAAGCTGGGTAACTGCAGCTCAGCCTTCATTCCATTGAAAGGGAGCTGTGCTGCAGTAACCCAGCGTGGCCACTATAGAGCTGTCTGGAGCTGTATGGAGTTGTCTGCTTCTTGCAGTGTTTTGCAGTGTATGGCAGGATCATCTGCAAAGGGATGGGACTGCTGCTGGGGAGAGTAGGTTGGCAGCCGGGTGTCAGAGTTAGGTCCATTCAGAAGAATCAGGAAAGGTGTCACAGGTTCAGGGTGAGGTACTGGCAGGGGGGTAAGGGTGAGGTACTAGCAGGGGGCACAGGTTCAGGGTGAGGTACTGGCAGGGGGCACAGGTTCAGGGTGAGGTACTGGCAGGGGGCACAGGCCCATGGTAAGGTACTGGCAGGGGGGTCAGGGTGAGGTACTGGCAGGGGGCACAGGGTCAGGGTGAGGTACTGGCAAGGGGCACAGGTTCAGGGTGAGGTACTGGCAGGGGGCACGGGCCCATGATAAGGTACTGGCAGAGGGGTCTGGGTGAGGTACTAGCAGGGGGCACAGGTTCAGGGTGAGGTACTGGCAGGGGGCACCGGATCAGGGTGAGGTACTGGCAGGGGGCACAGGTTCAGGGTGAGGTACTGGAAGGGGGCACAGGTTCAGGGTGAGGTACTGGCAGGGGGCACAGGTTAAGGGTGAGGTACTGGTAGCGGGCACAGGGTGAGGTACTGGCAGGGGGCACAGGGTTAGAATGAGGTACTGCCAGGGGGGTCAGGGTGAGGTACTAGCAGGGGGCACAGGTTCAGGGTGAGGTACTGGCAGGGGGCACAGGGTCAGGGTGAGGTACTGGCAGGGGGCACAGGTTCAGGGTGAGGTACTGGCAGGGGGCACAGGGTAAGGGTGAGGTACTGGCAGGGGGCACAGGTTCAGGGTGAGGTACTGGCAGGGGGCACAGGGTCAGGGTGAGGTACTGGCAGGGGGCACAGGATCAGGGTGAGGTACTGGTAGGGGGCATAGGTTCAAGGTGAGGTACTGGCAGGGGGCACAGGTTCAGGGTAAGGTATTGGCAGGGGGCACAGCTTCAGGGTGAGGTACTGGCAAGGGGCACAGCTTCAAGGTGAGGTACTAGCAGGGGGCACAGGGTCAGGGTGAGGTACTGGCAGGGGGCACAGGTTCAGGGTATGGTACTGGCAGGGGGCACAGGTTCATGGTGAGGTACTGGCAGGGGGCACAGGTTCAGGGTGAGGTACAGGCAGGGGGCACAGGGTCAGGGTGAGGTACTGGCAGGGGGCACAGGGTCAGGGTGAGGTACTGGCCGGGCCACAGGTTCAGGGTGAGGTATTGGCAGGGGGCACAGGCTCAGGGTGAGGTACTGGCAGGGGGCACAGGTTCAGGGTGAGGTACTGGCAGGGGGCACAGGGTCAGGGTGAGGTACTGGCAGGGGGGTCAGGGTGAGGTACTGGCCGGGGCACAGGTTCAGGGTGAGGTACTGGCAGGGGGCACAGGGTCAGGGTGAGGTACTGGCAGGGGGCACAGGTTCAGGGTGAGGTACTGGCAGGGGGCACAGGTTCAGGGTGAGGTACTGGCAGGGGGCACAGGTTCAGGGTGAGGTACTGGCAGGGGGCACAGGTTCAGGGTGAGGTACTGGCAGGGGGCACAGGGTCAGGGTGAGGTACTGGCAGGTTGAACAGGTTCAGGGTGAGGTACTGGCAGGGGGCACAGGGTCAGGGTGAGGTACTGGCAGATGAACACAAAAGAAGGTGACAAATTCAGCTCTGCTACATCTATAAAATGTACCTGTTGCTGCCAGCGCTGAGAGAATGGTGAGGATTCCAAGGACGGACGGCATGATGATGTCTTCTCTTCTTTGGTATCTTGGTATCCAGCAATGTGTAGACGGGGCGCTCATATATATATAGGTATATACAGGGAGGGGCCGGTGAGGAAATCAAAAAAATAAATATAAAAGTCATCTGAGACTTTTTGGCTTATAATTTTATGTAAACTAGTTTTATTATGTTGTAGTTTATAGGTGTTAGTGGGGAGAGTTGTCAGAGGTGCGGCCTGATCTTCTTACTCATGGGACCATGGGAGTAGTGTAGTTATCATAGATCCTTGGTACGAACTATGGTGGTCGATATTAGGCTATATCCAGAATTTGGTCACATGACATCCCACAAAAATTGTAATAAAAAGGGCTAAAAAATTCAGATGGTGCCGATAAAAGCTTCATAGACCGAAAAGAGACAAAATTGTAGTGGTCAGAAAATGAAAATGAGAATGATTTTTTATTAACCCCTTAGAGGACTGGGCCAATTTACTTTTTTGCATTTCCCTCCTTGTGCTTAAAAGCCCATAGCAGTTGCATTTTTTCACCTAGAAACCCACATGAGCCCTTATTTTTTGCATCACTAATTGTACATTGCAATGATAGGCTGAATTTGTTCATAAAGTACACTGCAAAAGCAGGAAAAAATTGTGGTGAAATTGAAAAATAAAAAATAAAAAAAACCTTTATTTATTTATTTATTTTACACCGTTTGCCCATGGGTTATATATGTTATATATGTTCCTTAAGTCGTTACAATTACAATAATATATAGCATGTATAACTTTTCTTGTATCGGATGGCTTTTAAAAAATTCAAACCATTGTTAACAAATATACGGTCCTTAAAACCGCTCCATTCCCCGGCTTATAGCACTTTTATCCTTTGGTCTATGGGGCTGTGTCAGGTGTCATTTTTTGCGCCATGATGTGTTCTTTCTATCGGTACCTTGATTGCACATATACGACTTTTTGATCGCTGGATTTTTTAATTTTTTCTGGATTTGATGCTACCAAAAATGCACAATTTTTCACTTTGGGATTTTTTTGCACTGACGCCGTTTACCGTGCGAGATCAGGAATGTGATTAATTAATAGTTCGGGCGATTATGCACACGGTGAAAACAAACATGTTTACTTATTTTTTTATTTATTTTTATTTATAACAATTGAAAAGGGGGGTGATTCAAACTTTTATTAGGGGAGGGGATTTTTTTTATTAACAACCCTTTTTTTTTACAGGGGTTATTCCCCCTGGAGTTGAGTTATTCCCCCTGGGGGTTATTCCCCCCTGGGGTTAGGGTTATTCCCTCCCTGGGGTTAGGGTTATTCCCCCTGGGGTTAGGGTTATTCCCCCCTGGGGTTAGGGTTATTCCCCCCCCCTGGGGGTAGGGTTATTCCCCCTGGGGTTAGGGTTATTCCCCCCCTGGAGTTAGGGTTATTCCCCCTGGGGTTAGGGTCATCACCCTGGGGTTAGGGTTATTCCCCCTGGGGTTAGGGTTATTCCCCCCCTGGGGTTAGGGTTATTCCCCCCCCCTGGGGTTAGGGTTATCCCCCCTGGGGTTACGGTTATCCCCCCCCTGGGGTTAGGGTTATTCCCCCTGGGGTTAGGGTCATCCCCCTGGGGTTAGGGTTATCCCCCCTGGGGTTACAGTTATCCCCCCCTGGGGTTAGGGTTATTCCCCCCTGGGGGACTTCTAGTATAAGCACAATGATCTCTCATTGAGATCTCTGCATTATAGATATACAGCATAGAACAATGAGATCGGAACTCGATTGCTTTCGGCTGCAGCAGCCAAAAGCAATTGAGTGCCGAGCCGGGATCAGCGGCATTACGGCGCAGACACCGTCCGGTGCCGGATGTGTGGATTTTGCATTTTTTAAATTTTACCAGACCGATAAGTCTTTATTTTTTCCATTATAAAGTACAATTGGTTATGTAAGAAGCAAGCCCTCATATACCAACCCCAAAGCATAAAGGTCCTATGTTATTAAGGGGTCTTGTAAATTGTTAGGATTTGTAGAACTTGGTTGCCCAGATCTTGAACATATATAATAAAATTCTGGTTCAGCTCCTTCGCCAGAAACCCAGCACATTTTCTTTTTAAATATATACAGTGTACTTTTTGTTTACACGTCACTTTTTTATGTAAAACCTGTGCAAATACACAACTGCTTTGCAGTCTAAACCTTTATTGTATCCCCATATAACTTTTTTATACCTACTTTTATTGGCAGTGAAATCAAAAGAGCAAAACTTCTGCATGAACAGAGGCGCAATATAGAGTCAAAATGTATAACACCCTGGTAAGAAACCTGTGTTATGTTCCCATAGGACTGGGACGCTGAGGATGAGTGTAGTTTTCTTACCTTCACCCTCTTGATCTCAGACATACCGTACATCACCTCAACTTTTATGAAGAGGAAAAGACTAGCCTGTCCTCATAAGAGGCCCCTTTAAGACTTAGATATAGGGATGCCACCACCAAATGTCTTGCCAGTGGTTTGAGAGCCGGATTGAGCAATAGTGGGGACGGTAGGCACCCGGACATGTTCCTTTTTTCAAGGGAATAGTTTTGAAGAGGAAACCTGGGGTGTGTACTTTGGTTTTAGGGGTGTTATAAAATGTATCAATATAGACGATGGCGTAACAGTCCAAGACAGGACGAAGCCAGGCCCAACTTATTGTCAGCATCAATCGCTAGAAGGGCAGAGGGGGTATTATTATAGTTACGCTTCTCAACCCCATATTGGACCACCAGGACCTGCCCAAAATGGAACCCACCTGGTGAGGTCCTATGAGCGGGGGTAATAAGGATGCCAGCCCATCTGCCATCATTGTAATATTCTCATTTATGAGTAATATTCTGCAGAGAGAACCCAAAAGAAGAGGGTGTCTCTGCGGTTTATGGAGAACCAGCCAGTGGGGGCTTCTGGCAGCTGGATAATTCTGGGCCGTGGTGGATCATGGTGGTAGATAAATACAGTTCTCTCTCTTCTTATCCGCACTCACTTACTGCAAAGCAGTCTAGCAGTTCACAGTCAGTAATACTAATGCACAAACTATTTACCACCTTGTAATCAGATACGTCCCATAACATTGTAATCTTATTTTAAGGGCTGTACAAAGTGCAGAAACACAGTGGTACAAGAGTCCGTCTTCATAAAACTCCTGAACTACAATACTGATATGTGGTAAAGTTGGGATTGCATTATATTTCAGTTTCCTGTCCGCCCACTACATACGGCCAAGTTGCTTAATAAGTCTTGTAAAATCCATGTCCACTCCAACTGTGAAGGACGGATTTACTTTTTATCCACCTTGTTTTTTAAGTGACTATCCCTGTCCAAATTAAGTAAGCTGAGCGCTAGCGACGAGGACGACACCAGGCAAAAAAGACGGTATAACCCCCTCTCTCAGCTGAGTTAAGAGTGCACACTCATGCTTTATTTTGTTTCACATTAAATATAGAAACTTTCAATACAGGCGGGGTTTCGAGTTCCAAGACACATACATATCACACTCTGATAGGTCAATCCATAGATGTCAGCCGTTTCCTGTCTTGCGTAGTCAGGCTGTGTCAACGTGCTGTTTACCATATATTGATTTTATAACAATGTCTCTCTCTTGTGCCTGTATTGTGGCTGCGCTTTGGGTTCAAGGTGCTGTGCTCATAGGCCTGCTGCCAGCATCCCTCTCCTTCTGAAGCCATTTTAAGGATAACAATGTTTTTATTCAAAGTAACATTCACACAACAACTTGGCCCACTTAAAGGGGTATTCTACCCAAACATAACTTTTGATATGTTGCTGCCCATGGTGACACTAACAATTCCTTCCATACTTATATTATCTATTCAGTCTCCTTCCCCCAGTTACCAGCTGCCGCTTTCTGCTGAAGACACAAAAATCTGTGTGTGAGCTTTTCGATCTGAATTTTTTGGGGGCACATTCCCAGGGTGTAAAATGTAATTTTTGTGGGCTCACTCCTAGGGCCTTAAAAGTTTATTTTTGTAAGGCACACCTCAAGGGCCTAAAATTTTATGTTTGTGGGGCTCACCTCAACATCATCCAAATGAATTTTTTGTTGGTTTGAATTTTAACTTCTGAAAATCAATTTCTTGCTGTTCATCAAATGTTGGAGGGCTCACCTCTTGGTCATCTAAATCACTTTTTGGAGAGCTCACCTCAAGGGCCTCTAAGTCCATTTTTGGAGGGCTCACCTAATGGTACTCAAACTCCATTTCTGAGATCCACAACCCTTTATGTGTAATAAAAGGCGTATGGAAGTGACAGATGACTTTCAAAATTTAAAGAGGACGTGTCTGACCACATATCACACACACACACTATGACAGTTAGGGGTGAGTGCTGCTTGATTTCCCCCTTGCCTATGCCATCTGTGGTTGTCATAGGTAATATGATTTAAAGGGGTGCAGGAAAATGTTTCTTTGCCTTACAATTTGGCTATCTGTCCATCATAATGTAGAGGAAAGAAGGTTTCCTGGTGTTTTTTCTATTTTGAATAGAGGTTATATTGTGTTTGGAGTGTATTGTAGACAGGCTGTGATGTGGTGTAATGCTGCGACTTTGGCGTGTTAGATGCACCCAGGCATGCTCCCCTGCTGTCCCAGTTGCATCCAGAGGTGTTGGCATCATTTCCTGAGGTGTCACGGTGGACTTGGAAACCTAAATACGACCACTAGGAGATCACAAAGTCCCAAGCATTTTTCTCCCATAGACTTTAATGGAATTCGATATTAGATCGAATAGTCGAACTTCGCTGTCTACTCGAATCGAATTTTGAACATTGGAATATTTCACTTCTCGCTCGTCTCTATATTACAGTAACATCTCTACAGGCAACAAGTAGACCTACAAATTCCAAAGACCTAATTCCAGGTGAGGAAAACGAGAACTCTATGAAAACCAATAGTCAAAGGCAAAAGTGTGAAAAGCAATGGAGGAGAATAACTACAGTACGTTACTTTTATTCAGTTTATTGTAAATGAATGTGAAAACCTCACAACAATTAGAGATCAGCATCAGCCCTTCCAGCAATAGAAGGCACACAGTGCTCGGAGACAGGACGCCTTCTGGAAGCTTCTTCAACCACTGGAGCATGCATACTGGATCTTCATTGATATTCCTCCAGCGCTATAAGACTGGACGCCAAGTCTGCAGACGCTCTGTGTTGCACAACCCCGATAGGCTGTTACAGCTTCTAATCCTGCAGAGATGCATAAGAAGTTTAGTAAAATTGCACTCAGGATCTGCAGGACAGACTGAAAAATAATGGCAGAGTTGCAATTTTTCCCCCTTCTTTAAAGAGTCTCTGTCAGTAGGATTGTGGTGTCCTATCTCATCATAACATAAACTAGTGAGAGAGAAGCAGAACAGGATGATGTATCACTTACATTGTTCTGTGCAGCTGATCCAGAGATCTCCTCCTGAATAACATGGACAATAATTGCTCCTCTTCATTATGTGCATGAGCCAAGTAGTCCTGGATATTCATGAGAAGCAGAAAACTCCACCCACTAGCTGCTGATTGTCAGTTATCTATCCATGCTGTGTATAGGCAGTCACCTGTTATTAGCAGCTGGAGGTCCGGGGGAAGGGGTGTGGCAAGAATCACATTCTCCTGCATATTAGGAGAACAGCTGAACATAATGATGTATGTAATACACCGATCTGTTCAGCACTTCTGTCACCAGTTTATGCTGCCCTCTTTTAAGGCGGAATAAAACTAGTGACAGATTCCCTTTAACCTCTTAAGGACCCATGACGTACCGGTACGCAGGCCCGGATTGGTAATCTGGCGGAGCGGGCGAATGCCCGCTGGGCCGCCAGGATTACCAATCAGAGGGGCTGCTGGTCCCCCTGCAAACTTACATCGGCCCCTGCAGTGGTTGAGAGAACACCGGCCACCGTGCCGGCCACCGTGCTGTTCCCTCAGCCTCTGCTAATGGGGCTGAGCTGGCATATTCCCTCCGCCCCCTTCCCTCCAGAACACTCAAGGGCCGCTCTGGGGAGCACCATGCTGGCTGTGAGGGAGGAGGACCTGTCAGCAGCTGAGATGGAAGGAGCTTGTCTATGAACAGTAAGGGCCACATGTATCATCCTGCGAACGGACGATTTTCGGCGGAAAGTGCCGATTTGCGTATTTTATTATACGCAAATGGCCGATTTGCGAATAAAATATTCGCAAATCGACACTTTCCGCCGAGTACGCCAGGGGGGGGCGGAAAGGGGGCGTGTAGTGGGCGGAACGGAGGGTGCGGACTCAGAGTCCGCACGATTTACCATCCGTTCCACCCAAATATACTCCGAAAACCTACTGTGGGGGCCAGACTTAATAAATGCCCCCCTAAGTGATTGTTTCTTGTCTTATACTGTGAGTGCAAAGTGAAAGTGTGTATCTATATAGTAGTGTGTACAATATGTGTATTGTGTGTGTAAAGGATTTCTATATATATGTATAGTGTGTATTTATATATGATATATGCATTTACAGTATATATATATATATATATATATATATGTGTGTGTATATATAGTGTATGCATTCCTCTGTAGTATGCTTATGATAAATGCATGTATGAATGTGCAGTAGGCATGCATATAGAGGTCATGTTCACATGGCGTAACATACCGGCCGTTCTGTGGACAGTGTTAGAGAAAATCATTCCAGTCGGTACTGCAGTACCAGACGGATAATCTTCACTGCCGCTGAATTCGGATGCAGGCGCATTAGTGTGTGTCTGCATCCGAATTCCCTGCTGCTCACAATGGAGCGTGCGTCCAGAGTCGCACGCGCCATTGTGTAAACTGACTCGGTTTTCTGTGGCCCCAGACAACTGACATGTCAGTTTCATGCTGCGCCGCTAGGGATCCCGGCTGGAGTGTATACTATGTGTATACACTCCAGTCAAGATTCCTTAGAAAGTACCATTACATAAGTTCCATACCTCCCAACCGTCCCGGATTTCGCGGGACAGTCCCGTTTTCGGGGTGCTGTCCCGCGGTCCCGGAACGGCCCCCGTGTCCTGCAATATATGTGGCCCCAGCGAAAAAAACAATAAACCAGTAACTCACCTGTCCTCCGGTCCCAGCAGCTCCTCTCCCGGCAGAGCGCGCACTCCCGTCATCCTCCGGGGCGGGCAGCGGGGTACAGAGACACTGACTGTACCGGAAGTAATTCATATAGAGGCTGCAGGTCACTTCCGGCACAGTCAGTGTCTCTGTACCCCGCTGCCCGCCCCGGAGGATGACGGGAGCGTGCGCTCTGCCGGGAGAGGAGCTGCTGGGACCGGAGGACAGGTGAATTACTGGTTTATTGTTTTTTTTCCGCTGGGGCCACACTAATGGGGGGAATTGGCTACTCTGTGGGGCGCTATATGGGGGCATTGGCTACTATATGGGGGGATTGGATAATATGTGGGGCACTATATGGGTTATTGGCTACTATGTGGGGCATATATGGGGGCATTGGCTACTATGTGGGGCACTATATGGGGGATTGGCTACTATGTGGGGCACTATATGGGGGATTGGCTACTATGTGGGGCACTATATGGGGGATTGGCTACTATGGGGCATATATGGGGGATTGGCTACTATGTGGGGCATATATGGGGGCATTGGCTACTATGTGGGGCATATATGGAGGATTGGCTACTATGTGGGGCATATATGGGGGATTGGCTACTATGTGGGGCATATATGGGGGCATTGGCTACTATGTGGGGCATATTTGGGGGCATTGGCTACTATGTGGGCACTCTATGGGGGTTTGGCTACTATGTGGGGCACTCTATGGGGGATTGGCTACTATGTGGGGCACTATATGGGGGATTGGCTACTATGGGGCATATATGGGGGATTGGCTACTATGTGGGGCATATATGGGGGCATTGGCTACTATGTGGGGAATATATGGGGGATTGGCTACTATGTGGGGCATATATGGGGGATTGGCTACTATGTGGGGCATATATGGGGGCATTGGCTACTATGTGGGGCATATTTGGGGGCATTGGCTACTATGTGGGCACTCTATGGCGGTTTGGCTACTATGTGGGGCACTCTATGGGGGATTGGCTACTATGTGGGGCACTATATTGAGGGATTGGCTACTATGTGGGGCACTATATGGGGATTGGCTACTATGTGGGGCACTATATGGGGATTGGCTACTATGTGGGGCACTCTATGGGAGATTGGCTACTATGTGGGGCACTATATGGGGGGATTGGCTACTATGTGGGCATATATGGGGGATTGGCTACTATGTGGGGCACTATATGGGGGCATTGGCTACTATGTGGGGCACTATATGGGGGATTGGATAATATGTGGGGCACTATATGGGGGCATTAGCTACTATGTGGGGCACTATGTGGGGATTGGCTACTATGTGGGGCACTATGTGGGGATTGGCTACTATGTGGGCACTATATGGGGGGATTGGCTACTATGTGGGGCACTATATGTGGGGATTGGCTACTATGTGGGGTACTATATGGGGATTGGCTACTATGTGGGGCACTATATGGGGGCATTGGCTACTATGTGGGGCACTATATGGGGGCATTGGATACTATGTGGGGCACTATGTGGGGGATTGGACACTATGTGGGGCACTATGTGGGGGATTGGACACTATGTGGGGGATTGGATACTATGTGGGGCATATATGGAGGCATTGGATACTATGTGGGGCACTATAATGGGGATTGGATACTATATAGGGCATTTTGGGGGGGATTGGATACTATATAGGGCACTATTCAGTCAGCAGCATGTGGTGACTGTAGGGGAGTGGCTATGGAGGGTTGCTATGGGGGCGTGGCTATGGAAGGTTGCTATGGGGGCGTGGCTATGGAGGGTCGCTCTGGGGGCGTGGTTATGGAGGGCGGCTATGGGGGCGTGGCTATGGGGACCGCGGCGCACATGTCCCTCTTTGCTCTTTGCAAAAGTTGGGAGGTATGAAGTTCCATAGTAATCATGGCCGTTGTTACAACAGCCATGATTGTTACGTAACCTACGCAGTGGGAACATGGCTTTATAATGTATATTTGTACAGATTGTGTTCATATGTGCATGTATTAAACAAAATACAAAGGACCACATCTACTTCATGCAAAAATTGTGTCTTTTTATTCTTACAGTATTATATATATTTTGTATATGCAATGTGGTAGAATATGAAAACACATGTTTTGCATGGAGGAGATGCTGTCCTAGTTTATAGTCTACTTTGTGAGAGGGATGCCAGGGGTTGGTTGTAGTGCGCCCAGCCCAAGGGAATCTGCAGTACACAGCGCGACACAAAGGGCCACATGTATCATCCGGCGGACGGATGATTTTTGGTGGAAAGTGCCGATTTGCGTATTATTTTATACGCAAATGGCCGATTTGCGAATAAAATAATCGCAAATCGGCACTTTCCGCCGAGTACGCCAGGGGGCGGAAAGGGGGCGGAAAGTAGGCGGGAAGTGGGCGGAACGGAGGGCGCGGACTCAGAGTCCGCGCGATTTATCATCCGTTCCGCCCAATTCTACGCCGAAAAACCTACTCCAGTACTCAGCTGGCGTAGGTTTTCGGCGGTGCGCACCGGCGCGCACAGGATTTATGTACAGGCAGTCCGCCTCTACATAAATCTCCGTACCGCCGGAGCTGCGGGGGCATTTTTAAGTCCGGCGTAAAAAACGCCGGACTTAATAAATGCCTCCCAAAGTGTATACTGCCTGTGGTAGACAAATTGTGCCGACATGTGACCATACACAAACTGTAGCATCAGCACAATCTGTTTAATGCCGGCTACATGTGTACATATGTATGCATGCACAGTGTGTGTTTATGATGTATGTATGTATGTATGTATGCACAATGTGTGTCTGTATGTATGCACAGTGTGTATGTATGTATGTAGTTATGTATATATATATGTATGTATGCACAGTGTGTATGTATGTGTATATGTATGTATGCACAGTGTGTGTGTGTGTATGTATGTATGTATGTAGTTATGTATATATATATGTATGCAGTGTCGGACTGGAGTGCCTTGGCCCACCAGGGGAAATCATTCTTGGGGCCCACCCTTCTGCCACCGCACTTATCTATGGTAACATTAATAAGGGTCCATTAACACGGCGTGATATGGGGCAGCATAGGGCTGCAAACGATTGCTAATCAGCGGGGCAGGAATATATAGCAGGGCTCCAGACTAAAAAATTTACCTAGGAGCCATTGGCTCCTAACCTGAAAAATTTAGGCGCCAAATAGAATATTTGGTCGCCAACATTTTAAACCATGTAAAATTAATGTTATGTTAAATGGGACTTACTGTGTGCAGAGGCCACGGCAGCAGCCTCCTCCTTTAGATCCTTTCTTTTCTTAGTTTGAAAACGTTCAACATGGAAACTTGCAACTTGACAACCATATCCAGTCTGACAACCATATCCAGTCTGACTCAGTACTTCAGCCTCACTTGGCTAGCCTTTTAATGAGGCTTACTCTTCTGAACTTGAACTTAAAGGGAACCTGTCGACCCCCGTGCCGGGGTGACAGGCTCCCAACCCCCCGTTAGAGCCCCCTATATTCACCTCATCGCGCCGGGTCCCGCTTCTGAAGATGGTCGGGTCACGGAGATCTCAGCCGCTGCAGCCCGGCGTGCGCTGAGAGATGAGTCCAACGCTCATAGAGAATGATGGGAGAGTCCAGCGCTCCCTCATTCTCTATGAGCGTTGGACTCATCTCTCAGTGTGCGCGCCGGGCTGCAGCGGCTGAGATCTCCGTGACCCGACCATCTTCAGAAGCGGGACCCGGCGCGATGAGGTGAGTATAGGGGGCTCTAATGGGGGGTTGGGAGCCTGTCACCCCGTCACGGGGGGTGATAGGTTCCCTTTAAAAGCTTGCAACAGTCTATACAAACTGAGCTAGACTTATGACTGCAGCCATAGTGACCCCCCACAAGATGTATATAAATAGATATATCTCTCACCTAGTGACTAATGCAAGTGACCCCCTACAATACAGACACCTGAGGGGCCCTGATAATAATAATTGTGCATATATCTATCTCCCAGTGTCTGCAGCCAGTCTGCCCTACACTTATAGATGGCCCCCTCCCCTTATAGATGACCCCTCTACCCCCATTATAGATGCCCCCTCCTCCCCCCCATTATAGATGCCCCCTCCTCCCCCCCATTATAGATACCCCCTCTTCTCCCCCCCATTATAGATACCCCCTCTTCTCCCCCCCTTATAGATGCCCCCTCTTCTCCCCCCATTATAGATACCCCCTCTCCCCCCCCCATTATAGATGCCCCCTCCTCCCCCCCATTATAGATACCCCCTCTTCTCCCCCCCCATTATAGATACCCCCTCTTCTCCCCCCATTATAGATGCCCCCTCTTCTCCCCCCATTATAGATACCCCCTCTTCTCCCCCCCATTATAGATGCCCCCTCTTCTCCCCCCCTTATAGATACCCCCTCACCTTATAGATGCCCCCTCTCCCCCCCCCCATTATAGATGCCCCCTCTTCTCCCCCCCTTATAGATGGCCCCCTCTCCCCCCCTTGAAGATGGCCCCTCTTCTCCCCCCATTATAGATGCCCCCCTTCTCTTCCCCCCATTATAAAGCCCCCCCCCTTTCCTCTATGCTAAGCAATATTTAAAAAAAACAAACACACAAACTCACCTGACAACCCGCTCCCCCGGCGATCCTCTTCTTCTTCGGACGCTGTCCCCGGCTGATGCGCGGCTGCCGGGGGTGTCCCTTCCTATCCCCGGCAGCGCGGCGCATCAGTGAGCTCCTGTACGCCGGGGCTGTGACTTCTGACACAGGAAGCGTCTCTGACGTGCACTTCCTGTGCCGGAAGTCAGGGCCCCAGGCAGCTCACTGATGCGCCGCGCTGCCGGGGATAGAATGGGACACCCCCGGCAGCCGCGCATCAGCGCATCAGCCGCGCATCTTAAAGAGACAGCGCGCCGCCGCCGGGGCCAGTCGCAAATGGCGCCCAGATTAATAAATCTGGGCGCCATTTGCAAAAAGTCAGTCGCATTGGCGACCATTTTGGTCGCCATCTGGAGCCCTGTATAGAGATGTGCAGCCGACAGCAATGATCTTAGCCGCACAAAAGATCAAATCAGTCGACTATGGGGCATTTGCTTGCATGTCAGCAGATCTCTGGCACTTTTACATGGGCCGATCATCGGCTGAATAGACTTCCTAGGAGCACTTGTTACCGATTATTGGCCGGTGTAATTAGGCTATAAGACAATTTTTTTGTATGATAACGCTGTATACTTAGATACAAGTCATACAGCTACCAATAACACCAGTATACAAAGAGCAAATATCCCCACACATATTACCGCTATATAGTAACTGACCAAATCCTGTCTATCAAGACCGATATTACCAATAAACCAGTATACAGGAGAGAAATAGTATCACCATACATATTACCGCTATACTGTTACTGACCAAATCCTGTATACTGAGACCAATATTACCAGTATACAAGGGGGAAATATTACCGCAACACCACAACCATTGCTACCATATTGTTACTGACCAAATCTGGTATACTAAGACCAATGAACACCGCACCAGATTACAAGTAACAAATAATACCCCCACATACTGACTAACACCACCACATACTGACTAACACCACCAAATACTGACTAACACCACCGCTGCTACTGAATAAAATCCTCTGAACAAAAGATCAATATCCCCTCATACAGTCATATAGAGGTAGCCCCAGCTCTACACTATATACGTTACAGTGCACATAGATTTAGTGACTCACAGGGGACATCTTCTCTGATCGGAGTTCTTCCCTTTTCATCTTCTTCTCCACCTGCCCAGGGCCCTTATGAGAACTTCTCCGAGCCACGAATCCACAGAATCTGCCAGAGAAATATATTAGGCTCCTCACTCTGTCACCATCCTCATCTCTCTACACACTGCACATCTGTACTGGCCCCTTTACACCTTCTCTCAGTGATTAGCCCTGACTATTTGTAGCGTGTGTGTATATATATATATATATATATATATATATATATATATATATATATATATAGTGTACACACCTTGTAGATGGCCCCTTGTTCAGTTCTCCATATAGATGGCCCTGTGTGCCTCTACTATAGTAGAGATCCCCCTCTGTGTAATCCCCTTACAGTAGATGACAACCTCTGTGCATTCCCTATATCAGGGGTAGGGAACTTCTCCAGCTGTTGCAAAACTACAACTCCCATCATGCCTGGACAGCCACAGCTAAAGCTGTAGTTTTGCAACAGCTGGAGAGCCAAGGTTCCCTATTCCTGCCCTATAGTATATGGCCCCCTCTGTGTAGTCCCCTTATAGATGACCCCTCTGTGTAGTCCACTAAAGTAGATGCCCCTCTCTGTGCATGCCCTATTGTATACACACCGCACCCAGTATAGTTACCCTTATACATTGTTGTCCCCCTCTGTGTAGTGCCCTTTATAGATGCCTCCTCAGTGTTGTCCTCCTTATAAATTGCCCCCAACCAGTGTCCCTTATAGATGGCTCCCTGTGTTATCCCCCTTATAACTGGCCCGCTTGTGTTATCCATCCCCCCATATAGATAGCCCCCTTATGTTGGCCATCCCTACCCCCCATATAGCTCCTTATGTTGTCTATTCCCCCGTATAGCCCCCTTAGATTGTCCTTGCCCCATATAGCCCCTTATGTTTTCCTTCCCCTGTATATAGCCCCTTATGTTGTCCTTCCCCTGTATATAGCCCCCCTTATGTTGTCCGTTCCTGTATACAGCCCCCCTTATATTGTCCTTTCCTGTATATAGCCCCTTATGTTTTCCTTCCCCTGTATATAGCCCCCCTTATGTTGTCCTTCCCCTGTATATACCCCCCTTATGTTGTCCTTCCCCTGTATACAGCCCCCCTTCTGTTGTCCTCCCCCTGTATACAGACCCCCTTCTGTTGTCCTCCCCCTGTATACAGACCCCCTTATGTTGTCCTCCCCCTGTATACAGCCCCCCCTTATGTTGTCCTCCCCCTGTATACAGACCCCCTTATGTTGTCCTCCCCCTGTATATAGCCCCCCTTATGTTGTCCTCCCCCTGTATATAGCCCCCCTTCTGTTGTCCTCCCCCTGTATACAGACCCCCTTCTGTTGTCCTCCCCCTGTATATAGCCCCCCTTATGTTGTCCTCCCCCTGTATACAGCCCCCCCCCCTAATGTTGTCCTCCCCCTGTATATAGCCCCCCTTATGTTGTCCTCCCCTGTATACAGCCCCCCTTATGTTGTCCTCCCCCTGTATATAGCCCCCCTTATATTGTCCTCCCCCTGTATATAGCCCCCCTATGTTGTCCTTCCCCTGTATATAGCCCCCCTTACGTTGTCCTCCCCCTGTATACAGCCCCCCTATGTTGTCCTCCCCTGTATACAGCCCCCCTTCTGTTGTCCTCCCCCCTGTATACAGCCCCCCTATGTTGTCCTCCCCTGTATACAGCCCCCACCCTTATCTTACCCCCTCTGATAAAAACAAAAAACAAAAAACACAAGACTACTCACCTAACCACACGATCCCCCGTCGGACGCCGGCCTCCTCTTCTCTCTTCTCCTGACAGGTGAGCAGCTCCGTTGCGAAGTGCCGCCAGCGCCATTACTGACCTCAGTGTGCGCCGCGGTGGCTGGGACTTCCGGTATGCGCTCCATGACCCGGAAGTCCTAGCCGCCGCGGCGCACACTGAGGTCAGTGATGGCGCTGGCGGCACTTCGCAACGGAGCTTGCGACACTCTTGTGATCGCAAGCAAATCTCTGCTTGCGGTCACAAGAGTGATTGACAGGGCGGGAAGCCTACGGCTTCCCGCTTTGTCAATCAGAACACTTCATTACATTTAACTGGAAGCGATTGTTGCGATCGCTTCCAGTTAAAAAGGGAGGCGCGGCCCCCGGCCCCCCTAGGAGCGGGGGGGCCCACTCCAGCTCGGGGCCCACCGGGGGTTTCCCCGGCCCCCCGGTGGCCCAGTCCGAGCCTGTATGTATGTATGTATGCACAGTGTGTATGTATCTGTATATGTATGTATGCACAGTGTGTGTGTATGTATGTATGTATGTATGCACCGTATGTATGTGTGCACAGTGTGCGTCTATGCATATATGTATGTATGCACAGTGTGTATGTATGTGTGCAGTGTGTGTCGTATGTATGTATGTATGCACAGTGTGTCTGTATGTATATTTGTGTGCATGCACAGTATGTATGTGTGCACAGTGTGTGTGTGTGTATGTATGTATATATGCATGCACAGTGTGTGTGTTTGTCTTTATGTATGTATGTATGCACAGTATGTATGTATGTGTGCACAGTGTGTGTCGTATGTATGTATGTATTTATGCACAGTGTGTCTGTATGTATATTTGTGTGCATGCACAGTATGTATGTGTGCACAGTGTGTGTGTGTGTATGTATGTATGTATGTATGCACAGTATGTATGTATGTGTGCACAGTGTGTGTTGAGTGTTTGTGATGTATGTATAGAATATGTGGTGTGTGGATGCGGGTAAGAAATACAGAGGGGACCTGATACTATAATACTATATAGAGGTGCAGAAGGGCTGGACTACTATTTAGTAGCACAGACTGCTTATAAGGGGGCACAGAGGGAGAAAGGTTACTGTGTTAAGCAATACACTTGAAGATGATGCTGGAGCAAGGATCCTAAATTGTTTGCCTGGTAGATCTTGCAGGGAGGTGTCATGGCTTGAGAAGTCTTCATGATAGCCAAGCAAGAAAAAGAGAACAACTTCAGCAAAAACGTCACTTGCTATTCATGCACAGAAGACACCTCCTGTGAGTCACTGGATGTAACTGCACTATAATTACTCCTTTTTAAATAATCCTTTTTATTACCAGCTAAAGTGTAAATCAGTCAGAGCAGGCCGGGGCAGGAGGTGCAGCTGGGGCTCTGCTCTACCTCTCACACTTCAGCTGGTAATGATTATAAAAGTTTATGTAGGACTAAAGATCCTGTCACTTATATCTCCCTCACACCTGTATGCCGGGATCTACAACACTGTACGTAGTATGGACCACTCTTATTCCCTTTAAGAGCACAGACATACCTAATCCATTGTGGATTTGGTGCATCTGAAATACATAAATATGCAACATCAAATCCACAGCAGATTATGTTGTTTTTTATGTGTTGATGGTAGGGTTCATGTATTTAATGAAGTAGTGAGTAATGAGCAGAATTCGCTACAGCCCGTATAGCACACTGCTGTCTATAATATATTGGGGAGCATAAATTATGTGGGCTGCTGAGGTTTGAGTGCCAGGGCTGATTTTAAGTCCCAGTCCGGCCCTGCCGGTACGTCATGGATCACTGTCACTTAAGGACCCATGACGTACCGGTACGCGGGTCCTTTAAGAGGGCGCCGCAGCCGGCCGGGTCCCGATCGGGGGAGATAGCCTGCTATAATACATAGCAGGCCATCTCTCCCTGTCGGCATGGAGGGTTGTTAACCCCCCCCATGCCGACGATCGCCGCTATTGGCTGATCAGCCCATAGCGGCGATCGGAACCTTTCCGGGCCATCGGTGGCCCGATGACCCGAAAAAAAATGGACGGCACCGACCGCCATTACTGTAAAAAGTAATGGTGGTCACGGTACCACCGTCCCGATCGCCGTGAACACAGTCCCCACAAGTAATAAATACCTGCTCCGGACCCCTCAGCTAGGTAGCTGAGGGGTCCAGAGCAGGTATTTGTACATTACTCACCTGTCCCGGGGTCCTGATCGGCGTCTTCCGGGTTCCCAGCGTCCTCTTCTTCTTGTCGGGTCTTCGGCTTCTTCCGTGACGTCCCGATCGGCTTTTTTCGGCTCCAGCGTCGTCTTTTTTCGTATTTTTCCGGCTCCAGCGTCGTCTTTTTTCGGATCTTGCGCTCTGCTGCCCCCTAGCGGCTGATAAGTGTAATACACGTATCAGCCACTATAGGGATGTTCAGAATGTAGTAAAAGTTTAGGGTTTTTTTCCAATTTTTTTCCCCCTATTTTCCGCACCCTATCGCCGCTGAGTGTTGATCAGCATCGCACGAAAGTGCGCTGCTAATCAGCAACTCCTCCTTTTTGGCGTAGGGTGTTTTTTTTCTATATCCTACTGCCACAGTCTGCTGATAAGTGCCGCACATAAGTGAGGCATTTATCAGCAACACCATTTTTGGCGTAGGTTTTTTTTTATACTTACTGTAAAAAAACGCGTAAAAAAAACACTACATTACACCACACTACACTACATTGAATAAAGTTTGACACTACACCACTACATACCCCATATACTAGTCCCCATATAAAGATGGCCCCCAGCGTGTTTTCGGTATGGGACGCATACGTTATTATTGCCTCCGACGCTGAAACAGCCAGTGAGGATGAATGGGGGGATCCTTCAATCCTCCATTCATCCTCATCATCCAATGACGTATCTGGGGGTAGCGTAGCGTACGCTGCCCCCCAGACACATCTTTTCCGCCAGTACCGTCCCAATAAGAGATCACGGTATGGCGTGAAATTCTTCTAACTCTGTGAGAGTACCTCAGGGTACACTTACAGATTTAGGGTAGGTGCACACTGCGCATTGGCGAAGGATAACCCTTTGTGCATTCCGCAGCTGGCACCCGCTGGTGGACTGATGAAGGCGCGCGTCTCCACCCGTGTCATAGACTCCATGTTATGCACAGGCGGATTCCATCGTCCGTCCAAAGAATGAACACGTTGGACGGAGAGCGGAATCCGCCCGTGCATAGAATGGAGTCTATGACACGGACGGAGACGCGCGCCTGCATCAGTCTGCCGGTGGGTGCCAGCTGCGGAATGCACAAAGGGTTATCCTTCGCCATTCCGTAGTGTGCAAGTACCCTTAGAGTGTATGAAGGAAGGGACACCCAAATCCAGCCCCCAGATGCCTCCCCCCCCCCCCATCCTCCGAGTTAGTGGGAAGATCGTTTAACCTTTATACTAGCACCCCCTCTTCCGGTCCCTCGCTGCCCGAGCTACTGTAGCTTGCGGCACGATCCGAAAATATCAGAAGCCGTAATAGAGCCCTGATATTTAGCAGCCATGGAGCGGACCCAGCGCTTCTGGATATGAAGGACCCCGTATCGCACCAGGACAACATTTTCCAGGTGACGTCCCCCACACTGGAAAATAGGAGACCCCAGAAGAAGTGCAGAGTGTGGGGTAACAGGGGGATCAGGAAGGACACCATTTTCCAGTGTGACGCCTGTCCTGATCACCCCGGCCTCTGCATATTGGATCGCTTCAAGGCGTACCACACGTCATTGGGGTTCTACATTATCTAAATTCTGTCCCTTATTCCCATTTCAGGGGTCACGTTGGTCCAGGGATTATTCTGATCGCCATTATGGAGTCGGGAAGGAATTTTTCCCCTGTGATGAGGCTACTGTCGTCTGCCTTACGAGGGTTTTTTTGCCTTCCTCTGGATCAACACAGATTGAGTTTGATGGACACCTGTCATTTTCAACCTTATAAACTAATAATTGGCCTAATACCCCCAAATAAATTAGAATTGTCCCTTTCCCCATCTAAGTAGGTATGGCCGCCATTCCCATTAGAGGATGCCATGATGCAATTACAAAGCCTCTGTGTGGCCAGGACAGTATAAACCCCCCACAAGTGACCCCATTCTGGAAACTACACCCCATAAGGAATCTAACAAGGGGGGCAGCGGGTATATGGCCCCCTAGTGACGGCCACATTTGGGACGTGAAAATGAAAAAAATGGTATTTTTTATTTTCACGGCACATGTTCTACACATGTGCCCATCACCAGTGTGGTCCATATGCACACTGCACCCCTTGTTAGATTCCTTATGGGGTGTAGTTTCCAGAATGGGGTCACTTGTGGGGGGTTTCTACTGTCCTGGCAGCACAGGAGCTTTGTAATTGCGACATGGCCTCCATCCTCCATTCCAGCCTCTAAATGGCGCTCTGTCCCTTTGGTGGCGTGCCCTGTGCCCATATGGCACATTATGTCCACATGTGGGGTATTTTCGTGTAGGGGTATTTACCCTACACGTTTTGCTTTTATTTTCTTTTTTAATCCCTTGTGGAAATGGAAAAAAATCAAGGCTAGACCAACATTTAGTGTAATTTTTTTAAAAATTTTTACTCCAAATCATTGATCTTGTCTTGATTTTTTCATTTTCACAAGGGGCTAAAAGATAAAAAAAAAAAAAAAAAAACACAATGTGTAGAGCAATTTCCCCTGAGTACGGAAATACCCCACATGTGGACATAAAGCGCCATGCGGGTGCAGGGTAAGCCTCCAAAGGGAAGGTGCGCCATTTGGTTTTTGAAGGCTGGATTTGGCTGGAATGGATTTCGAGGGGCCATGTTGCATTTAAAAGGCCCCTGTGTTGCCAAGACAGTTGAAACCCCCCACAAGTGACCCCATTATGGAAACTACACCCCTCAAGGAATGTAAAAAGGGGTGTAGTGAGCATATGGACCCCACTGGTGACGGGCACAAATGTGGAACAATGTGGCGTGAAAATGAAATATTACATTTTTTACACTATAATGTTGGTCTAGCCTTGAATTTATCATTTTCACAAGGGGTTAAAAGAGAAAAAAAAACACAAAATGTGTAGATCAATTTCCCCCGAGTCCGTAAATACCCCACATGTGGACATAAAGCGCCATGTGGGTGCAGGGCAAGTCTCCGAAGGGAAGGAGCGCCATTTGGATTTTAGAGGTTGGATTTGGCTAGAATGGATGATGAACGCCATGTCGCATTTACAGAGCCCTCGTGCTGCCAAAACACTGGAAACCCCCCACAAGTGACCCCATTCTGGAAACTGCACCCCTCAAGGACTCTAACAAGGGGTGCAGTGAGGATATGGACCCCTTGATGACGGGCACATTTGTGTCGTGAAAGTGAAAAAATGAAAATTTTCACTTTCACGTCACATTTTTCCACATTTGTGCCCGTCACCAGTGGGGTCCATATGCTCACTGCACCCCTTGTTAGAGTCCTTGAGGTGTGTAGTTTCCAGAATAAGGTCACTTGTGGGGGGTTTCCAGTGTTTTGGCAGCACGAGGGCTCTGTAAATGCGACATGGCCCTTGAAATCCATTCCAGTGAAATCCAGCTTCCAAAAGCCAATTGGCGCTCCTTCCCTTTGGAGGCTCGTCCTGCGCCCCCTTGGCACTTTATGTCCACATGTGGGGTATTTCTGTACTCGGGAGAAACTGCGCTACATGTTTCGTGTTTTTTTTTTCCTTTTATCCCTTTGTGAAAATGAAAAATTGAAGGCTAGAAGAACGTTTTAATGTAAAAAATACTTTAGTCTTTTTTCACGCCATATTGTTGGGAAAATCTGTGAAGCACCTGTGGGGTCCAGATGCTCACCGCACCCCTTGTTACATTCCTTGAGGGGTGTAGTTTTCTAAATGGTGTCCCTTTAGGGGTGTTTTTTAGGTTTTGGCACCCCAGAGCCTCTGCCAACCTGAAGTGGTACAGTCAGAAATGACCAAATATAACGGAGCCATTGAAATGCACTAGGCACTCCCTTATATCTGAGGCTTGTGGTTGCATCAAATAGCGCAATAGGGCCACATATGGGGTATTTCTATAAACTGCAGAAACGGGGCAATCAATATTGGGGTGCATTTCTCTGGTAATAGGTTTATAATTATGAAAATTATTGGATTACAATAAAATCTCTGCACAGAAAATTAAAATTTTCAAATTTCTTACACAATTAGCTTTTATTTCTGTGACTCCCCTAAAGGGTTAAAAAACTTTCTGGATGTGCTTTTGCAGAGTTTAGGGGGTGCAGTTTCTGAAATGGGGTGCTTCGTGGGGCTTTCTAACATACAGTCCCCTCAAATACACTTTCAACCTGAACAGGTCCCTAAAAATATCTGATTTTGAAATTTTACTGAAAATTTGGAAATTTGCTGCTAATGTTTTAAGCTTTCTATTGTCTAAAAAAAATGAAATATAGTTTAATAAATGCCGCCAACATAAAGTAGATATATTGCTAATGCTATTTAATATATAATTTATGTGGTATAACCATTTTCTGTATAAGCAGAAAAGTTTTAAAGTTGGAAAAATGCATTTTTTCCCAATTTTTCACGCTATTTTGGTTTTTTTCATAAAGATTCGTTATGAGTATCGACTCCAATTTACAAGAAATGTGAAGTACAATATGTCACGAGAAAACAATCTCTGAATCAGCCGGATAGGTAAAAGCATCCCGAAGTTATTAATGAATAAAATGACACTGGTCAAATTCATAAAATTTGCTCCGGTCCTTAAGGCCATTTCAGGCCCGGTCCTTAAGGGGTTAATTTCATCCCCGTTTTTTTTTTTTTTTTTTTATTAAAATATTATATTTTAAAATAAAATCTACCCTTAAAAATATAGTATTTGTCAGAAAAAAATAGAGCTCTTTGGAGACAAGCATAAAAAATGGGTATAATAAAAAAAACAAACACTAAATGAAACCTGCAGCCATTTTTCATGCACTTCCTCCTGATGGTGACTATAGGCAGACAGAACATTATCATGTAACTCCAGGTCTACACAGGGATACAGAGCCCTGGAAAAAAAAAACAAACAAACAGTAATTTAAAGTAATAGAAATACTTACTGGAGTTACCTGTGACCTGTGTTGTCATGAGAAGACACCTGTCCTCATCTCCTGTGCACTCTATTGTTCCTGAGGGATCACACCAGGCGGAGCCTTCAGCCTTACATGACGGACACACCAGACCATTGGGCTGAAGGGAGATGACGGGGAAAACTGTTACAGAAGAGAGTAGAAAATTGCATTGTACAATGACTGACTTATATGACAACGTCCCAAGGTCAGCAGGGTCCTATATACAGGGCCAGCCTTAGGGCCCTATTCCACGGTCCCGATCAACAGTGAAAACGAGCGCCGATCTACTGGATCGGCGCTCGTTTACTGGGCCTAGTCCACGACCCGATGATCGTTTAGCGAAGGCTGCAGGGACATTGTTACCGATGTCCTTGCAGCCCTTGCAGCATACATAGCAGGGCTTCTCCTCCGCTCCGTCTTCCTTCCCGAGTCCAGCGGCGCAGCATCAGCTACGGTGCGGCCTGACTGAGCTGTCAGACCGCTTAGCCTATCACTGGCCGCGGCGGTCCTAGCCAGTGATTGGTTGAGCAGTCTGACAGCTCAGTCAGGCCGCACCGGACCCGAGGAGGAAGACGGAGCGGAGGAGAAGCCCTGCTAGGTAATGTATGATGCTTCTCAAATCGTCGGTCGCCCGCCGCGCAGCGCTATTCCACGAAGCGATGTGCGGTGGATGACTGATGATTTTAGGTTTGGGCCTAAATAAATGATCAGCCAATGACACGATCATCGGCTGATCGTTTTCTCTATTCCACCGGGCGATAATCGGCCGAATCGATTATCACTCCGTGGAATAGGCCCCTTAGGGTGGATTGTGCTCTGTTCGATACCTTCAGCAGCAGTGAACGTCCGTCCCCCAACTCTCTACGTGCCCCCCCTTCCCCCATCTCTCTCCCTGCCATGTATCTCTGTGTATAATCAGTGTGGTATCTCACATACAAGGTGAGTGACTTACTCAGGGGATCAGGCGGCGTGCAGCTATCAGTCTCACAGCACGTGGTCACACTCCACATTCTCATTTGGTCCAGGCCAATATTTCCCTTAAAGTCACATTCGTCCTTGGATACGCATTTCCTGAAGAAGTTTATGTAAGTTTTACCAACTGCAAAACACACAGAATGGAGATTAACCACGACCAGTACGGAGATAGGGAAGACAAGCAGAACACATAGCAGGGGTACTGTTACAGCTTCTTGTTTGGGATCCCGCCTAACCCTAGGAGTTATTACTGAGCGACAGATCCAGTATCCGCCTCCCCTGAGACTATAATGGTGCCGTAGTGCTGGACTCCATGGAAACTACATAGAAGAGTACGGACTGTCAAAGACTGGGTTCCCCGCTCATATACAGTAAACAGCAAAAGGAAGTAAGCAGAGGTGCCATCCGCCGCCATGTACAATGTCGCTGTCACTTAAAGGGGTACTCGGGGCAAAATGTGTTTTTAAATATGTTATTACATAAAGAAAGTTATACAAATCCTTAATATACACTAATTATGGGAAATGCACATATTCTGCTATATCCCTCATTTTAGTAGGTCAGGCAGGCTCACTTCCTCAAAAAAAATGTGAGGTCACGTCTTAAATGTATGCAGCAGCAGGGGGCGCATGTAGAAGTATAGAAAGGGAATAGACGTCTATTCTCCATCCCTCCCACCCTGGGCTGGTAATGTCCCCCTCCCTCTGTACCACCCCCCTCCCCGGTCCTACTATACTTGCTGCAGTGGCTCACCCCAACTAGCTGCCCCCTCTGAGCCCATGTCTCCCCTGGCCGGTCCCCTGCAGGAGCACTCACCCGCCGCCCCGTTCCGGCGGGGAGAGAGCTCCTGCACCTACCCCCAACTTGCCGTCCCTCATCTGAGCACTGTGCCCGGTCCTTTGCACGAGCGCTCACCCGCCGCCCTTCGGGGTGAGCGCTCATGCACCTCCTCCTCCGAGTCCGCTCTCCTCCATCACAGCCCGCTTTCTGGCCCCGTGCAGAGCGCTCAAACGCCGCCGCCCCGTCCCGGCGTGCTGAGCGCTTATGCACCTCTTCCTTAGTAACAGCACCTTCTCCCAAGCCTCACCGGGCGGGTGAGCGCTGGGATGAAGCAATCTGAGCCAGTCTCAGCGCTCACCTGGCCGCCCGGTTCCGGGCACGGTGAAGCAAGATGCTTGGGAGAAGGTGCAGTTACTTGGGAAGAGGTGCATAAGCGCTCAGCACGCCGGGACGGGGCGGCGGCGGGTGAGCGCTCTGCACGGGGCCAGGCAGCGGGCTGTGATGGAGGGGAGCGGAGGAGGAGGAGGTGCATGAGCGCTCACCCCGAAGGGCGGCGGGTGAGCGCTCATGCAAAGGACCGGGCACAGTGCTCAGATGAGGGGCGGCAAGTTGGGGGTAGGTGCAGGAGCTCTCACCCCGCCGGAACGGGGCGGCAGGTGAGTGCTCCTGCAGGGGACCGGCCAGGGGAGACATGGGCTCAGAGGGGGCAGCTAGTTGGGGTGAGCCACTGCAGCAAGTATAATAGGACCGGGCAGGGGGGTGGGACAGAGGGAGGGGGACATTACCAGCCCAGGGTGGGAGGGATGGAGAATAGACGTCTATTCCCTTTCTATACTTCTACATGCGCCCCCTGCTGCTGCATACATTTGAGACGTGACGTCGCATTTTTTTTGAGGAAGCGAGCCTGCCTGACCTACTAAAGTGAGGGAAATAGCAGAATATGTGCATTTCCCATAATTAGTGTATATTAAGGATTTGTATAACTTTCTTTATGTAATAACATATTTAAAAACAAATTTTGCCCGGAGTACCCCTTTAAAGGAGAACTCCGGCCAAAATGTATTTTTTTTATATGTTATTACATAAAGAAAGTTAAATAGCAGTGCTATTTCTCTCACTTTAGTAGATCAGACAGGCTTCAATGTCTCTTAAAAAAAATGTGTCGTCACAAATCAGGTGTATATACCTGAAGTGTCCAGCAGGGGACGCAGTATATGTGGAAATTACATGTAAAAATGATAACATCACTTTTTACATGTAAATTTACATATACTGCGCCCCCTGCTGGACACTTCAGGTATATACACCCGGGTCGTGATATCACATTTTTTTAAAGGGGTAGTGCGGCGCTAAACAATTATTCACAAAATAACACACATTACAAAGTTATACAACATTGTAATGTATGTTATGTTAGTGAATGGCCCCCTTCCTCGTGTTTCCCCCCACCCACGCTAGACCCGGAAGTGAGGTGCATTATACTTACCACATCTCGTGTCGACCCCCATCCGCCATCTTGTGACAATGACGTAGTCTTCGGGAGGCCGGCCGAACTGCTCCATCCGTCCCTCATGCCGTCCCCCCCTCTGCCACGTCATAACTGTGCTCAGCCGCGATTGGCCAAGCACAGTTATGCTCAGCCAATCGCGGCTGAGCTACTGATGACGCGGCAGAGGGGGGCCGGCAAGAGGGACAAGATGGAGCGGTTCGACCGGCCTCCCGAAGACTACGTCATTGTCACAAGATGGCGGATGGGGGTCGACAGGAGATGCGGTGAGTATAATGCACCTCATGGGTGGGGGGAAACACGGGAAGGGGGCCATTCACATGCATAACATACATTACAATGTTGTATAACTTATTTTGTGAATAATTGTTTAGCGCCGCACTACCCCTTTAAAAAAATTGAAGCCTTCCTGATCTACTAAATTGAGAGAAATAGAGAATATGTGAATTTACCATCATTAGTGTACATCAGGAATTTGTCTAACTTTGCCTATGTAATAACAGATAAAAAAATGTGTTTTAGCTGAAGTTGTCCATTAAAACAAACAAAACAAAACAAAAAAGCTTGAAACAACGGGCACCATCTAAGATTTAGGACTTGCGGTTCTGTGATTTGGTGTCTCACGCATCATCTCATTTATGATATCAGTTTCTGATTTTGACTCCTTTGACACTTTAAACTCCAGCAATTTTATTTATTTATTTTTTATTTCAAATCAAAATGGTGTCAAAAAGTGCCAGAGATTTGTACTTTACTTTTATTAAAAGAAATTTTCAGTCTCCCAGTAATTATCAGCTGCTGGATGCAGGGCCGCTTTAACCAGAGGGCACATGGGGCCCACTGGTTAAAGTCACATGACAGGGGCCCCCCTGAGCAGGACCCTATTTGCCACTTATCTCATCCGCTGGCTGCCGCTTATGGCCGCATCAGTGGATGAGTGAGTGTGTGTGTGTGTGTGTGTGGGGGGGGGAGTCTTACTGTGGCGCTGTATCTGTCTGTTATGGGCGCTGCTCTCCCTATTCGGATCACTTAATTCAGTGTGGTAACTCGGAGGCCGCACAAACAAACCGCAGCCTCCTTCTTTCCATTAGTGAAGCAGCAGAGCTCAAGCTGCTCTCCTACTCCACCAATGAGGGAAGGAGCTGTGAGTCAGGACCGCCCACAATTCGGCCAGAGAAGAGATGTCCCCTCCTCCTGCCAGACTGACTGCGTCACAGCCCTAGATGGGTATACCATTCAGGAGCCTGGAAAAGATTTTAAAGTTTTAATGTCAATGGCTTTAGCTACCTGTCAGCTGGCAGCCTGTATCACTCAGCTTTCCCAGGTGCCTGAGTGACCAATCTGGGGCAGCCACCACTGCTCCTTTATTACTGATAATCCAGTCCTGTCAGGTCCTCATTTGTGTGACTGGACATCAAATTTACCACTCCTCTGTATAACTTATAGATAAATATGGTTACCATTTCAGCCCCAGCTTTCTCAGGCTTCTGATCAGAACCAGGAGAGTTTAACTATAAAGCATTATGAGGGATAAGGTGATGAAGTGGGACCCATGCTTTTATAGTTCGTTACCATTGCACCTTCTCGTCCTTTATAGGTTATCATCTTCCTTGTCCCCCCCCCCCCCCCATGCCATGAGAGGTGATCAACTATAAAGCATGGGTAAAGGGGATGCTGGTCACAGCTTTTATGTGTGCTGTGTATACACTGCTGGTATATATGTATGTGGGCTGTGTATACACTGCTGGTATATATGTATGTGGGCTGTGTATACACTGCTGGTATATATGTATGTGTGCTGTGTATACACTGCTGGTATATATGTATGTACGCTGTGTATACACTGCTGGTATATATGTATGTGGGCTGTGTATACACTGCTGGTATAAATGTATGTGGGCTGTGTATACACTGCTGGTATATATGTATGTGTGCTGTGTATACACTGCTGGTATATATGTATGTGTGCTGTGTATACACTGCTGGTATATATGTATGTGGGCTGTGTATACACTGCTGGTATAAATGTATGTGGGCTGTGTATACACTGCTGGTATATATGTATGTACGCTGTGTATACACTGCTGGTGTATATGTATGTGTGCTGTGTATACACTGCTGGTATATATGTATGTACGCTGTGTATACACTGCTGGTGTATATGTATGTGGGCTGTGTATACACTGCTGGTATATATGTATGTGTGCTGTGTATACACTGCTGGTATATATGTATGTACGCTGTGTATACACTGCTGGTGTATATGTATGTGGGCTGTGTATACACTGCTGGTATATATGTATGTGTGCTGTGTATACACTGCTGGTATATATGTATGTACGCTGTGTATACACTGCTGGTGTAAATGTATGTGGGCTGTGTATACACTGCTGGTATATATGTATGTGTGCTGTGTATACACTGCTGGTATAAATGTATGTACGTTGTGTATACACTGCTGGTATATATGTATGTGGGCTGTGTATACACTGCTGGTATATATGTATGTGGGCTGTGTATACACTGCTGGTATATATGTATGTGGGCTGTGTATACACTGCTGGTATATATGTATGTGTGCTGTGTATACACTGCTGGTATATATGTATGTGTGCTGTGTATACACTGCTGGTATATATGTATGTGTGCTGTGTATACACTGCTGGTATATATGTATGTGGGCTGTGTATACACTGCTGGTATATATGTATGTGTGCTGTGTATACACTGCTGGTATATGTGTATGTGGGCTGTGTATACACTGCTGGTATATATGTATGTGTGCTGTGTATACACTGCTGGTATATATGTATGTGTGCTGTGTATACACTGCTGGTATATATGTATATGTGCTGTGTATACACTGCTGGTATATATGTATGTGGGCTGTGTATACACTGCTGTTATATATGTATGTGTGCTGTGTATACACTGCTGGTATATATGTATGTGGGCTGTGTATACACTGCTGGTATATATGTATGTGGGCTGTGTATACACTGCTGGTATATATGTATGTGGGCTGTGTATACACTGCTGGTATATGTGTGCTGTGTATACACTGCTGGTATATATGTATGTGTGCTGTGTATACACTGCTGGTATATATGTATGTGGGCTGTGTATACACTGCTGGTATATATGTATGTGTGCTGTGTATACACTGCTGGTATATATGTATGTACGCTGTGTATACACTGCTGGTATAAATGTATGTGGGCTGTGTATACACTGCTGGTATATATGTATGTGTGCTGTGTATACACTGCTGGTATATATGTATGTGGGCTGTGTATACACTGCTGGTATAAATGTATGTACGTTGTGTATACACTGCTGGTATATATGTATGTGGGCTGTGTATACACTGCTGGTATATATGTATGTGGGCTGTGTATACACTGCTGGTATATATGTATGTGGGCTGTGTATACACTGCTGGTATATATGTATGTGTGCTGTGTATACACTGCTGGTATATATGTATGTGTGCTGTGTATACACTGCTGGTATAAATGTATGTGTGCTGTGTATACACTGCTGGTATATATGTATGTGGGCTGTGTATACACTGCTGGTATATATGTATGTGTGCTGTGTATACACTGCTGGTATATATGTATGTGGGCTGTGTATACACTGCTGGTATATATGTATGTGGGCTGTGTATACACTGCTGGTATATATGTATGTGGGCTGTGTATACACTGCTGGTATATGTGTGCTGTGTATACACTGCTGGTATATATGTATGTGTGCTGTGTATACACTGCTGGTATATATGTATGTGTGCTGTGTATACACTGCTGGTATATATGTATGTGTGCTGTGTATACACTGCTGGTATATATGTATGTGTGCTGTGTATACACTGCTGGTATATATGTATGTGGGCTGTGTATACACTGCTGGTATATATGTATGTGTGCTGTGTATACACTGCTGGTATATGTGTATGTGGGCTGTGTATACACTGCTGGTATATATGTATGTGGGCTGTGTATACACTGCTGGTATATATGTATGTGTGCTGTGTATACACTGCTGGTATATATGTATGTGTGCTGTGTATACACTGCTGGTATATATGTATGTGGGCTGTGTATACACTGCTGGTATATATGTATGTGTGCTGTGTATACACTGCTGGTATATATGTATGTGGGCTGTGTATACACTGCTGGTATATATGTATGTGGGCTGTGTATACACTGCTGGTATATATGTATGTGGGCTGTGTATACACTGCTGGTATATGTGTGCTGTGTATACACTGCTGGTATATATGTATGTGTGCTGTGTATACACTGCTGGTATATATGTATGTGGGCTGTGTATACACTGCTGGTATATATGTATGTGGGCTGTGTATACACTGCTGGTATATGTGTGCTGTGTATACACTGCTGGTATATATGTATGTGTGCTGTGTATACACTGCTGGTATATATGTATGTGGGCTGTGTATACACTGCTGGTATATATGTATGTGTGCTGTGTATACACTGCTGGTATATATGTATGTGGGCTGTGTATACACTGCTGGTATAAATGTATGTACGCTGTGTATACACTGCTGGTATATATGTATGTGTGCTGTGTATACACTGCTGGTATATATGTATGTGTGCTGTGTATACACTGCTGGTATATATGTATGTGTGCTGTGTATACACTGCTGGTATATATGTATGTGGGCTGTGTATACACTGCTGGTATATATGTATGTGGGCTGTGTATACACTGCTGGTATATATGTATGTGTGCTGTGTATACACTGCTGGTATATATGTATGTGTGCTGTGTATACACTGCTGGTATATATGTATGTGTGCTGTGTATACACTGCTGGTATATATGTATGTGGGCTGTGTATACACTGCTGGTATATATGTATGTGTGCTGTGTATACACTGCTGGTATATGTGTATGTGGGCTGTGTATACACTGCTGGTATATATGTATGTGTGCTGTGTATACACTGCTGGTATATATGTATGTGTGCTGTGTATACACCGCTGGTATATATGTATGTACGTTGTGTATACACTGCTGGTATATATGTATGTGGGCTGTGTATACACTGCTGGTATATATGTATGTGTGCTGTGTATACACTGCTGGTATATATGTATGTGTGCTGTGTATACACCGCTGGTATATATGTATGTACGCTGTGTATACACTGTGTATGCCCTCCCTGGATCCCAACCACTCACTCTTTAAAGATTGTAGATGCAGTGCAGATAAACCACAGGTTAACTTAACCTATTAAAACGGCCCTGGCTGTATGTCCTGCAGGAAGTGGTGTATTCTTTCCAGTCTGACACAGTGCTCTCTGCTGCCACCTCTGTCACATGTAGAGGAAACCACACCGGCATATGGTTGCCAATGGCTATACGATATACCACCGAGATTCAGTTTGTGGTGTCATCCGTATGCAGCTCACGCAACATGCGGCTCTACCCTAAAATTTCTGATCAACTCATCAGGATATTGTGTGCAGGAAGCCCCTTTCCCTTTATAAACATATAAGAGGAGATGGTGTAAAGTGAAACTGGCTCAGTCGCCCCCGACAACCAATCAGATTCCACCTTTCATTCCTCACAGACTCTTTGGAAAAAGAAAGGTGGAATCTGATTGGTTGCTAGGGGCGACTGGGCCAGTTTCACTTTACACCAGTTTGATAAATTTCCCCCCATTCTCTGTAGCTTTGCTCGGTCTATCTAATTTGTCGGGCTGAAAGCTCGGTGCTTGTGGGTTTTCAGTTAGTGCAGAGATTCTGAGATTTTCTGAGTTTACTCACTTGTGACGGTTTCTGTGTATGAGGATCCACATATAAAGCCAGAAGGACAAGTCAGGCTTGGACCCGAGCATGTAGAGGAGGTAAGAGACATACAATCCGTGCATGAAAAAGCATAGCCTAAAAAATACACAAAATATACCAAATAATCCCATATATATATATATATATATATATATATATATATATATATATATATATAAAGAGAGAGAGAGATCATTGTGTGTACCTGATGCTGCCAGCAGTTGGAGGAAGAAGAGGGTTCCATGCAGGGACGGCATGATGATGTGTCCGGCTCCTCTTTGCTGATGTGTATGTAGGTCGGGATGGGGGAGGTTTACACACTATTAGAATGGGGGCGGCAAAGAAGCAAAATCAGCATTCAAGGCTGGGGCTGGTCCGGGGTCTGATCATTTAGGGGTCCTTTAACCCCTTCATGACCAAAGGTTCAGGTTTATTTTTCCACCTACAGGGTTGTCATTTTTTGCGTCATTACCTATAGTTTTTATTGGTATTATATTGGATTTTTTTTTATTCCTGATATGTAATGGGAAAAAAAATCTGCAATCCTGGTGTACAACCCCCCCCCCCTTTCTCTTTTAATTTATGCCACTCATAGTGCGGGAACAATATTGTGGACAATTCTGCACGCTACGGTATATGACATTATATTAATCTTACATTATATAATAGATTTATTCATATTTTCATTTATATAATGGGAAAGGAGGCCATTTAAACGTTTATTGGGGGAGGGTTTTCTTAATACTTAATACTTTAGTATGATCAGTATTGTCGGTGATCTACCCTGCGTAAGGCAGACTCTATGAGAAGACCGCTGATCCGACAGGACTGAGGTAAGTATTACTCTTCTGCCTGTCAGGGAAAGTGATCAGAACCCCCTGATAATACCCTTTTGCTTCTTAAAGAGGGGACATCCAGGATTACAAATACACAACTGTTTTTTATTTCCTCCACAAACAGCGCCACTCGTGTCTTCAGTTTGTGTGTGCTATTACAGCTCAGTTCTATTTAGTTTGATTAAGTGGAGTTGTAATACCAGACTCAGCCTGAGGACACCGGTGGTGCTATTTTGAAGGGGGAAAAAATTGAAATAATATTTTTTTCTGATCTTAGATAGCCCTTTTGCCTCTTATAACATGTGATATACTATTACTCAGAAGGTATACTCCGGGGATGCATAAAGCACAGGTGAGGGGTCAAGGCAGGTGAGAGGTCAGGACAGGTAAGAGGTCAGGACAGGTCGGCAGAGCTGCGGGGAAGTGGCTTTTGATGTCAGAACTGAACCTTAATAGCAGCTGTACTGAGCAACTCAGCAGGGGTGGCCGTGTCAATGCCAGGAGGCCTCATAACTGCATGCTATATTCATCTTACCGTGACCTGTGACAAGACATCCTAAGTTATATACTGTATATACATTGCATGTAGAGGCCAACACAAGCCAGGGGTCAACGTATCCTGTATCCTCACCTGTATAAACAGGAGGGGACAGCTGGGCCATGTCTACTAACATCTTTTCTCTCACAGTCATGCAAGTGTTTATACAGGCAGCGGAGTGAGGCAGGTTACAGTGTGTTTACACAGACAGATTTATCTGACAGATGATTGAAGCTAAAGCCAGGAACACACTATAAACAGAGAACAGGTCATAAAGGAAAGACTGAGATTTCTCCTCTTCGGAGATAGATAGATAGATAGATAGGAGATAGATAGGAGATAGATAGATAGGAGATAGAAAGATAGATAGATAGATAGATAGATAGATAGATAGATAGATAGATAGATAGATAGATAGATAGATAGATAGATAGGAGATAGATAGATAGATAGATAGATAGATAGATAGATAGATAGATGATAGGAGATAGATAGATAGATAGATAGATAGATAGATAGATAGATAGGAGATAGATAGATAGATAGATAGATAGATAGATAGATAGATAGATAGGAGATAGAGAGATAGATAGATAGATAGATAGATAGATAGATAGATAGATAGGAGATAGATAGATAGATAGATAGATAGATAGATAGATAGATAGATAGATAGATAGGAGATAGATAGATAGATAGATAGATGATAGGAGATAGATAGATAGATAGATAGATAGGAGATAGATAGATAGATAGATAGATAGATAGATGATAGGAGATAGATAGATAGATAGGAGATAGATAGATAGATAGATAGATAGATAGATAGATAGATAGATAGATAGGAGATAGAGAGATAGATAGATAGATAGATAGATAGGAGATAGATAGATAGATAGATAGATAGGAGATAGATAGATAGATAGATAGATAGATAGGAGATAGATAGATAGATAGATAGATGGATGATAGGAGATAGATAGATAGATAGATAGATAGATGGATGATAGGAGATAGATAGATGGATAGATACACTGGCGGAACTACCGCCGTAGCAGCCATAGCGGCTGCTACGGGGCCCCGCCGCATCAGGGGGCCCGTGACGCGGGTCCCGTGCTCCTCCTGACCCGGCGACTCCTTTCCCCAACCACAGGGAAAAGGAGTCACTGGGCCAGGAGGAGCACGGGACCGACCGACAGCGCTCCTGTCAGTCCCCCGTCTGATGCGCGGCTGCCGGGGGTGTCGCGTCCTATCCCCGGCAGCGCGCGTATCATAGAGCTCTCTGTGTGCCGGAAGTCGCGGCCGCAGCACAAGCCCACAGAGAGCTCTATGATACGCGCGCTGCCGGGGATAGGACGCGACACCCCCGGCAGCCGCGCATCAGACGGGGGACTGACAGGAAAAAGGCTCGACGGGGGAGCGCGTTGTAAGGTGAGTTTTTTTGTTTTTTTTTAAACCTGCTTTCCGGGGGGGGGGGAGGGGGGGAAAGAAGGGGGCATCTACAAGGAAGGGGGCATCTATAAGGGGGATGGGGAGAGGGACATCTGTAAGGGAGGGAGAAGGGGGACATCTATAAGGGAGGGGGAGAGGGGGACCATCTATAAGGGAGGGGGAGAGGGGGACATCTATAAGGGAGGGGGAGAGGGGGACATCTATAAGGGAGGGGGAGAGGGGGACATCTATAAGGAAGGGGGGGGGGGGAGAGGGGGTCATCTATAAGGAAGGGGGGGAGAGGGGGACATCTATAAGAGAGGGGGGGAAAGGGGAACATCTATAAGGAAGGGGGGGAGAGGAGGACATCTATAAGGGGGATGGGGAGAGGGGGACATCTATAAGGGGGATGGGGAGAGGGGGACATCTATAAGGGAGGGAGAAGGGGGACATCTATAAGGGAGGGGGAGAGGGGGACATCTATAAGGAAGGGGGGGGGAGAGGGGGTCATCTATAAGGAAGGGGGGGAGAAGAGGGCATCTATAAGGGAGGGGGGAGAGAGGGCCATCTATAAGAGAGGGGGGGGAAAGGGGGACATCTATAAGGGAGGGGGGGAGAAGAGGGCATCTATAAGGGAGGGGGGAGAGAGGGCATCTATAAGGAAGGGGGGGAGAGGGGGACATCTATAAGGGAGGGGGGAGAGGAGGGCATCTATAAGGAAGGGGGGGATAGGAGGGCATCTATAAGGAAGGGGGGGAGAGGGGGACATCTATAAGGGGGGGGGGGGAGAGGGGGACACCTATAAGGAAGGGGGGGGACATCTATAAGGAAGGGGGGGAGAGGGGCACATCTATAAGGGAGGGAGAAGGGGGCATCTATAAGGGAGGGGGGGAGGAGGGCATCTATAAGGAAGGGGGGGAGAGGAGGGCATCTATAAGGAAGGGGGGGAGAGGGGGACATCTATAAGGGAGGGGGGAGAGGAGGGCATCTATAAGGGGGATGGGGAGAGGGGGACATCTATAAGGGGGATGGGGAGAGGGGGACATCTATAAGGGAGAGAGAAGGGGGACATCTATAAGGGAGGGGGAGAGGGGGACATCTATAAGGAAGGGGGGGGGAGAGGGGGTCATCTATAAGGAAGGGGGGGAGAAGAGGGCATCTATAAGGGAGGGGGGAGAGAGGGCCATCTATAAGAGAGGGGGGGAAAGGGGGACATCTATAAGGGAGGGGGGAGAAGAGGGCATCTATAAGGGAGGGGGGAGAGAGGGCATCTATAAGGAAGGGGGGGAGAGGGGGACATCTATAAGGGAGGGGGGAGAGGAGGGCATCTATAAGGAAGGGGGGGATAGGAGGGCATCTATAAGGAAGGGGGGGAGAGGGGGACATCTATAAGGGGGGGGGGGGGAGAGGGGGACACCTATAAGGAAGGGGGGAGAGAGGGACATCTATAAGGAAGGGGGGAGAGAGGGACATCTATAAGGAAGGGGGGGAGAGGGGCACATCTATAAGGGAGGGAGAAGGGGGCATCTATAAGGGAGGGGGGGAGGAGGGCATCTATAAGGAAGGGGGGGAGAGGAGGGCATCTATAAGGAAGGGGGGGAGAGGGGGACATCTATAAGGGAGGGGGGAGAGGAGGGCATCTATAAGGGGGATGGGGAGAGGGGGACATCTATAAGGGGGATGGGGAGAGGGGGACATCTATAAGGGAGGGAGAAGGGGGACATCTATAAGGGAGGGGGAGAGGGGGACATCTATAAGGAAGGGGGGGGGAGAGGGGGTCATCTATAAGGAAGGGGGGGAGAAGAGGGCATCTATAAGGGAGGGGGGAGAGAGGGGCCATCTATAAGAGAGGGGGGGAAAGGGGGACATCTATAAGGGAGGGGGAGAAGAGGGCATCTATAAGGGAGGGGGGAGAGAGGGCATCTATAAGGAAGGGGGGGAGAGGGGGACATCTATAAGGGAAGGGGGAGAGGAGGGCATCTATAAGGAAGGGGGGGATAGGAGGGCATCTATAAGGAAGGGGGGAGAGGGGGACATCTATAAGGGGGGGGGAGAGGGGGACACCTATAAGGAAGGGGGGGGACATCTATAAGGAAGGGGGGGGAGAGGGGCACATCTATAAGGGAGGGAGAAGGGGGCATCTATAAGGGAGGGGGGGAGGAGGGCATCTATAAGGAAGGGGGGGAGAGGAGGGCATCTATAAGGAAGGGGGGAGAGGGGGACATCTATAAGGGAGGGGGGAGAGGAGGGCATCTATAAGGGGGATGGGGAGAGGGGGACATCTATAAGGGGGATGGGGAGAGGGGGACATCTATAAGGGAGGGAGAAGGGGGACATCTATAAGGGAGGGGGAGAGGGGGACATCTATAAGGAAGGGGGGGGGGAGAGGGGGTCATCTATAAGGAAGGGGGGGAGAAGAGGGCATCTATAAGGGAGGGGGGAGAGAGGGCCATCTATAAGGAAGGGGGGGAAAGGGGGACATCTATAAGGGAGGGGGGAGAAGAGGGCATCTATAAGGGAGGGGGGAGAGAGGGCATCTATAAGGAAGGGGGGGAGAGGGGGCATCTATAAGGGAGGGGGGAGAGGAGGGCATCTATAAGGAAGGGGGGGATAGGAGGGCATCTATAAGGAAGGGGGGGAGAGGGGGACATCTATAAGGGGGGGGGGAGAGGGGGACACCTATAAGGAAGGGGGGGGACATCTATAAGGAAGGGGGGGAGAGGGGCACATCTATAAGGGAGGGAGAAGGGGGCATCTATAAGGAAGGGGGGAGAGGAGGGCATCTATAAGGAAGGGGGGGAGAGGAGGGCATCTATAAGGAAGGGGGGGAGAGGGGGACATCTATAAGGGAGGGGGGAGAGGAGGGCATCTATAAGGGGGATGGGGAGAGGGGGACATCTATAAGGGGGATGGGGAGAGGGGGACATCTATAAGGGAGGGAGAAGGGGGACATCTATAAGAGAGGGGGAGAGGGGGACATCTATAAGGAAGGGGGGGAGAGGGGGTCATCTATAAGGAAGGGGGGGAGAAGAGGGCATCTATAAGGGAGGGGGGAGAGAGGGCCATCTATAAGAGAGGGGGGAAAGGGGGACATCTATAAGGGAGGGGGGAGAAGAGGGCATCTATAAGGGAGGGGGGAGAGAGGGCATCTATAAGGAAGGGGGGGAGAGGGGGACATCTATAAGGGAGGGGGGAGAGGAGGGCATCTATAAGGAAGGGGGGGATAGGAGGGCATCTATAAGGAAGGGGGGGAGAGGGGGACATCTATAAGGGGGGGGGGAGAGGGGACACCTATAAGGAAGGGGGGGGGACATCTATAAGGAAGGGGGGGAGAGGGGCACATCTATAAGGGAGGGAGAAGGGGGCATCTATAAGGGAGGGGGGGAGGAGGGCATCTATAAGGAAGGGGGGGAGAGGAGGGCATCTATAAGGAAGGGGGGGAGAGGGGGACATCTATAAGGGAGGGGGGAGAGGAGGGCATCTATAAGGAAGGGGGGAGAGGGGGACATCTATAAGGAAGGGGGGGAGAGGAGGGCATCTATAAGGAAGGGGGGGGAGAGGAGGGCATCTATAAGGAAGGGGGGGAGAGGAGGGCATCTATAAGGAAGGGGGGGAGAGGAGGGCATCTATAAGGAAGGGGGGGAGAGGAGGGCATCTATAAGGGGGATGGGGAGAAGAGGGCATCTATAAGGAAGGGGGGAGAGGGAGACATCTATAAGGAAGGGGGGAGAGGGAGACATCTATAAGGAAGGGGGGAGAAGAGGGCATCTATAAGGGAGGGGGGAGAGGGGGACATCTATAAGGGAGGGGGGAGAGGAGGGCATCTATAAGGAAGGGGGGGATAGGGGGACATCTATAAGGGAGGGAGAAGGGGGCATCTATAAGGGAGGGGGGAGAGGAGGGCATCTATAAGGGAGGGGGGAGAGAGGGCCATCTAAAAGGAAGGGGGGGGAGAGGAGGGCATCTATAAGGGAGGGAGAAGGGGGCATCTATAAGGTAGGGGGGAGAGGAGGGCATCTATAAGGGAGGGGGACATCTATAAGGAAGGGGGGGAGAGGGGGACATCTATAAGGAAGGGGGGGAGAGGGACATCTATAAGGGGGGGCAACATAGGGGAGAGGGGGCCATCTATAAGGGGACAACATAGGGGAGAGGGATATTATAAAGGGACAACATTGGGGGAGAGGGGAACATCTATAAAGGGACAATATAGGGGGAGAAGGGGCCATCTATAGGGGGGCAACATAGGGGACCATCTATTAGGGGACAACATGGGGGGCATCTATAAGGGGGACAGCATGGGGGGCTTCTATAAGGGGGGCAACATAAGGGGGCTATTTATAAGGAGGGGCGACAGAGAGGAGGGCCATATAATAAAATGGGATCACATAGAGTCAGCCTTCCCACTAAATGAGGGTGTAAAGGGGCCAATGCAGATGTGCAGTATAGAGAGATGAGGATGGTGCCAGTGTGAGGAGACTAATATGTTTTTCAATCAAAAGTTTGCTATGGGGCCCAGCCATTTCTAGTTACGCCCCTGGATAGATAGATGGATGATAGGAGATAGATTCATCATTTGACTTACCCTGACAGTTTTCCGGTTAATGATGGCATTACCGATGAGTTATGTTGGGTCACATATGTGTCTGTGGGGCCTTATGACCAAAATGGATATTGAGACTGCGTTTAGACAATTGCTTGTACATCCAGACTGTTTCCACACCTTGGGATTCATGTGGGACAGCTGCTTTTATGTGGACCGCTGTCTCCCAGTGGGTTGTTCTATTTCATGCGACTATTTTGAGCGTTTCAGTTCCCCCATTGACTGGGTGGTATGTGAGGAGGCCGGGGTCACGTCCATACTTCATTGTTTAGATGATTTGTTATGCATCGCCCCCCATGTTCCCATATTCCTTCAATTATGTTGAATACGTTGGAGCATGTGGCCAAGAATTTTGGCATCCCGCTGGCCGCAGGGAAGACTGAGGGGCCAACTACCACAACTCATTTTTTTGTAATCAATATGGAGTGCAGGTTACCCGAAGACAAAGTAGTTGACCTGAAGAGTCCAGTGGTGGAACTGGCATCAGCAAAAAATGGTTCACTTGCCTCAGTTGCAGTCAGTGCACGGCAAACTGAACTTTGCCTGCCGTATTATTCCGATGGCCCGTATTTTTTGCAGGAGGTTTTCTTTGGCCACAGCGGGGTTAGGAGCCCACAGCATTTTGTTAGTTTGACATGTGAGCCCAGAGAGGATCTTAAGGTGTGGTTGGAACTCTTGGCGCTGTACAACGGCCGATCAGTTTGGCAGGATGACTGGAAAGATATTCTGGGGTTGGATTTGTACACGGACACAGCGGGTAGCTTGGGTTGTGGACAAACTTTAGGAGTAGGTGGATGGTGGGTAAGTGGCTAGTTTCGTGGCGGGAGTTGTTTCCAATTGTGTCAGTGCTGGAGGGGCGGAGGGTGCAGTTAGCAAACAAAAAAGTCCGTTCTCATTGTGTCAATCTGTCAGTAGTTAACGCTATTAACTCTTTGATGGCTACAATTCCCCCTGTGGTGCTGTTGATACGTTACTTGGTATTTACATGTCTTTTCTTGAATGTATGGGTGGTGGCCCAACATGTTCCTGAGGTGTGTATCCCAATTGGCATCGTAAGCAAAGCAAGATGGTACACCTTGTCCTCGTTCTGGACCTGTCATTCGGACGGCATAAAAGCTACTCAGAAGGTCAGTGAGCAGCAATACCTGAATGGTGCATATTGTGGTATGGCGTATAGTGGGAGTGGTTTGGCCTTTGCAAGGAGATCAGTTGTGACCCGATTTCAGCTGACATTTTGGTGGTTTTGTTGTTTTGGCTTGGGGATTCCTTTTCCAAGAGCATCTCCAAATCAAAAATGCAGGGTTAGCCTTCTGGTTAAAAACTTTTCAGGTGGGTGACTTGACCAAGCATTTTTTGGTAAAGCAGGTCCTGAAGGGGTATGGTTCTTTGGGGGTGACTCCAGACAGCAGAAGGCCGGTGACGTTCTAGCTTTTATTGGACATAATTGACCGGCTTAGTGGAGGGGTATAGTGACGACTAGGAGAGTAAGTTGTTTTGCGCAGCGTATTCATTGGCTTTTTTTGGCGCTTTTTGCATCAGTGAGATGGTAAATAGTTCGCACATGGCTAAGGGTGGCTTGCAGTTTACTGATGTGCGTTTGGGGGTGAGCAGATAGTTTGCTTCTTTTCGCGTTCCAAGATCGCTCTCCTGATATTTTGGTTGTGCATGTGGGAGGGACCGATTTGGGCGTAAGATCTTCTAGAGAGCTAGTTTATGACATAAAGTTTGATGTTCTTTGACTGTGGTCCTTGTTTCCCGGCATTATAGTAGTGTGGTCGGAGATAGTGGCTCGTTTGCATTGGCGACATGTTCATTCAGTTACCCGTCTTAATAACGTAAGGTCAGTCGGGCGGGTATCCATCCACAGACAGCTGTTTCAGGGTGTTGTCCCTCATCAGTGTGGAGCAGGATTCTGGCTAGGTGGGAGCAATGCCTCGTAAAGCCATAAGAGAAACAGATCACTGATCTCAAGGAGACCAACCAAAGATAACACTGCAGTGAAATCCTAGGTGCATTGCTCCCTGGGAAACATGAATATGCAAAAGAAGAGCTTGTAGAGCCTCATTTAAGAGACTCTAAACACAGAACAAGCCAGATATCCCTCAGGGAAGGACCCAGCCAGGAGGTGGCTCCTGTAGGGAAACCACCATATTGAGTTGCCATATAAGTCAATGTAAGGACGAGGGAAATCCAAGGCCAGGTATCCTTCTATAGACAGCTGTTTCAGGGTGTTGCCCCTCATCAGTGTGGAGCAGGATTCAGGCTAGATGTGAGCAATGCCCAGTAAAGACGATGGCACTCCAATGGTGTGGTGAATTTGCAGTACCATCATAGTCGGCACAGTGCGGCTAGGGGGAAATTAGATCAGTATTGGTACTACCCAGATGGCACCCTGCCAGTTTTTCAGAGTTCTTTAAATTGTTCACCCATCTTATTCACATGTTATTTATATGTTATGAAGCACTTTAATAAAAGGCCGTTATGGCCGTTTATTTCAATGATAAACTGGTGTCAGCATTACTGGAGGAAAAGGGACGAAGGGCAGGGGTGTGCGTTCATGGGAAGGGTTGTGCGTGTTGTGGACAGCCAAAGAGAACCCATCAAACTGCCGTCAAACATGATACTAATACATTTTCAAAAGTTTACAAACAAAACAGACAGTATTGCACACAAACACATGTGACTTATAACATCATCTTTATTATCAATCATGTACAGTACAGAATAGGAGATCACTACACAAGTCATTGTTACCTCTAGTACAGATGTAGCAGAGCTGATCTTCTCTTTCCATTATATCTTTATTACAGTGTGATACAGATTCCCAGGACAGAAGGTTCAGATGAATGGTTCCCCCTATAGGCTGGGTTCACACTACGTATATTTCAGTCAGTATTGTGGTCCTCATATTGCAACCAAAACCAGGAGTGGATTAAAAACACAGAAAGGATCTGTTCACACAATGTTGAAATTGAGTGGATGGCCGCCATATAACAGTAAATAACGTCCATTATTTCAATATAACAGCCGTTGTTATAAAATAACAGCAAATATTTGCCATTAAATGGCGGCCATCCACTCAATTTCAACATTGTGTGAACAGATCCTTTCTGTGTTTTTAATCCACTCCTGGTTTTGGTTGCAATATGAGGACCACAATACTGACTGAAATATACTGACTGAAATATACATATACTGACTGAAATATACTTAGTGTGAACCCAGCCATACACTGTATCTTAACTGACTAGAGAGAACAGCGCCATCTAGTGGCAAAGACTGAAATCCTACTCTAAGGATCCCAAGGAAGCTACATGTCTATGTCTATGGTGTACAGGATTTTGTCAGTCCTTCATAAAACAATGGATAACAATAGAATTAACAAGTTCAAATAATGACAAAGAAGGAGATACAGCAGATACAAATGGCGTCTCTGAGGAACCTGACAAGTCCAGGCAATATATGGACAGTCTATCTGTGGCAGGGGTAGGGAACCTCGGCCCTCCAGCTATTGCAAAACTACAACTTCCATTGTGCATGGACAGCCCAGACATGATGGGAGTGTAGTTATACAACAGCTGGAGAGGCAAGGTCCCTACCCCTGATCTATGGGAACTGTGTAACACTAAATTACCCATGCAGGAGACGAGGACACTTGTCGCTGGTTTATCGGCACAGTCCCTTACCTTTATAACACATGGATATAGGGCAGAGGAGCTGTAGGGCCTGTAGGGGGGTCCCCATGTAATGTGATCACAAAGCTCTCTCTAGAATCATTCACTAGAGGCGATGGTGAGAGGTGGAGGTGGTGAGAGGGGATGGGGAGAGGGGGTGAGAGGTGGAGATGGTGAGAGGTGGAGATGGTGAGAGGTGGAGACGGTGAGAGGTGGAGATGGTGAGAGGTGGAGGTGGTGAGAGGGGATGGGGAGAGGGGGTGAGAGGTGGAGATGGTGAGAGGTGGAGATGGTGAGAGGTGGAGGTGGTGAGAGGGGATGGGGAGAGGGGGTGAGAGGTGGAGATGGTGAGAGGTGGAGGTGGTGAGAGGGGATGGGGAGAGGGGGTGAGAGGTGGAGATGGTGAGAGGTGGAGATGGTGAAAGGTGGAGATGGTGAGAGGTGGAGGTGGTGAGAGGGGATGGGGAGAGGTGGTGAGAGGTGGAGGTGGTGAGAGGTGGAGGTGGAGATGGTGAGAGGAGGAGATGGTGAGAGGTGGAGATGGTGAGAGGTGGAGATGGTGAGAGGTGGAGATGGTGAGAGGTGGAGATGGTGAGAGGTGGAGATGGTGAGAGGAGGAGATGGTGAGAGGTGGAGATGGTGAGAGGTGGAGATGGTGAGAGGTGGAGATGGTGAGAGGTGGAGATGGTGAGAGGTGGAGATGGCGAGAGGTGGAGTGGAGATGGTGAAAGGGGGAGCTGGTGAGAGATGGAGGTGGTGAGAGGTGGAGATGGTGAGAGGTGGAGATGGTGAGAGGTGGAGATGGTGAGAGATGGAGGTGGTGAGAGGTGGAGATGGTGAGAGGTGGAGATGGTGAGAGGTGGAGGTGGTGAGAGGTGGAGGTGGTGAGAGGTGGAGATGGTGAAAAGTGGAGCTGGTGAGAGGTGGAGATGGTTCCAAGGGAGGAAAACATGAATCTCTGTCCCCAAACCAATAGTCAGATACGGTGGACCCACATCATTATATTATACAGATTAATGTTTAACGTACAACAATAAATGAGGGAACATCAGCTCCGTCCCAGGAACCTTCTAGAGCAGCCATGTCAGCAGGAGGAGACACACAACGGCCGGAGTCAGGACGCCCATCTGGACACTTGTTCCACCGCCGGTACATTCATACTTAAGTTTTAGGGTCTGTTCCATAATACTAACAGACTGGCTGCCAAGATCACAGACGCTCTGCGTTGCACATCCCCGATTGGCCTCTGTATATGTTCCTGCGGAGCCATGTCATTGTTAGGTTATTATATACAATTCCACTTACAGTTTTCTCATCACCACAAAATCTATCTGTGCAATGGACAGGTCTCCTAACTGAGTGAAATATATATATACAGACAGCTTCCCCAGTGTAATGTCTATTCTAATAGTAACATGTATTATATAGACATCAGGGGAGGCTGCAGCACTAGTGACACAGACAGCTCCTCAGTGTAATGTCTATTCTAATGGTAACATGTATTATATAGACATCAGGGGAGGCTGCAGCAGTAGTGACACAGACAGCTCCTCAGTGTAATGTCTATTCTAATGGCTCTTTGAGATTTAAAGGGGCAGTACGCCCTTAATTGGCTAAGTGCACCAATCGTCTCCCTATAAAGCCCAGCTTTCCCTGTCCCTAGTGTTGGAGCCTCTGCATGCTTCCCATTAGCGTGTGACCCCAGAACTCCTGTGATTCCTGCCCGTGCTTCCAGCCTTGAGTCCTGCTATGTTCCTGCCTATGTGTCTCCAGCTGCACCTCACCCGCTAGCAAACCAAGCCACGAAAAGCGACCTGTGACTTGTCTGCTGCAGCAAGTCCATCCCACCTTGCAGCGGCCCCTTAGACTCCGCTCCCTGGTGCGGCTTACACCATTGCAAGTGATGGTACCCCAGATCCACTACTCCTGCTGTTACAAGGAAAATGTTTCTTTAATACAAAAATAGCAATATTTAGATTTGAGAAGGGTTACCTGCTGTTACCATGGTCAAGAGAACACATCTCTTCTCCTCCCCTGTGCACTGCATTTCATTTTTTGAAGGATCACATGTGGTGGAATCAGCACCCCTGCAGGACGGACATGTTAGCCCATTGGGCTCAGAGTTGAGAGGTGGTAAAACTATCATGGATGAGAAAGGGAAATAGAGTAGTGCAAAGACTGGATGATAGTGTAATACAGGGAAGAATATTCTAAGAACATTGTCAAGACCTTGTAGGGCTCGGCACACATCATGGGACAGATTTAGACAGGTTAGATGATTGTGATAAATCTGCAATGTTTATAAACAAACAACAACAACACATCTTGGGGTTTGATCCAAGGTCTGAATGAATTTAGGTACAGTATATGGGTTGGAGTCTGATTCTTAAAGGGGTACTCTGGAGAGTTAAAGGAAGCTTGGCGAAAATTTTTATTAAAGTATTGAATTGCCCCCCAAAAAATATACAAATCCCCAATATACACTTATTACGGGAAATGCTTATAAAGTGCTTTTTTCCCTGCACTTACTACTGCATCAAGGCTTCACTTCCTGGATAACATGGTGATGTCACTTCCTGGATAACATGGTGATGTCACTTCCTGGATAACATGGTAATGTCACTTCCTGGATAACATGGTGATGTCACTTCCTGGATAACATGGTGATGTCACTTCCTGGATAACATGGTGATGTCACTTCCTGGATAACATGGTAATGTCACTTCCTGGATAACATGGTGATGTCACTTCCTGGATAACATGGTGATGTCACTTCCTGGATAACATGGTGATGTCACTTCCTGGATAACATGGTGATGTCACTTCCTGGATGTCACTTCCTGGATAACATGGTGATGTCACACCCCAACTCCCAGAGCTGTGCGGGCTGTGGCTGCTGGAGAGGATGACGGCAGAGGGATGCACAGTGTCCCTCCAGTGCCCTGTGTCCCTCAGTGTCCCCCTGCCATTATCCTCTCCAGCAGCCACAGCCTGCACAGCTCTGGGAGGTGGGTCGGACTTGTGACATCACCATGTTATCCAGGCAGTGAAGCCTTGATGCAGTAGTAAGTCCAGGGAAAAAAGCACTTTATAAGCATTTCCCGTAATAAATGTATATTGGGGATTTGTATAATTTTTGTGAGACAATACAATACTTTAATAAAAACTTTCGCCAAACTTCTCCTTTAAGGGGTTGTATTGTGTCCTAATAGTTACAGGTCAGGAATATGATATGTTACTCCAGACCCCTTAAAGGGGTATTCTGAAGCTTTTTTTTCCTAATACATTGCTTTAATAGTTATTTTGTTTTGTAATATAACTTCATTAAAATAGATTTGTAGTTTTTTTCTTTACCCTTTCCTTGAGTGGCAGCACTAAGGGACAATATGGGACTCTCTGCTGCCACCAACATTTGTGTCAGTGTAAGTCCCCAATTCCCTTCTCTGCTTAGTCACACAGCGCTAGTGATGCAAAGCGGACTACCAGTAAAAGTTTGTGTTGCACCACCTCCTCTCCTCCCTGTGTAGTGCATATCCCCCTGCCATTATTCCTTTGGATTTGTGGGGGAGTCCTTCCCCTGTCCCTTCCAATTTACCCCCCATCCCATCTAGTGATTGACAGCTTCCATGTATGAGGATGTAGAGTCATTGTAGCATGTGTAGAGCAAAGTTACCTGGAGTTGCAGGAGTACAGTCATTCCGTTCACAGCATGTAGTGGCCATCTTAATTTTTCCTTGATCCAAATTAATACTTCCCTTGAAGTCACATTCTCTTTTAGGAGTGCATGTCCTTATGGCTGTTACAGAACCTGCAAATGGACACAAAGGAGATTATCTTCTAAAGGGCGGGTTCACACTACGGAATTCTTGCGGACAATGTCCGCGGAATTCCGTCAGCTGTCCGCCCGCACATCTGGGTGCCTTTCCGCCGGCCCCATAGACACCATTCTATGGGCCGGCGTATTCCGCTATACGCTGAAAGAAGTGTCATGTCACTTCTTTCAGCGGATCGTGGAATACGCCGCCCCATAGAATGGTGTCTATGGAGCCGGCGGAAAAGCGTGTGCCCATGCGGGCGGACAGCTGACGGAATTCCGCGGACATTGTCCGCGAGAATTCCGTAGTGCGAACCCGCCAAAAGCGATTAAAGAAACTTCAGGCTATAGATAAGTAGGACACATTGCTGAGATGCTCCTATTACACCGGCTGATCTTCTGTCCAATCAGGCAGATATCATCCTTCGTAAAAGGGCAAACAAGCGCCAATCAGTGTGATCACCTTTACACCGCATAATAGATACAGAGCCTGGGCTGCACGAACGATCCTTGTATTATTTATGCAACCCTGGAAACTGACAGAACAGATATGTACATATTGGGTTCTGGGGTATATACATACTGGGGTCTGGGATATGTATATACTGGGGTCTGGGATATGTATATACTGGGGTCTGGGATATGTATATATATTGGGGTCTGGGATATGTACATACTGGGGTCTGGGATATGTATATATATTGGGGTCTGGGATATGTATATACTGGGGTCTGGGATATGTGTATGCTGGGGTCTGGGATATATATATATACTGGGGTCTGGGATATATATATATATATATATATTGAGGTCTGGGATATGTATATACTGGGGTCTGGGATATGTGTATACTGGGGTCTGGGATATGTATATATTGGGGTCTGGGATATGTATATATAGCCCCCCCTGTGTGCTCCCCCATTTATATAGACCCCCGATGTGCGCTCCCCCAGTTAAACAGACCCGTGTGCTCCCCCTTCCATATAGTATATAACACAATAAAACAAACACTTATACTCACCTGGGTCCGGGCGTCTCCTCTTCTCTTCACTCTTGTGGCCGCAGGAAGGGTTTTCCCTGCAATCACAAGAGACCGCACTCCCCTTGTCCTGGCGCCGATGCTCCAATAATGTCACTGGAGCACCGGCACCACAAGGACAGAGTGGCCACTTGTGACTGCAGGGAAAACCCTTCCTGCGGCCACAACAGTGACTGACAGGAAGGGAGCCAATGTCTCCCGCCCTGTCAGTGCTGCTGCATGTAACTATGAGCGCTCATTACGAGTGCTCATAGTTACAGTTCAGATGGCAGCAGTGAGCCCTGTCCAGCGGTCTTGAGCACAAGAGCGGGGCGTGGGGGCCCCCCTGGATGTTGGGGGCCCCAAGCGATAGCTTGGGGTGCTTGGTGCCAAAGGCCGCCACTGGGGATATGTATATACTGGGGTCTGGGATATGTTTATATATTGGGGTCTGTGATATGCATATAAATTGGGGTCTGGGATATGTATATATACTGGGGTCTGGGATATGTATATATACTGGGGTCTGGGATATGTATATATACTGGGGTCTGGAATATGTATATATTGGGGTCTGGGATATGTATATACTGGGGTCTGGGATATGTATATACTGGGGTCTGGGATATGTATATATTCTGGGGTCTGGGATATGTATTATTGGTGTCTGGGATATGTATATACTGGGGTCTGGGATATGTATATACTGGGGTCTGGGATATGTATATATATTCGGGTCTGGGATAAGTATATACTGGGGTCTGGGATACAGTATGTATATATTGGGGTCTGGGATATGTATATACTGGGGTCTGGGATATGTATATACTGGGGTCTGGGATATGTATATATTGGGGTCTGGGATATGTGTATATATTAAGGTCTGGGATATGTATATACTGGGGTCTGGGATATGTATATACTGGGGTCTGGGATATGTATATATACTGGGGTCTGGGATATGTATATATGCTGGGGTCTGGGATATGTATATATACTGGGGTCTGGGATATGTATATATATTCGGGTCTGGGATAAGTATATACTGGGGTCTGGGATACAGTATGTATATATTGGGGTCTGGGATATGTATATACTGGGGTCTGGGATATGTATATACTGGGGTCTGGGATATGTATATATTGGGGTCTGGGATATGTGTATATATTAAGGTCTGGGATATGTATATACTGGGGTCTGGGATATATATACATATCCCAAACCCGAGTATATACATATCTCAGACCCCAATATATACATATCCCAGACCCCAATATATACATATCCCAGATACCAGTATATATACATATCCCAGACCCCAGTATATACATATCCCAGACCCCAGTATATACATATCCCAGACACCAATATATATACATATCCCAAACCCGAATATATACATATCTCAGACCCCAATATATACATATCCCAGACCCCAGTATATACACATATCCCAGACCCCAGTATATACATATCCCAGACCCCAGTATATACATATCCCAAATCCCAGTATATATACATATCCCAGATCCCAGTATATACCTATCCCAGACCCTAATATATACATATCCCAGACCCCAGTATATACATATCCCAGACCCCATTATATATACATATCCCAGACCCCAGTATATACATATCCCAGACCCCATTATATATACATATCCCAGACCCCAGTATATATACATATCCCAGACCCCAGTATATATACATATCCCAGACCCCAGCATATATACATATCCCAGACCCCAGTATATATACATATCCCAGACCCCAGTATATACATATCCCAGACCCCATTATATATACATATCCCAGACCCCAGTATATATACATATCCCAGACCCCAGTATATATACATATCCCAGACCCCAGAATATATACATATCCCAGACCCCAGTATATACATATCCCAGACCCCAGTATATACATATCCCAGACCCCAGTATATACATATCCCAGACCCCAGTATATACATATCCCAGTTCCCAATATATACATATCCCAGACCCCAATATATATATATACATATCCCAGACCCCAGTATATATACATATCCCAGACCCTAGTATATACAGTACATATCCCAGACCCCAATATATATATACATATCCCAGACCCCACTATATACACATATCCCAGACCCCAATATATACATATCCCAGACCCCAATATATACATATCCCAGACCCCAATATATACATATCCCAGACCCCAGTATATACATATTCCAGACCCCAGTATATACATATCCCAGACCCCAGTATATACATATCCCAGACCCTAATATATACATATCCCAGACCCCAGTATATACATATCCCAGATCCCAGTATATACATATCCCAGACCCCAATATATATACATATCCCAGACCCCAGTATATATACATATCCCAGACCCCAGTATATACATATCCCAGACCCCAGTATATACATATCCCAGACCCCAGTATATACATATCCCAGACCCCAGTATATATACATATTCCAGACCCCAGTATATATACATATCCCAGACCCCAGTATATATACATATCCCAGACCCCAGTATATATACATATCCCAGACCCCAATATATATACATATTCCAGACCCCAGTATATATACATATCCCAGACCCCAATATATATATACATATCCCAGATCCCAGTATATATACATATCCCAGACCTCAGTATATACATATCCCAGACCCCAGTATATACATATCCCAGACCCCAGTATATACACATATCCCAGACCCCAGTATATAAACATATCCCAGACCCCAATATATATACATATCCCAGACCCCAGTATATATATATATATATATATATATATATATATCCCAGACCCCAGTATATATACATATCCCAGACCCCAGTATATATACATATCCCAGACCCCAGCATATATACATATCCCAGACCCCAGTATATATACATATCCCAGACCCCAGTATATACATATCCCAGACCCCAGTATATATACATATCCCAGACCCCAGCATATATACATATCCCAGACCCCAGTATATATACATATCCCAGACCCCAGTATATACATATCCCAGACCCCAGTATATATACATATCCCAGACCCCAGTATATACATATCCCAGACCCCAGTATATACATATCCCAGTTCCCAATATATACATATCCCAGACCCCAATATATATATATACATATCCCAGACCCCAGTATATACATATCCCAGACCCTAGTATATACAGTACATATCCCAGACCCCAATATATATATATACATATCCCAGACCCCACTATATACACATATCCCAGACCCCAATATATACATATCCCAGACCCCAATATATACATATCCCAGACCCCAATATATACATATCCCAGACCCCAGTATATACATATTCCAGACCCCAGTATATACATATCCCAGACCCCAGTATATACATATCCCAGACCCTAATATATACATATCCCAGACCCCAGTATATACATATCCCAGATCCCAGTATATACATATCCCAGACCCCAATATATATACATATCCCAGACCCCAGTATATATACATATCCTAGACCCCAGTATATACATATCCCAGACCCCAGTATATACATATCCCAGACCCCAGTATATACATATCCCAGACCCCAGTATATATACATATTCCAGACCCCAGTATATATACATATCCCAGACCCCAGTATATATACATATCCCAGACCCCAGTATATATACATATCCCAGACCCCAATATATATATACATATTCCAGACCCCAGTATATATACATATCCCAGACCCCAATATATATATACATATCCCAGATCCCAGTATATATACATATCCCAGACCTCAGTATATACATATCCCAGACCCCAGTATATACATATCCCAGACCCCAGTATATACACATATCCCAGACCCCAGTATATAAACATATCCCAGACCCCAATATATATACATATCCCAGACCCCAGTATATATATATATATATATATATATATATATATATATATATATCCCAGACCCCAGTATATATACATATCCCAGACCCCAGTATATATACATATCCCAGACCCCAGCATATATACATATCCCAGACCCCAGTATATATACACATATCCCAGACCCCAGTATATACATATCCCAGACCCCAGTATATACATATCCCAGACCCCAGTATATATACATATCCCAGACCCCAGTATATATACATATCCCAGAACCCAATATATACATATCTCAGACCCCAATATATACATATCCCAGACCCCAGTATATACACATATCCCAGACCCCAGTATATACATATCCCAGACCCCAGTATATACATATCCCAGACCCCAGTATATACACATATCCCAGACCCCAGTATGTACATATCCCAGACCCCAATATATACATATCCCAGACCCCAATATATACATATCCCAGACCCCAATATATACATATGCCAGACCCCAATATATACATATCCCAGACCCCAGTATATACATATCCCAGACCCCAGTATATACATATCCCAGACCCCAGTATATACATATCCCAGACCCCAGTATATACATATCCCAGACCCCAATATATACATATCCCAGACCCCAGTATATACATATCCCAGACCCCAGTATATATACATATCCCAGACCCCAATATATATATACATATCCCAGACCCCAGTATATATACATATCCCAGACCCCAATATATATATACATATCCCAGATCCCAGTATATATACATATCCCAGATCCCAGTATATACATATCCCAGACCCCAGTATATACATATCCCAGACCCCAGTATATATACATATCCCAGACCCCAGTATATAAACATATCCCAGACCCCAATATATATACATATCCCAGACCCCAGTATATATATATATATATATATATATATATATATCCCAGACCCCAGTATATATACATATCCCAGACCCCAGTATATATACATATCCCAGACCCCAGCATATATACATATCCCAGACCCCAGTATATATACATATCCCAGACCCCAGTATATACATATCCCAGACCCCAGTATATACATATCCCAGACCCCAGTATATATACATATCCCAGACCCCAGTATATATACATATCCCAGAACCCAATATATACATATCTCAGACCCCAATATATACATATCCCAGACCCCAGTATATACACATATCCCAGACCCCAGTATGTGGAAAATTGTACCTGAAATTTTCATTTCCTGTAGTCCGAAGGCAGCACACGATGGGTTAAATGACTCCGTCTACCCTGGACAGAAGAGGTTAAGAATGAACCCCCTAGCAATAAACATAATGAGATAATTATTCATCCAATGAACAGCATGCATGATCTATAAGGCATTGGATGAAACCACACCACTCTGTAATGTATGCAGCAATAAAGATTTATTAGGGGGGGAATTGTTGTGCTGCCTTCGGACTACAGGAAATGAAAATTTCAGGTACAATTTTCCACTTCCTGGACGTCCTCAGGCAGCACACGATGGGACATCCAAAGCAATAACAATTAAAGGGAGGGAGTATTAGACACAGCTCCTTGGATTACGCTTCTTCCAAAGGCTGACCCCTCTGCAGACAGACTATCAAGTCTATAATGTCTGATAAAAGTGGATGACGAGGACCAAGTTGCCGCCTTGCATATTTCCTCAAGCGGCACCAGGCATCGTTCTGCCCAGGAGGCAGCTGTCGCCCTTGTTGAGTGAGCCTTCACTCCGATTGGTGACTGCAGTCCCTGGGCCTCATAACAAATCATAATGACGTCCTTGATCCACCTCGCCAAAGACGATTTGCTTGCTTTACGGCCTTTATTTGGGCCAGTGAAAAGAATAAAGAGGGATTCCGTCTCCCTGAATTCAGCTGTCCGCTCTAGGTACATGGAGAGGGCTCTTTTGACATCCAATAGATGTAGAGGTCCTTCTTCCGACAAATTTGGCAGGATTATCTCTTGGTTGATATTCGATGCTGAGGATACCTTTGGGAGGAACCCTGGCATGGTCCGCAGGACTACTGCATCTGGGAGGAACCTCAGGTATGGATCCCTGCAGGACAATGCTTGCATCTCACTTATTCTGCGGGCAGATGTTATCGCCACGAGGAACAATGTTTTGAATGACAACCACTTAATGTCCACAGACTGTAGCGGCTCAAACGGTTCCTTACTGAGCTGACTTAGGACCACCGAGAGGTCCCATGATGGCACAGGGAGTCTATAGGCTGGTCTCAGCTTGTCGATTGCCCTGAAGTATCTGGATATGAGGGGTACAGAGGAGAACAGGCCTTCCATGTGTGCATTTATGGCTGTCAGTTGCACCTTTAAGGTGTTCCTTCTAAGGTCTTTGTTAAAGCCCTCTTGAAGAAATTGCAAAACTGTGCTGACTTCTTCCTTAGGCTTAGAGTTTGCTGTACACCAGCCCTGATACAAGTTCCAGACTCTGGAATACGTTCTCTTTGTACTCGGTCTCCTGGATGCCAAGATGGTGTCTATTACCTCATCAGAGAGACCCCTGTTCCTCAGTGCGACCCTTTCACTCTCCATGCTGTTAACTGCAGCCTCTCCAGATGTGGGTGCGTTAGCCCGGACTGTAGCAGTAAGTCTTTGTGGAGAGGAAGTCTCCAGAACTCTCCTCCCGAGAGTCTCAATGCGGCAGGGAACCAAGCCCTCCGGGGCCAGTGGGGCAAGATGGCGATCGCTTCCACTCTCTCTTCCTGCAGCTTCCTCAGGACTCGGGGAATGAGTGGAAACGGAGGAAAGACATAAACAAATTCCTTCTCCCAACTGGTCGCCAGTCCGTCCAGGGCTACAGGGTTCCCTGTTTTTGACAGGCTGCAGAATCTCTTGCATTTGGTGTTCTGTACTGTGGCCATGACATCCATGGAGGGCTGCCCCCATCTCCTCACCAGTTGTTTGAATACTCTGGGATTCAACTCCCATTCCCATGGCATAATGAGGTTCCTGCTGAGCCAGTCTGCCTGGAGATTCATTGAGCCTTTTATGTGGATGGCCGAGATCGATGTTACATTGTCCTCCGCCCAGGCCATGAGACGAGCACACTCCTTCTCCAACACTAGGCTCTTTGTTCCACCCTGCTTGTTCAGGTAATAGACTGCTGTTAGGTTGTCTGATTGGACCTGGACTGGACGGTGCTGGAGATGATGTTGAAAGTGTTGTAGAGCCAACCTGACTGCCTTGAGTTCTTTGTGATTCGAGGATAGAGAACTCTCCTGAACTGACCATCTTCTCTGTACCCATTCTCTCCCGACATGGGCACCCCAACCGAAGTGGGACGCATCCGTAGTGACTACGGTAGGCAACTGGTGCGAGAGAGATCTGCCTCTTTGTAAATGTGAAGGTATCAGCCACCATTTCAGGTTCTTCTTCAGAGCTGGTAGAATCGGCATCTTCTTGTATAAGCAGAGATGGGAACTCCTCCCAGCTTTGAGCATCTCCCGCTGAAGCATTCTGAAGTGAGCCTTCGCCCATGGTACTGCATGTAATCCCCTTGTTGGATGTTCATTACAGCAGCCTGGATGGACTCCATTTTGAAGTGTTTTTTCAGGAAGAAGGTGTTGAGATATGTAAGATTTATCACCAGACGCCAGTCCCCTCCTTGCTTTGGGACTGCAAACACAGGTGAGTAGACCCCTTGACCTTGTTGGTCTAGCGGAACTTCTTCCAGTGCGTTTTTTAAGATGAACTGGTGTAGAAGAGATATGATGACAGGTTTTACATTTCTGTTGACCATATATCTTCTTGGTGGTATCTGCCGGAATTCTAAAGAGTAGCCTCTTTTGACTGTTGTGGATACCCAGGAGTCGGAGGATGTCTGGGACCATTGTGTGGAAAACATCTGAAGTCTTGCTCCTACTGGCACAGGGGGACTGCTGGCGTCATAAATCAGAGCCTTTGGAGTTATAAGGCTTTTCTTCCCAGAGTTTGTCTGCTGCTTGTTTTTGAATCTGTCCAGTCTGGCTGGCTGACGAAAAAACCTCTGCCTTTTTGGGGACCTTTTATACCGACCTTGGAACTTTCTGGTTGGTTTAGGTTTAGCGGCCCGAGGAAACGCTACCCCTTTGTCTTCATTAAGGGACTTCAGAATGTCCTTCAGCTGTGGACCAAACAGGGATGAGGGGTGAAAAGGCAGGGAACAAAAGTTATTTTTGGATGGTAAATCCCCATCCACTGCTTCAGCCAGAGGGCTCTTCTGGCCACATTAGACACAGCCATGTTTTTGGATGCAAATTTTAATGAATCCATGGAGGCGTCACATAGAAAGTCTGCCACTGTTTTCATAGATGAGACGCTCTCAAACATTTCCTCTCTGCTGACGTTGTTCTCTAGGTCACTAGATAACTGGCTCAGCATTACCCGCAGTGCTCTGGCCGCTGGGATGGAAGCAGACGCCACTTTAGCTGAGCAGGAGGCTGCACTGAAGGATCGCTTTAACATAAAGTCCGCCTTACGATCCATGGCGTCAGGCAAGAGGGTGGATTCCTCAGAGGGGTACACTGACTTTTTGGACAACTTTGCGACTGGCAAGTCCACTTTAGGCGGCAAATCCCAGTCTGCCATGAACTCAGGGTTAAGCTTGTATATGGACTTAAACTTTGCCCCTGGGTCAAACCTTTTCTCTGGTTTGGACCAGTCCTTCTGCATCCAGTCTTTCATTATCGGGTGCACAGGCAGGAACTTATTTTTGCAGACTGGGAAATAGAACAATTGCTGTTTCTTTGGTTTGTGGGAAATGTCCTTGTCAGACTCAAGCACCTCCTTAACTGAGTGTATAAGTCTGGGGATTCTGTCCTTATGTAAGAGGTATACTTCCTCCTCATCTGTATCTGACTGGGAGGATACATCATCAGAATCTGAGCCGCCCTCCTGTCCTGAGTGTCTGCGATGTTCTGCAGCAGCAGGGGCTCTATGGTGGGCAGGCTGGGATACAGCAGACCGCACTTCTCTGAATGTGTCCATTAGCTGCTCCTTAAACCAGGACAGAAATTCCCCTGAATCAGTCTGTGGGGGCTGAGCAGGTGGCAGACATAATGAGCAGGTGCTTTGCTCCCAGGCATCAGGCAATGGTTGCTGACAAGAGGAACAAACAGCATGTTTAGACCAGCAGAAGCCACCCCCCTTCTGTCCATAGAGAAGAGAAAAAATTACAGAGTGGTGTGGTTTCATCCAATGCCTTATAGATCATGCATGCTGTTCATTGGATGAATAATTATCTCATTATGTTTATTGCTAGGGGGTTCATTCTTAACCTCTTCTGTCCAGGGTAGACGGAGTCATTTAACCCATCGTGTGCTGCCTGAGGACGTCCAGGAAATACATATCCCAGACCCCAGTATATACATATCCCAGACCCCAGTATATACACATATCCCAGACCCCAGTATATACATATCCCAGACCCCAATATATACATATCCCAGACCCCAATATATACATATCCCAGACCCCAATATATACATATGCCAGACCCCAATATATACATATCCCAGACCCCAGTATATACATATCCCAGACCCCAGTATATACATATCCCAGACCCCAGTATATACATATCCCAGACCCCAATATATACATATCCCAGACCCCAGTATATACATATCCCAGACCCCAGTATATATACATATCCCAGACCCCAATATATATATAAATATCCCAGACCCCAGTATATATACATATCCCAGACCCCAATATATATATACATATCCCAGATCCCAGTATATATACATATCCCAGATCCCAGTATATACATATCCCAGACCCCAATATATACATATCCCAGACCCCAGTATATATACATATCCCAGACCCCAGTATATATACATATCCCAGACCCCAGTATATATACATATCCCAGACCCCAGTATATATACATATCCCAGACCCCAGTATATATACATATCCCAGACCCCAGTATATATACATATCCCAGACCCCAGCATATATACATATCCCAGACCCCAGTATATATACATATCCCAGACCCCAGTATATACATATCCCAGACCCCAGTATATATACATATCCCAGACCCCAGCATATATACATATCCCAGACCCCAGTATATATACATATCCCAGACCCCAGTATATACATATCCCAGACCCCAGTATATACACATATCCCAGACCCCAGTATATACACATATCCCAGACCCCAATATATATACATATCCCAGACCCCAGTATATATACATATCCCAGACCCCAGTATATATACATATTCCAGAACCCAATATATACATATCCCAGACCCCAATATATACTGTACATGTCTGTGCTGTCAGTTTCTCTTTGTCGTTCTTGGCCACACATAACCGTGTTTACACAGAGATGTTCATCCGATAAAGATAAATTTTAAAGCTCGCCTAAAAGATGCCATCATCTGATAATGAAGGGTTTGCCTGGTTTATGGCTGATCACGGTGTCTTTTACATGGGAAAATTATCGTTTGCAGGAGCGTTTCCTTACAGGAAATGTACCATGAGGTGTAAGGTCCATCGTTGTTTTTTTCTTTTTTACATTAATGGATCAGTAATGGCGCGGTCCTCTTTAAATTTCTGCCTTCATGCACTGGGGGCAGGCCTGCCGGCAATATCCTCTCCCCCCTGTGTGTGGCTCCATCAATTCTAATGGAGCTGTGTGACAGAGAGGAGCGGGTTTTGTCACACTGGGGGGCGCTGGGCCTGCTCCCAGTTCTTCATGCTGGCCCGGTGCTGGGAAATAGATCATTGCCGAGTGCAGAAACTGGGCAGCAATTTAAAAAAAAGGACCGCACCATTGGCATCCCCGGCCTACACCAATCCATTAATGTAACATCTCCCCATGTTATAGAGGGTTGTGCAGGTGACTCTAATAACAATAGGGGCCACACAAATAATCTGGCAATTGGTGGTTGGTTCATCTATGGTGACAAGTCATATATATAACAGCAGAGTGCTGGTCGGTAACCTAGACAACAAGCTGTCAACAATGAGAGGGAATATCCCTTTAACTAAAGGTCAGGCTGGGCACATGTGATACTTTCATTGTGGTGACAGGGTCATTTTGCAGAATGATAGGAATGACAATGTTATATGTTAATATTCAGTTACTCACCATATATTTCTAAATATGAGAATCCACACAAATGGTCAGAAGGACAAGGCCCGGTGGGACCATTGCATGTAGATAAAGTATTAGACTGGCATGAGATACATGAGAGAGCAAAACCTAAAAGAGTATAAAATTCCTGTGATTAAGAATCAGTATGAACCCTGTAATATATAGAATAGGATTATAAAAGTGTAATACATGACATTATCTACCATTATAAATCAGGTTTCTGTATATTATTTGCCTCCCTTTAACACTGGAACTAGGAGTGTAGTGCACAAAATAAAGAGACCACAAATTCAGCTCTGCTACATCTGTATAGTGTCTCTGCTACATCCGTATAGTGTCTCTGCTACGTCTGTATAGTGTCTCTGCTACATCTGTATAGTATCTCTGCTACATCTGTATAGTGTCTCTGCTACATCTGTATAGTGTCTCTGCTACGTCTGTATAGTGTCTCTGCTACATCCGTATAGTGTCTCTGCTACATCTGTATAGTGTCTCTGCTACATCTGTATAGTGTCTCTGCTACGTCTGTATAGTGTCTCTGCTACATCTGTATAGTGTCTCTGCTACGTCTGTATAGTGTCTCTGCTACATCTGTATAGTATCTCTGCTACATCTGTATAGTGTCTCTGCTACATCTGTATAGTATCTCTGCTACATCTGTATAGTGTCTCTGCTACATCTGTATAGTGTCTCTGCTACATCCGTATAGTGTCTCTGCTACATCCGTATAGTGTCTCTGCTACATCTGTATAGTGTCTCTGCTACATCTGTATAGTGTCTCTGCTACGTCTGTATAGTGTCTCTGCTACATCTGTATAGTGTCTGTGCTACATCTGTATAGTGTCTCTGCTACATCTGTATAGTGTCTCTGCTACATCCGTATAGTGTCTCTGCTACATCTGTATAGTGTCTCTGCTACGTCTGTATAGTGTCTCTGCTACGTCTGTATAGTGTCTCTGCTACATCTGTATAGTGTCTCTGCTACATCTGTATAGTGTCTCTGCTACATCTGTATAGTGTCTCTGCTACATCTGTATAGTGTCTCTGCTACGTCTGTATAGTGTCTCTGCTACATCCGTATAGTGTCTCTGCTACGTCTGTATAGTGTCTCTGCTACGTCTGTATAGTGTCTCTGCTACATCTGTATAGTGTCTATAGCCTTTATACTGCTGAAAGATATCACATAGTACCTGGTGCTGCCAGCACTGAGAGGATGGAGAGGAGGCCAAGGAAGGACGTCATGATGAGGTTTCCTGCCGATTGGAATCTGTATGTACTGCTGATAGACTCAGGTAGGGGATGTGTATTTATATAGTTTTACAACGGGCGGGACAAGGAGTGACCTGTCATGGAAAAAAAAAGACAAGTACAGTGGTACCTTGGTTTAAGAGCATTTTGGTTTAAGGGCTCACAGTTTTTCAAAATTATGACTTGGTTTAAGAGCATTGCTTTTGTTTAAGAGCTCCCTGTACTGGGTGGGAGGGGGAGTAGAGGAGGGGCATGGTCTGCATAGCGGGGTCTACAGCCCTGTACTCTGACCCAGGAGGTCTCCCTCACCTTCCAAATCATAGCAGATCCACTTCAGGCTGGGGCTCACATCAGGGGACAGGACTGTGGGGGTAATCTCTCCATAGCTGTAACCCCTCTCTCCCCGGACAGAGAGAGCTGCATGTATGTGCCCACATCTGTCCTGCTCATTCCTTCATACTTCCTGCAGTCTCTGTCGGCCCTTGTGTTTCACATCCTCTCCAGTTCTGTACAGTAACTTATAATATCACATATTCTGCTGTTTCTTAATCTTTGTTTCATCTGTTTTACATGTAATTCAGAAAAATAAATCATTATTTTTGGGGTGTGAAACCAATTGTCTGCACTTCTATGATTTCTTATGGGAAAATTTGCTTTGGTTTAAGAGCAGATTTGGATTACAAGCACGGTCCCGGAACGAATTATGCTCGTAATCCAAGGCACCACTGTACTTCAATCCTTGTTTGTGCATTATAACATAAACAAGTTTTACTAAATTAAAGGGGTTCTCCAGCGTTATAAACACACGATCCGTGCCGTCATGACTGGAGTAGGATTGCAGCACGGATCCCCTAATAGAAGTGGAGCCCCCTGCTCCCCCGTCCGGCAGCAGAATGTACGCTCCTGTCATTGCATCTGACAACTACTCGCCTTCTCCCCTGGTGCCGGCCAGCTTACGTACACTCACTGGAAGTGGCCTGGACTATGCTGGTTAATGCTGGCACCGGGAGAAGAAGGCAGTGCAGTCCATGGTAAGAGTAATTCTTACAATACGTAGTATTCCAGTATTTGGGGACGTTGTGCTCCATGGCAGTTGCAGTAATAGAAGCTAATGAGGCAGCAGCAGGGGGGAGTTTGTGTAGGTCGGTAAAATTAGGGAAACTTAGAAACATGACACCCTAAAGATGTCAAGACTGCAAAACTCTGTCAGGTGTCACACTCCGGGATGATGGGTGCCTTTCCGCACTATCACCACTTGGTGTCTCACTCTCCCCTGTTCTATGTGCACAGCTGACGCTAGAGGGTTAACTGCTGTTTGTTCTGACCATTCCCTGGTGCAGGTACCTCACACATTTTCCTCCTATTACACTTCTTTCTTCTCCTCTTTCCAGCATGTTCCCCACCAATAGGAGGTTAGTCTTGGTTAACCCTATATAAACTAGTCAGTTCCTGCTGGGAGGGTCTTTTGTCCAGCCTTCAGCCAGGCCTGGCTTAGGTCAGGGCACTGGTAAGGTCATCTAGTCACTTGTACCTGCTCCCTACTGTCCTTCTATAGGACTGATAGTCCTTTATTGTGCTCTAAATCCCCCAGTTCCTTACCGTTTCTTAAACGGCCCATAAATGTCCCGATAAATCATATAGAAAGTGAAAACAACCCATTTTCCATTCTGCTGATAAAATATTTTATTGATTATTCCAAAGTACATTCATTGTTCCTTATCTTAAAATCTTTTATTACATATGTTGAATCATTCTTACCGCTCTAGCTTGGGGCTCTGCCCCCAAATCGTTTCCCAGAACTAATAAAAGTAACGTTTGAACCCGGAAGATAAATCAGTTTACAATAATATAATCAAGTGCAAATTATTGTTAATTTTTAATTTATGTATAAAATATATACAGTGGTACCTCGGTTCTCGAACTTAATTGGTTCCGGAAGGCAGTTTGAAACCGAGCAGTGTCTTCCCATAGGAAATAATGTAAATGTGATTCATTGGTTCCAGCAGCCGCCAATAATTCCCTACAATCCTCATTTATTACACTGATAAGTGCTCAGTATAATCACTACAGTACAGAGCAGCACTATATACTGTACAGGACATTACAGAGCAGCGCTATATACTGTACAGGACATTACAGAGCAGCACTATATACTGACAGGACATTACAGAGCAGCACTATATACTGTACAGGACATGACAGAGCAGCTCTATATACTGTACAGGACATTACAGAGCAGCACTATACACTGTACAGGACATTACAGAGCAGCACTATATACTGTACAGGACATGACAGAGCAGCTCTATATACTGTACAGGACATTACAGAGCAGCACTATACACTGTACAGGACATTACAGAGCAGCACTATACTGTACAGGACATTACAGAGCAGCACTATATACTGTACAGTACATTACAGAGCAGCACTATATATACTGTACAGGACATTACAGAGCAGCACTATACACTGTACAGGACATTACAGAGCAGCACTATATATACTGTACAGGACATTACAGAGCAGCACTATATACTGACAGGACATTACAGAGCAGCACTATATACTGTACAGGACATTACAGAGCAGCTCTATATACTGTACAGGACATTACAGAGCAGCACTATACACTGTACAGGACATTACAGAGCAGCACTATATACTGTACAGTACATTACAGAGCAGCACTATATATACTGTACAGGACATTACAGAGCAGCACTATACACTGTACAGGACATTACAGAGCAGCACTATATATACTGTATAGGACATTACAGAGCAGCACTATATACTGTACAGGACACTACAGAACAGCACTATATACTGTACAGGACATTACAGAGCAGCACTATACTGTACAGGACATTACAGAGCAGCACTATATATACTGTATAGGACATTACAGAGCAGCGCTATATACTGTACAGGACATTACAGAGCAGCTCTATATACTGTACAGGACAGGACATTACAGAGCAGCACTATATACTGTACAGGACATTACAGAGCAGCACTATATATACTGTACAGGACATTACAGAGCAGTGCTATATACTGTACAGGACATTACAGAGCAGCACTATACACTGTACAGGACATTACAGAGCAGCACTATATATACTGTACAGGACATTACAGAGCAGCGCTATATACTGTACAGGACATTACAGAGCAGCACTATATACTGTACAGGACATTACAGAACAGCCCTATATACTGTACAGGACATTACAGAGCAGCACTATATATACTGTACAGGACATTACAGAGCAGCACTATATACTGTACAGGACATTACAGAACAGCCCTATATACTGTACAGGACATTACAGAGCAGCACTATATATACTGTACAGGACATTACAGAGCAGCACTATATACTGTACAGGACAGTAGAGAGCGGCACTATATACTGTACAGGACATTACAGAGCAGCACTATATACTGTACAGGACATTACAGAGCAGCACTATACTGTACAGGACATTACAGAGCAGCCCTATATATACTGTACAGGACATTACAGAGCAGCACTATATACTGTACAGGACATTACAGAGCAGCACTATATACTGTACAGGACATTACAGAGCAGTACTATATACTGTACAGGACATTACAGAGCAGCTCTATATACTGTACAGGACATTACAGAGCAGCACTATACTGTACAGGACATTAAACATAAGAAATGTTCATCAGAACCAGCAATTATATTACAGTAGTCACCAACTCCTCACCCAGTGGCTTAGCTATAGCGGTCGCCACGGTCACGGCTGCGACCCGGCCCGTCAGCGAGGGGCCCCCCTTGTCACTTCACTGCCTCCTGCCCCCCAACTCGAGAAGGGCCCCCCTAGCGCCGCGTGGGTAGCGGTACGGCGCCGGTGGGGGGGGAAACTGTCAGGCACCTCAAGGGAGCTCGGCGGCGTGCTGTACCGATACGACGCCCCGCCCCCCCGCGACGGACCGCTTTCCCTGTGGCATCTGAGGGCCCTCCCCCAGTGCCGCGCGGGTAGCGGTATGGCGCCGTGGGGGGACTGCCTGTAATTGCTGCCCTCCGCCTGCCTACCTGAGGGACTCCCGCCATCCCAGAACACAGCTGCAGAGGCCGGGTGCAGTGTCCCAGAACATGCAGACTACTACTCCTATTATGCCCATTTCTATTTCTGTGTCAATGCCTGTTCTGGTAAGTGTTTGCACTGCAACTGCTGCTGGTTTTCCCCTAGTATTCTCTGGTATTGTGCATTTTCATGTGTATTCTCATGTGTTCCTGTGTATTACAGTGTACAGTGGTATGCAAGGCTGTTGATCACGTGACCTGTAACCATGGTTCCTCCAATGGCCGACTAGCTCTGGCCAGGAGCAACCATGTGACCTCCCACTTCCTGCTGACAAGGGAGTTGAGCCCCGGCTTCCAAGCAAGGAGGTTGTGTTGTTCTGTCCTCTCCCACAGAAGAGTGACTAAGTCTGCTGCTATATTCCAGTCTTCGGCTGTTTCTGCCTGCTCAAGTGTCCGGATTCTTCTCTCTCATCTGGGTGTCATTCCGTTATTTCTCCTCATCGCTGCAAGGATTCACAGCAAGTATTATTCTCAAGCTAATCCACCCAGCAACGCTATTTCTCTCATACTCCTACTCCCATCATCCGGCACGTATTCTCACAGCCTATGCAGCACCACTCCTGCTTTATTTGTCAAAGCCTGCTATATACCCGGTTGCATCCGGACAGAACTGTTGCTACTAGTTACCTTATCTATAATAAAACCGCTGTTACTGAACCCTGGCATTGGTGTCCACTAACTGGTGCCCTGACTAAGTGCAGCGAAGAATCGCATGCCCATCATCACCCGCAGATTCCACAGACCGGCCCTACAGCTGTGCCGCCCTCAGGCCTATACCGTGACAAGTATAACCCCTGCAGCTGCCCCGGTCATTGCCCGCTTATAACACCAGCACTGCGGAAGTGGCCCCCAGGGGCCAGGGCATCGCATTTTTGGCGTCACGAACAGGATCTACCCGCCACGCGGTGTACCAGATCAACAGTTTAATATCGTCTCCAGAGACTGTGCTAAAATTGCCATGGGAGTTCTGATAACTGAGTCGCTGCACGGCTGGGACTGTACACAAAATGGCCGCTTCTTGCTGTTATTTCTACCTGCGCCATCCCCCAGTGACGAGGGGGTTAACTGCCATGCGGCCGAGAAGCGGGAATTGCTTGGCGCCATTGATAATGACTGTGTCTCTCCTGATTGGCCGGCCGCTTCCACTGACGTCATTGTTGCTGGGCAGACTTTGGGGCCTGATCCTCCAGCCTGGCGCTCCTCCCCTTCCTGCTACAAGTTCCGGCCAGTGGAACGCAAGATGGCGGCCTATGAAGAGCACCTGCCTGCAGCCCCAGCGCTTGTGATGCCTACACTGCCTGAGAGTCTGCCTCTGCTCAATCCTGCGTGCCTGCTAATGCCGCTACCCTCCGACAGCGATATCAGTTGGGGCTCTACACCAGTCTCCAACGGTCCGGAGGAAGAGCCTGTCTCCATCGCCAGCGTCTCACCGGGATCTCGTTGCTCCAGCACTCCCGAGGTTGCCTTCTCCACAGGAGGATCGACCTCGCCAGAAAACGATGGATCCGTGAATACCGGGGTTCCGGGCGCCCCTCTTCCTGCCTCTAGCCAGGGGGATAACTCTAAGGCCACCTGCTACGCCAGTCCCTGGAGGCTCCCCGGGCCCGAGACACCATCCCTGCCTCAGTGGGTGTTTGGGGACGACCCGGTTATCAAGAAGTTGGCGGATGAGATCAAGCAGGCCCTAACCTTGCTACCTCCGGTGGCTAAAGCCCCCCTCACCATGGCTACTACGGTGACTCCCCCTACCACTGCCGTGGCTAAAGCTGCGACCACCACCACTACCTACCATGTGGCCCCTACTGTCTCTCCTGTGACCACCGTGACCCCTAGCCTCGTGGTCACCACCGCAGCAGATGATGCTCCTGCTCCGGCTTCCTCCCGGTATTATCCCTGGGAGAAAAAGAGGGGTGCCACTTGGGGTCCTCCAGGACATTTCTGTTAAATGTCCTCCCAAGGGCTGAGTTCTATGACTGTGTTTTTTTTTTTGTGTGCTGTTTCACCATTTAGTTCCTGCAACGTTCAAGGTTCGTGCCTGGTCCTCCTGACCAAGTTCCCTGTACTAACCAGCCATGAGCTGATGGACACTTACAATAACAAAAGGTTCTCTAGTGCCTGTCCCAGAGCCTTTTACATGGACGATGTTCCAATTGCCTAAAAGAGACTCTAACTAACAGAGACACTTAACCCATTCCTTCCTAATGCACTTTCCTGTGATTGTGTGTTCCACACAGGGTATTATTGCACTTATTGTACTATTGCATTCCAGTGTTATCGAAGTCTTTGTATTTCCTCCTCTGAGTAAGCACAAGGTTACATAGATTGCCTCAGAGTAGAGCGCCTCTTTTGTAAAACAGTATATTTTCCAGTGTCTAAGACAGATAGCTCCTCCTCTGAGTAAGAGAAGTCAGTTTACATATACCTCAGAGAAAGTCCAGTTTATGTAGGAGTGTATTTTCTCATCCAGTCTCAGTATTGTGTATTATTATCATATCTATAGCTGGAAAGATTTAGTTGAGCCAGTTCGTATGCAGATTTTTCTCAGATTTTCATGCAGATTTCTCTCAGATTTTCATTCAGATTCATGTGAGCCAGTTCTCCTCAAGACCTCGCAGTATTTGTTGTCTTTTGTGTTTCCCTTCCTTTTGTTTCCAGTATTTGTTCGCCTCTGTCTTGTCCCAACACAGTAGTAATCACACATAGTCATACCTAACCTTCACACTTGTCCATACATATCGCACCTTGGATACCTTTTCGGGTGTTTGGCCTGTGGAGTGCTTGTGTGTGTGATTGAGTGGTATGAAAGGGAGCTCCCCATGTATGTTTGCTTTTATTATTTTTTTCTTTTCTCTTCCAGGTATCCAAGACACTACTCAGACACGCCAAGGTAGTATACAGGTCTTCACAGTTCTTTTCCAGTAGGGTAACACATTTAACAGAAAACCTACTGTCTAACTGGCTGGAATATGGAGGGTCACCCGCCAGCAGTTAAGTTGTCCTGGCTTACACGTCAGATGGTTCACGCACTAGCTACCTGGTCGCCAGAGTACGTTAGGCACCCCTAGGTGAAGTCCTGCCACTAGGGTTTCTCATCCTCTCTCTCTCTTCTCACCTGTGCCTTGGGCGTGGGAAACACACACCTCATCACACTCAGTCTCATCATTCATTCCTGTTGTTTGATTGTCCAGTCTATTCATGTTTGCTGCCTTCTAGATTCGCCGAGGTCGGCTCAAATTTGCTAGGGAGGTATGCAGTGTCCCAGAACATGCAGACTACTACTCCTATTATGCCCATTTCTATTTCTGTGTCAATGCCTGTTCTGGTAAGTGTTTGCACTGCAACTGCTGCTGGTTTTCCCCTAGTATTCTCTGGTATTGTGCATTTTCATGTGTATTCTCATGTGTTCCTGTGTATTACAGTGTACAGTGGTATGCAAGGCTGTTGATCACGTGACCTGTAACCATGGTTCCTCCAATGGCCGACTAGCTCTGGCCAGGAGCAACCATGTGACCTCCCACTTCCTGCTGACAAGGGAGTTGAGCCCCGGCTTCCAAGCAAGGAGGTTGTGTGGTTCTATCCTCTCCCACAGAAGAGTGACTAAGTCTGCTGCTATATTCCAGTCTTCGGCTGTTTCTGCCTGCTCAAGTGACCGGATTCTTTTCTCTCATCTGGGTGTCATTCCGTTATTTCTCCTCATCGCTGCAAGGATTCACAGCAAGTATTATTCTCAAGCTAATCCACCCAGCAACGCTATTTCTCTCATACTCCTACTCCCATCATCCGGCACGTATTCTCACAGCCTATGCAGCACCACTCCTGCTTTATTTGTCAAAGCCTGCTATATACCCGGTTGCATCCGGACAGAACTGTTGCTACTAGTTACCTTATCTATAATAAAACCGCTGTTACTGAACCCTGGCATTGGTGTCCACTAACTGGTGCCCTGACTAAGTGCAGCGAAGAATCGCATGCCCATCATCACCCGCAGATTCCACAGACCGGCCCTACAGCTGTGCCGCCCTCAGGCCTATACCGTGACAAGTATAACCCCTGCAGCTGCCCCGGTCATTGCCCGCTTATAACACCAGCACTGCGGAAGTGGCCCCCAGGGGCCAGGGCATCGCACGGGCCACAAGAGAGAGGACAAGCTGCCATCCCTGGATTAGGTGAGTATATTGTTTGTTTGTTTGTTTTTTTGCAATGCAGGGGGCTCTATTATTATATACAGGGGGCTCTATTATTATATACAGGGGGCTCTATTACTATGTGCAGGGGGCTCTATTACTATATACAGGGGGCTCTATTACTATATGCAGGGGGCTCTATTACTATATACAGAGGGTCTACAATTATATACAGGGGGCTCTATTACTATATACAGGGGGCTCTATTACTATATACAGAGGGCTCTTACTATATGCAGGGGGCTCTATTACTATATACAGGGGGCTCTTACTATATACAGGGGGCTCTATTACTATATACAGGGGGCTCTTACTATATACAGGGAGCTCTATTATTATATACAGGGGGCTCTATTACTATGTGCAGGGGGCTCTATTACTATGTGCAGGGGGCTCTATTACTATATACAGGGGGCTCTATTACTGTATGCAGGGGGCTCTATTACTATATACAGGGGGCTCTATTACTATATACAGGGGACTCTATTACTATATACAGGGGGCTCTATTACTGTGTGCAGGGGGCTCTATTACTATATACAGGGGACTCTATAACTATATACAGGGGGCTCTATTACTATATACAGGGGGCTCTATTACTATATGCAGGGGGCTCTATTACTATATACAGGGGGCTCTATTACTATATACAGGGGGCTCTATTACTATATACAGGGGCTCTATTACTATATGCAGGGCACAGGGGGCTCTATTACTATATACAGGGGGCTCTATTACTATATGCAGGGCACAGGGGGCTCTATTACTATATGCAGGGGGCTCTATTACTATATGCAGGGCACAGGGGGCTCTATTACTATATGCAGGGCACAGGGGGCTCTTTTACTATATGCAGGGCACAGGGGACTCTATTACTATATACAGGGGGCTCTATTACTGTATGCAGGGGGCTCTATTACTATATACAGGGGACTCTATTACTATATACAGGGGGCTCTATTACTATATACAGGGGACTCTATTACTATATACAGGGGGCTCTATTACTGTATGCAGGGGGCTCTATTACTATATACAGGGGGCTCTATTACTATATACAGGGGGCTCTATTACTATATACAGCGGGCTCTATTACTATATACAGGGGGCTCTATTACTATATGCAGGGCACAGGGGGCTCTATTACTATATGCAGGGCACAGGGGGCTCTATTACTATATACAGGGGGCTCTATTACTATATGCAGAGCACAGGGGGCTCTATTACTATGTGCAGGGCACAGGGGGCTCTATTACTATATGCAGGGCACAGGGTGCTCTATTACTATATGCAGGACACAGGGGGCTCTATTACTATATGCAGGGCACAGGGGGCTCTATTACTATATACAGGGGGCTCTATTACTATATGCAGGGCACAGGGGGCTCTATTACTATATGCAGGGCACAGGGGGCTCTATTACTATATGCAGGGCACAGGGGGCTCTATTACTATATGCAGGACACAGGGGGCTCTATTACTATATGCAGGGCACATGGGCCATTATTATTATATGCAGGGCACCGGGGGCTCTATTACTATATGCAGGGCACCGGGGGCTCTATTACTATATGCAGGGCACAGGGGGCTCTATTACTATATGCAGGGCACATGGGCCATTATTATTATATGCAGGGCACCGGGCAGTATTACTATATGCAGGGCACCGGGCATTATTACTATATGGGGGCACAGCAGGGGATCCTACATACAGGGGGCAACACATACCTACTTTCTTTACTGCACATGACACCTTAAGTGGAATTTGTGTAGAATCTTAGGAGTTGCAAAAAAGTGAGTTGTTGGATAAGTGCGGAGCCTAAGATGTTTGTCTCACAGGTTCAGAAGAGATGAATTGTAGCTGCAAGAAATCATCATGGAGGCCTGGCTGGATGGAGAGGAAAAGGAAAGTGACGCCTCAGATGAAAGAAGACGTCACCTGTGAGTCTCTGTATGACTTTTTTTGTATTTTGTAGAACATTGTTGGGTAGAATTTCCCCAAGGTTAAAAAAAGAAAAAGCTTTGTGTATACAGTATACAGGAGAAAAGAGGTAATTGTGAAAGGGTAGGGGGTAAGAAACAATAGTATGGGGGGGGCAGTATAAAGGGATTATTATATGTGAGGTGAGACAAGGGGCCATAGGGAGATATGTATAACTTCACTCCAGAATTCAAATGGAAAGCTCTGTGTTTATTTTTCCATAAAGCTATTCACTTTATGGGAAAATACATTTTTTTGTTTAAATTGTGCAGTGCTGCAGCATTTTCGGACATTTATATAAGTTTACACCAGTGGATCCTGGTGCAGCTACTGGCCCCAGTTTATGCCGGACAGTGGAGTACAGGAGGGGGTGTCAGCGACAGCAGCGTGCGGGAGGAAAGAGAAGAACCAGTCCCGACAGGGCACAGCATCCAGTCACTAAGTGGGCCCCCCAGGAGCAGGGGGCCCGCACTTCCCGGGTGCTGATACCGCCTGGAGGGCCCCTCTATTGGCCTGGGCCCCTGTGCAGCTGAACAGCCTGCACAAGTGATATGTCCGCCACTGGCTGATGTTAGAATTAGTAGAGATAAGAGAGAGCAGTACTCCATCAAGTATCCGAAAATTCAAATCTAAACAAACTTATAACCTGTTTGGGGCTATAATGGAATAGATGGGATCCCCTTCCCGTCTATTCCGTTATAGCAGGAAATTAATTAGCTGTAAATTTTATTAAAACAACAAGTTTGTCCTAATTTTTTCTATTGTAAACAAAAAAATATCAGGATTCAAATGAAAATTTATACAAAAAATGGCATTAAAAAAAAAAACAATCTGCATTTTTTTACCGTTTTTTTTTTCACGCCGTTCACCGTGCGGGAATAGTATTGTTTTATTTTAATATATCGGACGATTACACACGCTACGGTATATAATATGTTAATTGACTTTATTGCTTTCTATGTGTTTTATGTATGAAATGAGAAGGGGGGGATTTACACTTTTATTGGGGGAGGGGCTTTGGGGCATTTTGTAAAACTTTTATTGATTTATTTTTTACACTTTATAGTTCCCTTAGGGAACTATCACTTATATATATTGGATCAGTAACAATGATTCCTGCTATTCCATAGCATTGCAGGGATCAGTGTTATCTGTGATCTTCTGATTCAGCCTGCCTTTTCTGGGTTTGGCTACTGGCATTGGGAGAGGTAGCAGTCAAGTGGGTGGACGTGGTGGAGCATGGGGTCGGGGTGGCGGCCATCCTAACAGGCTTGGACAAAGGTTGCAGCTCCCAGTAAGACCCAGTGGTCAGCTGAGTACAAGCCAGGCTGTTTTTGTTGTATGGATCCCTCAAAGTTCTAGCTCCATAGAAGTCAGTAGTCAATCCCAGAGTCAGCATTCATGGGAAGGTTCCGGACTGTTCTAGGTTTGTCTGAAACTTTTTGGCGAAACTTTTTAAGGCGCACGCTTAGTTCACCAATGAACCAGCCGACCAGGACGCGCTGGTCGCACAAGTGAATCCGTAACATTGGTGTCTAGGAAAGACTGGAGAGTTGCTGAACAACTGATGACAACTTTGGAATTTGTGGAACTGAGAGGTTCCACAGGAGCTGATGGATATGGGTGAGGTATGACCAACTTAAAAAAAAAAAGGGAAAGACACCAGCTTCCCCTATAATTGAAGATGGCGGGACAACTAATGCCCAGGATACTATACCCATAGAGATCTTTGTTTCTCTCTGGATTTGAACCCTGTTTGCACTAGTCTTCTAAAGCTGATTGGATGAGAGGCAAGAAAGCTCTGCCAAGAAGTATTACTTAGAGGTATTACTAATATGTCGTATATATTAAAAATTAGCTTAGATTAGAAAATCACTTGATTGACAGCTTCAACAAAAAATCACCCACAATACCTAGGGGCACATTCAGTTCACTAATGAAACCCAACTTGTATAATACAGTAGGAGTGGAGTGTGAGCACTGATTATGTAGGGCGCATGCTCCATTCGCTGATCCCAATAACTTGGTATAACTCAATAGAAGTTTACAGGAGTGTACAGTGGACACAACCAACAATCCCCCACAATTGGCTCTCCTCTCTTCTCTGTCCGTATATCTCTCTGTTAGTCTCTCCCTGCTCTGCTGTAACTGCCTGCTGCCATCCTGCTCTCTCCTCTTTACACAGCCCACTGGCCGCCTCTGACCGCCTTATATAGAGGGGGAGGCGCTGACATCACAGAAGGGCCTGCAGCTGATTGGACTGTCGCACGAGATTATGGTTAATCCCTTTCTCCAGCCCAGTGACGCTCCAGACAGCATGTGCGGCCGCCATTTTGTTTTTTGCGAATTTCCTTAAAGGGAACCTGTCACCCCCCATGCCGGGGCAGAGCCGACCGAACCCCTGCTAGAGACCCTTATACTTTCCCCGGTACACTTAGTCGCACTCCTGGAGCCGCTCCCGCCACCGAGATATCACCGTCGGAAGCCCGGAACACGCGCGCATCAGAGATGAGTCCGATATCCATAGAGAATGACGGGAGCCGTCATTCTTTATGAGTGTCGGACTCATCTCTGATGCGCGCGTGTCGACGGAAATACAGCAGACGTTTGCCAGGAGAAGGGACAAATCTGTGCCTAGTTCCTGGCGTACGACCCGACTATACCTTTGATAAATGCCCCCCTTTGACCCCAATTGATCAAGATTTTTTACATGCCTGTTTACAATTTAGAGGGCAGGTATGGACAGGTTTGGACCTTCTTGGGAACTCTCAGGCTGGGTTCAGAATACAGAATCCGCGCAGATATGTTCCGGCTCCATAGACACCATTTTATGGCCTAGCAGATTCCGCCCATAGAATTGAGTTTTATGGGACGAACTGAGATGCACGCTGCCACGAGCGGGTACGGGTGACGGAATGCTCCGGAACTTATCCGCACAGATTCCGTAGTCTGATAATTGGCCCATGTAAAAGGTGCAGACAATAAACTGTAGATGCTCGCATATCTTCTCATATAAACAAGAATGTGAGAGCGACTATTGTTAAGCGACTTAGTTGCACAAAGTATGGAGTGATTGTTCATGTTGTGGTCTCCCATTACGGGTGTTGTTGTGTATATGTGTGGTGCCCACCCCCGGTGTGAAGGTGGGAATGCCGGTCACTTGCCAGATGGTTGAGTGTGACTCCTCTTATGTGGTGGTTGGCTGAGATATATCCAATGATGTTGTGTCGTGATGCCAGTGCCGGTTGGGCACACAGGTGTGATGGCACGCCTACTTTTATTTTAGAGGGGGACCCGTCCAAGGGGGTGACACAAACCCTAGACCTTGCTACCTGGGATGAGCGGTATGCTGAGGGTTCCCTGCTGACACCCACATTGCGAGATAGAGTTCATGGGCTTCTAGCAACCTTGCTCTATCCGGATCAATTCCTAGCCTTTTGCTTTGTGGATACTGTCCTACACTGTGACTCTCCTTTTCCACAGCGTGATCTCTGACGTGTCCACTCTAAAGAAGAGCTTAACACCGCATGGTGCTGAGTGGAGTTACTGATGGAGAAAAGGTTGACTGCATGTCATCTTGCTTCCTCACTGCACAGGAACCAGGCTAAGACTGACTCTACACTTCCTCTACCCACATGACTTCCTATCTACAGCCCCTATAAGGTGTGCTGTGAATGGGTGAAGAGTGCATACAGAAGAAGTAAAGAGAAAAGTGATAGGACAGAAGAAGAGAACACTCTCATTGGTCTACAGATCCATGTGACATACCAACAAACAATAACCCTTACAGTTCTGCAGCTGTGCATCAATTAAATATATTCACTTACAATAGCGACATCTTGTGGCTAAACGTCAACGCTACTTCATCACCACTAATAAACAAAAAGTACAGGCTTTGCGAAGGGTGTAACTACCAGCAACACCCATGGTGGGACACCACATATGAATCCCAGTAAGTTTGTTCACTCAGGTTAAAGTGGCGGATGAAGTACCTTAGGTTCCCCACTAAATGTCTCCACTGTTTTGTTTGTACTTGTGTGCACAGCTGAAGAGCAAAAAGGTTAATTTGTTATGCCATGTGTTTGTGTGCTGACCACTAGTAGGTGCTTTTTCTATTTCTCCTATCCTGTCTGTCCTCTTGTACACACAGTCCTCATGTGTAGCCTGGTAGAAAGAGTAGTTGATAGTTGTTGGAGGTTCAAGGGGACAGATGTGTGAGAGACTAGCTCTGAGAGAAATTACTTTTTTCCAAGCCACCACTACAGCTATGCAGTGCTAAGTTCAAGTAGGGGTGAGAAACCACACAGGAATCACCTTGTCCACACAACCTCTCTAAAAAGTGCAGGGAACAAAGGTACAGAAAGTCTACGTATTCCACTACGCAGTGCCAGACGACCGGGAAGTCTGGCACTGCTACTAGGGGGCAGGGGGACTTCTAATTAATGTAAGTGTAGAAAAAATATATTTAATTAATAAAAAATCGCCTCCCCTAATAAAAGTTTGAATTTCCCATTTTATATCTAAAAATAAGAAAAATAAACATATTTGGTATCACTGTATGCATAGTCGCCCGTACTATAAAATGATCAGATTCCTGATCTCGCACGGTATATGGCGTAAGCGCCAAAAAATTCCAAAGTGCAAAATTGTGCATTTTTAATCACATCAAATCCAGAAAAATTTAGATAAAAAGTGATCAAAAAGTCGCACATACGCAAACCAGGTACCGATAGAAAGTAAACATCATGGTGCAAGAAATGACACCTCACAGCCCCATAGACCAAAAAATAAAAGCGTTATAATGATGGCTTTGCAGTTAGTGATGAGTGAGCATGCTGGTCCGAGCTTGGTACTCGATCGAGTATTAGGCTACTCGATGGTACTCGTTACTCGGACGAGCATCTCGCGATACTCGAGGAAATCTCATCATCCGTTTCCTGTAAGTTTCGGCGCAATTTCTCAGCCAATAAACATGCAGGAGACTCTTTGGTGCATCCCGCGATGACGTGGGACCCATACATGTCGATAGCAGCGTTTGGTTGGCCAGATCAGATGACCCTGCCATATAAAACTCGGCGCTGGCAGTGCTCGCTTCAGACGCATGCTGTGAGAGATCAGGGACAGAGCTGCTGCTGGTCAGGGAGAGTGTCGGTGTAGGATTTAGCGTTCCAGTAGGCAGGGAATATACTAGCAATACAAACACACAGACCTTTTCAGGGCTTCAAATTGTTTTTTAATAGTATTACTACAGACTGCTGGCTGGGAGTTGCAGTGCTGCTACCGTGATTTCAGCAGCACACTGTGGTGACCGGCTGCTGGCAGAAAGGGGACATTAGGTGTTGCATACAGACCCCTAAGAAGTGCTCAGTGTACTCTTTTTTGATTTTGTGGCTGGTGGTCCTGGTGTACTACATTGGATTGCTGGGATTTGTAGTACACCTGCATAGAACTACACTGCTCATTGGACGGGGGTGTCAGAGAGTGTGTCTAGGTCCAGCCAGTACCAGATTGTACCGTACAGCCCCCCCTAAACTAGTGGGTACTACACTGTATTGCTGGGATTTGCAGTACATCCCGCATAGAACTTCACTGCTCATTGTAAGGGGGTGTCAGAGAGTGTGTGTATAGTTCAGGCCAATACCAGATTGTACCATACAGCCTCCCCTAAACTTGTGGGGACTACACTGTATTGCTGGGATTTGTAGTGTACCTTTATAAAACTTTACTGCTCATTGCAAGGGGTTTTCACAGCGTGTATCTAGGTCCAGCCACTACCAGATTGTACCGTACAGCCCCCCAAAACTTGTGGGAGCACAAGTATTTTTCCTGATTTCTGTATTTCATACGCAAGGCCTATCTCAGTTCCATACTGTGCAGTGTCCATAAAATGGTGAACCCCAGGGGTAAGGGTCGAGTACGAGGGCGTGGGGTTCCAAGTGATGCCGTTGCCGGAGGCCGTGGTTCAGGGCAGGGTGACACAGTAGCACCTGTTGAGGAGGTAGCAGTGGCACACCGCAGACGTCCACTCCCTAGCATCTTTGCCCAGCTTGCGGCATCTCATGGTAGACCGATATTGAAACCGCAGCAGTGTGAACATGTCATGGATGTAACTGAAAGTGGGGGGCAGAGTGAGGAATCGGACGAAGAGCTGGTGGATGAGGACGAGGTGACTGACCCGAGCTGGGTGGATAAGCCTAGTGAAATCCGTGCTTCTGAGGGGGAGGCAAGTTCACCTGCAGGACCGGTTGGAAGAAGAAGAGGGGTGGACAGAGGAAGAGGCAGGGGCAGAGAGAGTAGATCAGCAACTGTTTCACAGAGTCAAACTCCTGTGGCCAGGGCTAGATGTACCCAAGTCTGGAGGTTTTTTAAAGAAATTGCGGATGACCGACGGACTGTAGTGTGCAACGTGTGCCACGCCAGGATCAGCAGGGGAGCCACCACTACCAGCCTAACCACTACCAGCATGCGCAGGTATATGAGTGCTAAACACCCCACTCAGTGGAACCAAGGCCGTTCAGTGACTGCAAGTCGCACCCCTGCTCCTTCCCCTGTGTCACATGCTGGCTCTGTCAGTCCCCCTGCCCAGGCCCCAGCGCCTCTCGTCCTACACGCACCCCTTCACCTCCACTATGCTCCACACCCTCCAGCAAGGTGTCCAAGCGCAGCGTTCAACTGTCCCTGCAGCAACTGTCCCTTGCCTCCATGTTGACTACTGCTGTGCCTGCCCTTACTTTCCTTGTCTTATCCATTTCAAACCATATTATCTGTGGATGTCATCTTATCTTATGGGTGTCCTCTGCCATTCTTTCACCAGTAACTTCTACCTTTTTTAAATGTTGTAGCCAATTTTAAGGCAGGATTGACCACAGCAGTAATGGACATCCAAGTTGACTACTGGTGTGCCTGCCCTTGCCTTCATGTTGGCTACGGCTGTGCCTTAACTGGCATCCATGTTGACTACTGGTGTGCCTGCCCTTGCCTCCATGTTGGCTACTGCTGGGCCTTAACTGGCATCCATGTTGACTACTGGTGTGCCTGCCTTTGCCTCCATGTTGGCTACTGCTGGGCCTTAACTGGAATCCATGTTGACTACAGGTGTGCCTGCCCTTGCCTCCATGTTGGCTACTGCTGGGCCTTAACTGGCATCCATGTTGACTACTGCTGACTACTGGTGTGCCTGCCCTTGCCTCCATGTTGGCTACTGCTTGTCCTTAACTGGCATCCATGTTGACTACTGCTGGGCCTTTACTGGCATCTATGTTGACTACTGCTGTGCCTGTCCTTGCATCCATGTTGGCTACTGCTGGGCTTTATCTGGCATCCATGTTGACTACTGCTGACTACTGGTGTGCCTGCCCTTGCCTCCATGTTGGCTATTGCTGATCCTGCCTGGTCTCCATGTTAACTACTGTTGCTCCTGCCTGGCCTCCATGTTGGTTACTGTTGCTCCTGCCTGGCCTCCATGTTGGTTACTGTTGCTCCTGCCTGGCCTCCATGTTGGCTACTGCTGCTCCCGGCAGTTCTGTGTGTGCTCAATGCCCTGCAGTGTCTGGCCTAATTTTGGGGAGGCTCACTTGCTTCCTCACTCACTTTTAATGGTTCTCTGTGTGCTCACTTCCATGCTAGGTCTGGTATAATTTTTGGATGGCTGACTGGCTACCGCTTCTACCTTGTTCACTCTGTCCTCACCTCTATGCTGTGTCAGGCTGAATTTTTGGGTGGTTCATGATAAGCTACCTCTGTTTTAATGGTTCTCTGTGTTCTCACTGCCATGCTGTGTCAGGCTGAGTTTTTGGGTGGTCCCTATGCCTACTTCTGTTTTAACCAGGCTGTTGCACAGAATTAGGCATAATGGTGCCATTAGGCAGCCTCAGAGGCATGCATTCATGCTGCCCCTGCTGTTTCCTGTCCATTTCACTTGTGTTTCCATCAATTTCTGAGGTTGACAGGTTTTCACACGACCTTCCCTCTACCGAACTTGAGTCTCCTGCAAAAATGCTCGAGTCTCCCATTGAATTCAATGGGGTTCGTTACTCGAAACGAGCACTCGAGTATCGGGAGATACTCGTTTCGAGTAACGAGCACCCCATTTTAGTACTCGCTCATCACTATTCGCAGTATATTTTACAGACAAATTAAAGGACAAATTTTTTTTTGGCTTATTTAACACACATTACAAAGTTAAATAACCGGTCTTGCCCCCTTCCCCCACTTTCGGACCCCCAATCCCCCCCCCCCGGAAGTTAAAGAAATTATACATTACTTATTACGGTCGTCACTGTCCTCTTCTCCCAAGCTCCATCTTGTGATGACGACGTCAGAGCCGGGGGGGCGGTCAGGGTCGTCATCCTCCTCGGCGTCTTCATAGAAAGTGAATGGGAGAGAAAAGGCTGCTGGTGCACATGCAGCCTGATTGGCTAAGCTTGCTGGAAGCCATGTGATGCGCTCCAGCCAATGAAAAGGCTGCCGTTGCGCAAGCGCACTGGCAGCCTTTTCTCTCCCATGGACCCGGAAGTGAGAGACATCGCTGGACCACGGATGGAGGTGACGGAGAGGCGGACAGCGGGCGAATCGAGTGGAGATCGTCACCGGAGGGATGATGAGTATGGTGTCTGTGTGTGTCTGCGTTTTTTTGGGGGGGGGGGTTTTTGGGGACCCTCGGGAGTTGTCCTTTAAGCCTGTTATTGCAAAGTACAATTAGTGCTGCAAATATTAAGGGCTCCTGTGGGTCTGTAGGTGAAAAAAAATGCAAGTGCTATGGCCTTATATACACGAGGAGGAAAAAAACGAAAACTAGCCCGGGAGGGAAGGGGTTAAAGAGTTAAAGACTGTTATGGCCATTGATTCCAACTCTAAACTGGTGTCAGCAAATTTTTGTGGAGGAAAGGGACGAAGGGCAGAGGTGGGTGTGGGAATAATGGTATAAGGGAAGGGGTGTGCGTGTTGTGGACAGCCAAAAGGAACGCATCAAACTGCCGCCAAACATCATATTAATAGGTTTTTGTAAGTTTACAAACAAAATATACAGTATTTCAAATAAAAATATGTGACTTGTATAACATCCTCTAATTATTAGAAATGTACAGTACAGAATAGGAGATCACTACACAAGTCATTGTTACCTCCATCCAAAAAACTGGCAAAAAACTTTATTGAAGTATTGTATTCTCCCCCAAAAGTTATACAAATCACCGATATACACTTATTACGGGAAATGCTTATAAAGTGCTTTTTCCCTGCACTTATATAACTTACTTTTTCCCTGCACATATCAAGGCTTCACTTCCTGAAAAACATGGTGATGTCACTTCCTGGATAACATGGTGATGTCACTTCCTGGATAACATGGTGATGTCCCTTCCTGGATAACATGGTGATGTCACTTCCTAGATAACATGGTGATGTCACTTCCTGGATAACATGGTGATGTCACTTCCTAGATAACGTGGTGATGTCACTTCCTGGATAACATGGTGATGTCACTTCCTGGATAATATGGTGATGTCACTTCCTGGATAACATGGTGATGTCACTTCCTGGATAATATGGTGATGTCACTTCCTGGATAATATGGTGATGTCACTTCCTGGATAACATGGTGATGTCACTTCCTGGATAACATGGTGATGTCACTTCCTGGATAACATGGTGATGTCACTTCCTGGATAATATGGTGATGTCACTTCCTGGATAACATGGTGATGTCACTTCCTGGATAACATGGTGATGTCACTTCCTGGATAACATGGTGATGTCACTTCCTGGATAACATGGTGATGTTACTTCCTGGATAACATGGTGATGTCACTTCCTGGATAAACATGGTGATGTCACTTCCTGGATAACATGGTGATGTCACTTCCTGGATAACATGGTGATGTCACTTCCTGGATAATATGGTGATGTCACTTCCTGGATAATATGGTGATGTCACTTCCTGGATAACATGGTGATGTCACTTCCTAGATAACATGGTGATGTCACTTCCTGGATAACATGGTGATGTCACTTCCTGGATAACATGGTGATGTCACTTCCTGGATAACATGGTGATGTTACTTCCTGGATAACATGGTGATGTTACTTCCTGGATAATATGGTGGTGTCACTTCCTGGATAACATGGTGATGTCACTTCCTAGATAACATGGTGATGTCACTTCCTGGATAACATGGTGATGTCACTTCCTGGATAATATGGTGATGTCACTTCCTGGATAACATGGTGATGTCGCTTCCTCGATAGCATGGTGATGTCGCTTCCTAGATAACATGGTGATGTCACTTCCAGGATAATATGGTGATGTCACTTCCTGGATAACATGATGATGTCACTTCCTCGATAGCATGGTGATGTCGCTTCCTAGATAACATGGTGATGTCACTTCCTGGATAAAATGGTGATGTCACTTCCTGGATGAAAATGGTGATGTCACTTCCTGGATATCATGGTGATGTCACATCCTGGATAACATGGTGATGTCACTTCCTGGATAAAATGGGGATGTCACTTCCTGGATGAAAATTATGATGTCACTTCCTGGATAAAAATGGTGATGTCACGACCCAACTCTCAGAGATGTGCGGGCTGTGGCTGCTGGAGAGGATGAAGCTAGGGGGATGCTCAGTGTCCCTCCAGTGCCCTGTGTCCCTCAGTGTCCCTCTGCCATCATCCTCTTTAGCAGCCACAGCCCGCACAGCTCTGGGAGTTGGATCATGACATCACCATGTTATCCATGTTTAACTGACTAGAGAGATCAGCGCCATCTAGTGGCAAAGACTGAAATCCTACTCTAAGGATCCCAAGGAATCTACATGTCTGGTTCTATGGTGTACAGGATTTTGTCAGTCCTTCATAAAATAATGGGTAACAATAGAATTATCGAGTTCAAATAAAGACAAAGAAGGAGACACAGCAGATACAAATGGCGTCTCTGAGGAACCTGACAAGTCCAGGCAATATATGGACAGTCTATCTGTGGTAGGGGTAGGGACCCAATGGTTGGCTAGGTGATAGGGCCTGCACATTCATTTTCAGTGTACAACAATAAATGACGGAACATCAGCTCCGGCCCAGGAACCTTCTAGAGCAGCCATGTCAGCAGGAGGAGACACACAACGGCCGGAGTCACGACGCCCCTCTGGACACTTGTTCCACCACCGGAGCATTCATACTTAATATTTTCTGTTGTTCCCTCAATAGTTATGGACTGGCTGCCGAGATCGCAGACGCTGGGGGTCGCACATCCCCGATAGGCCACCTTAACGGCATGAACCCCTGCGGAGATTTCATTGTTAGGTTATTATATACAATCCCACTTACAGTTGTCTCATCACCACAAAATCTGCGCAATGAACAGGTCTCCTAACTGGTCAAAAAAATTCAAAAAAACACAGCGACCATTTAAAGGGGTATTCCGACAAATAACAAAGTATAATTTACATAAATAGCTGTATTAGAACCTCCAGTTCTGCACAAGCCCTGATCCCACAACAGTTACATATCACTAGAGCTGCTGCATGCAGATACTGAGCCTCCCCCACATCTATATAGAACATAGTAACATAGTTAATAAGGTTGAATTAAGATTTCTTTCAAATCAACTGCTGCCAGAAAGTGCCAGATATTTGTAATTTACTTCTATTAAAAAATCTCCAGTCTTCCAGTACTTATCAGCTGCTGCATGTCCTGCAGGAAATGGTGTATTCTCTCTGCTGCCACCTCTGTTTATGTCAGGAACTGTCCAGAGCAGGCAAGGTTTTCTATGGGGATTTGCTATTGCTCTGGACATATAGCAACTGATAAGTTCTGGAAGACTGGAGATTTTTATTCCACTCAAACATAACTTCTGATATGTTGCTGCCCATTGTCAGACTAACAATATCTTCCATACTTGTTATTATCTATTCAGTCTGCTTCCCCCAGTTCTCAGCTCCTTTCTGCTGAAAACACAAAAATCTTTGTGTGAGCTTTTCTCTCTGTCTCCCCCTCCTCCCCCATCCCTTCTGAGACGGCTGATGTAAACAAGTCGCTGGCTGGCTGTATCTGCAACATTGTAGCTTCTTTGTAATGCTGGAGGGTTATTCTGAGGTCAAGTTGCTGATAAACTCACTGTGATTAATCCTCCCAGCAAAGAAGCTACAATGTTACAGATACAGGTAGCCAGGGACTTGTTTACATCAGCTGTCTCAGAAGGGAGGGGGAGACAGAGAAAAAAGCTCACACACAGATTTTGTGTCTTCAGCAGAAAGCGTCAGCTCAGAACTGGGGGAAAGAGATTAAATAGATAATAACAAGTATGGAAGGAATTGTTAGTCTCATCATGGGCAGCAACATATCAAAAGTTATTTTTGAGTGGAATACCCCTTTAAATAGAAGTAAATGACAAATCTCTGGCACTTTCTGACACCAGTCGATTTCAAAGAAACAAAATTTTCATTGGAGTATTATTTAAAGGGGTAGTGCGGCGTTTAACTTTTATTCACTAAATAACACACATTACAAAGTTATACAACTTTGTAATGTGTGTTATATAAGTGAATGGCCCCCTTCCCCGTGTCCCCCCACTCCGGAAGTGTTGGTGCAGTATACTTACCAGATGACTGTCGATCCCGGCCGGCATCTTGCGTCAACTACGTGATCTTCGGGAGGTCGGCCAAACCGCGACAGCCGTCGCTCATGCCGGCCCCCCTCTGCCGTGTCATCAGCTGCTCAGCCAATCGCGGCTTAGCACAGTTATGGTCAGCCAATCACGGTTGAGCAGCTGATGAAGCGGCAGAAGGGGGCTGGCATGAGGAATGGCTGGAGTGGTTCGGCCGGTCTCCTGAAGATGACATCGTCGACACAAGATTGCGGCCGGGGTCGACATGTATAATGCACCGCACTTCCGGGGGTGGGGGGACACGGGGAAGGGGGCCATTCACTTAAATAACACACATTACAATGTTGTTTAACTTTGTAATGTTTGTTATTTAGTGAATAAAAGTTAAATGCCGCACTACCCCTTTAGGCTATGTTCACACTACGTATATGTTCGGCCACATATTTTTTGCGACCGGACATATACGTGTAAAACTCCGGCCGGAATTTACGCAAGTTGCGGCCGGCTACGTACGGTCCGCGAACTTACGCCCGTAAGCTACGTACGCTTCCCGAACGGCGTACGTAGCGATCTGACAGGGGTCTTTTACTGGGAATCTTCGGCTAGCCCCGGACACCCCACAGAACCTTTTGGATCAGCACAAAAAGGTGTAAAAATGAAGAAATCACCACTCCGTAACGCTACGGGCGTAAGTTACAGCATTTCTGTCCCGAAACAATGGTCTGGTTCATTTTTTACGGCGCCGCATACGATCCGGGCGTAAGTTCGTACGTAGTGTGAACTGTGCGGCCGTAGATCATATACTTTCCATTGTACGCAAACTACGTAAATCTTCGGCCGGTTATTCACGGAGCACGCTACGGCCGGAAACTTACGTAGTGTGAACATAGCCTTCAATTGTACCTGTCACAAAGTATGGGCCAGGCATGGCATGTAATCCTTTTGCCGCTGGTTTGGGTATCCATGTAGTGGACCACGCCAGGTCAGCGCTGCGTGTGACCCCATTTGGGGCCGAATCCGTTTCCGACCCAGCACGGTCGTCTCCATGTATACCCAGACTTCCGGAGGTAAATGGATTGATACTTTGTGACAGAGAGCACTTAGAGTCTAGAAGAGTTACCTGTTGTTTCAACCGCCCAGAGAACACATCTCCTCTCCTCCCCTGTGCACTGGATCGTGTTTGAAGACTCACATGAGGTGGAATTGGCCATCTCGCAGGACGGACATGCTAGCCCATTGGGCTCAGAGTTCAAGGGTACGAAAACTATCATGGAGAAGATAGGATAATAGAATTGTACAATGGCTGGATGAGATAAAGAGTAATATGGGGAAGAAGAGTCTAAACACATGGATTGTTAAAGGGGTTATCCAGCACTACAAAGACATGGCCACTTTCTTCCAGAAACAAGGGCAGAAGTGGTGAAAGAAAACCCAGAGAACTCTCACCGGAGGGGGTTGTGTTGGGGTAAGGCAATACTCTCAGGGTGCATTTACACAAAGAGATTTATCTGACAGATTTTTGAAGCCAAAGCCAGGAACAGACTATAAACAGAGAACAGGTCATAAAGGAAAGACTTAGGGAGGCATTTATTAAGTCCGGCGTTTTTTACGCCGGACTTAAAAATGCCCCCGCAGCTCCGGCGGTACGGGGATTTATGTAGAGGCGGACTGCCTCTACATAAATCCTGTGCGCGCCGGTGCGCACCGCCGAAAACCTACGCCAGCTGAGGACTGGAGTAGGTTTTCGGCGTACATTTGGGCGGAACGGATGATAAATCGCGCGGACTCTGAGTCCGCGCCCTCCGTTCCGCCCACTTCCCGCCTACTTTCCGCCCCCTTTCCGCCCCCTGGCGTACTCGGCGGAAAGTGCCGATTTGCGATTATTTTATTCGCAAATCGGCCATTTGCGTATAAAATAATACGCAAATCGGCACTTTCCGCCAAAAATCATCCGTCCGCCGGATGATAAATGTGGCCCTTAGATTTCTTCTCTCTTCAAATCCATTCCTGGCTTTGGCTTCAAAAATCTGTCAGATAAATCTCTTTGTGTAAATGCACCCTTACTGATAGCATATGAATGAACCGCAGCTGCCATGTATTATGGAATTGTAGTATGTATTATGGAATTGTAGTATGTATTATGGCAGTGTAGTATGTATTATGGCAGTGTAGTATGTACAGTATTATGGAATTGTAGTACTGGGTGTATTATGGCAGTGTAGTATGTATTATGGAATTGTAGTATGTATTATGGAATTGTAGTACTGTATGTATTATGGCAGTGTAGTATGTATTATGGAATTGTAGTACTGTATGTATTATGGCAGTGTAGTATGTATTATGGCATTGTAGTATGTATTATGTATTATGGCATTGTAGTATGTATTATGGCATTGTAGTATGTATTGTGGCATTGTAGTACTGTATGTATTATGGCATTGTAGTATGTATTATGGCATTGTAGTACTGTATGTATTATGGCATTGTAGTATGTATTATGGAATTGTAGTCTGTATTATGGCATTGTAGTAGGTATTATGTATTATGGCATTGTAGTATGTATTATGGCATTGTAGTACTGTATGTATTATGGCATTGTAGTATGTATTATGGAATAGTAGTCTGTATTATGGCATTGTAGTATGTATTATGTATTATGGCATTGTAGTATGTATTATGGCATTGTAGTATGTATTATGGCATTGTATTATGTATTATGTATTATGGCATTGTATTATGTATTATGGCATTGCAGTATGAGTTACCTGGAGTTACCTGGAGGAGCAGGAGTACAGTTGTCAGTGTTACAGCATGTAGTGGCCATCTTGAATTTTCCATTATCCAAAACAATATTTCCCTTGAAGTTACATTCTCTTTTAGGTGTGCACCCCCTCACCACGTGTACAGCACCTGCAAATGCACACAAAGAAGAATATCTTCTAAAGAATCAAAGAAACTTCAGAATATAGATAAGAAAGATAATAGGGCACAATAGGAGATGCTTTTTAGGCCGTACAATACAATCAGGCAGATATCACCCCGTATAATTGTAGTGACCCACTAAGGGTGTTACTATTATTCACAACTTTTGCAAAAGTCTATACTTTTTGTGGTCCTAAGTATAGTAAAAGTAGTCTTAAGGGCTGACTACTAGATGTTGCTGTATTATATATTGATGTATGGAAGCTGCACAGCTGAAGGATCGCAAAGGGTTAATGTATTTGTGTGTACCAAAACCAGTAGGTTTTCTGCTTTCTTCTCTCCTATCACCTCTTCTCTCTATTCTTCTGTTGCGCTCTTTTCACCCAATCACAGCGCACCCTACACGCTGTAGAGGAAGTTAGTCCCTTGGGTGGGGGAGCAGCAAGAGCTTTCCATTCAGGACAGTGTGGAGAGAGGACGCAAACTGGATAGCTCTCCACAACAGTCTTGTCTGGGCCCTGGCTCTCTGCTTGGTCCTCGTAGTTCAGTCTTAGCCAGTACCCTGCATGGGAAGGATGCAGGACAGCACGCTTTCACTAACTTTTTCTTACGTACCCACACAAAGCACTATGCAGTGTTAAACCTCTTAGGAGAGGACTAACCAAAAGATCACCTCAACCCATGCCGTGGATTAGGAGAAGTCACAGTGCAGGACAGTATCCACTATAGAGCTAAAGAGCCAGGAACTGATCCGGGTGGAGCAAAGTGGCAGTAAGCCTATGAACTCCATCTCGCAGTGCGGGTGTCAGCAGGGAACCCTCAGCATTCCATTCAGCCCAGGTAGCAAGGTCTGGGGCCTGTGTCACCCATTAGTACGGTTCGGCCAATGCTAGTGGGCATAAGGTGGTGTGAAGACTACAGTAAAGGTCAATACACAGGTACAGGTGTTCTTCTTCTTCTTCTACAAGTATATCCTCCAACATTCCGGCAGAGCACATTTCTACATGGGTTAAGACTCTCATGGCATCCTCCTCTCTGCTACTCTACCTCAACACAACTCTACCAACATAACTACAGGGGCAGATTAACTTTAACATAGGCCCTGCGCTGTTCACCAGGCCTGGGCCCCTCCACCCTACTGTAACTACGGCAGCACTAGCGAGGTGTTCATAGTAAAGAGTAAATAATGTCATGATGCCCTGATTTATGCAAAATTGAGGTAAAAAAGCAGTGAATCATGGCAGAACTGTAGCTAGGAACAATATACCACTTAAAGTATAGGACTGTTTTGGTGGCCATGGGCCCCCCAGGAGCTCAGGGGCCCGGGCTACCGCCCAAACGGACCTACTATAACCCGCTACTGATCTCCTACTCAGCACTTATCTCACAGATATGGTTTTGTGCTTATGTGCAAGTGTTTATTGGAACTATTGTCAATTGTATATCAAAGTCCTTCTCTATTACCTGCTGCACAATTGCAAGTAGTAAACCAACTCAACATTATCTCAGAGTCTGTGATTATTCATCACCACCTACACAGCATATACACCGCAACCTTGGGACATCTCCCCTTTCTGTGGGTGGTGGGTCCTACTATCCGGGAGGGTCATTACTCTGGACACTGTGACTACAACATCTGTGACATTATCCCAAGGGACCCAGCAGCAACCCGACAGGACACCGACCACAGGGGAAAAGGGTACAACTGGCCTTACCCACTAAAAGCAGGCGTTCCATCACACCTGTGTGCCCCCCAGGCACTGGTGTCACATGACAACATACTAAGGTCCGGTTGTATCTTGGCCATCCACCACAGAAGTTTCTCGCAACAGAGAGAAAAGCAAGAGCGGGCGGCTGGTTAAACTTACCGTCCTGATCCTGCTTCTCTCAGCTGGGGGGGGGGGAGGGGACACTCCATGATGGGAATGCCCGCTTCTTTACAGAGTGTCCTTACAGCCAAAACAAGCAGGAGCAGGACGGAAAGTTTAAACAGCTGCTTGCTCCTGCCTTTCTCTGGGGATCACCTTATAAAGAAGTGGGATTCCCATCATATTGACCTGAATGCCCTGCGCTGCCGGCCCTGCACTGCTCCTCAGCTATGTTCTCCCCCTGATCCTCACCACCAGGGACCTCTGTCCCCAGTACAGGGATCCCCCAATGAGGCCCAGAGCATCCACGCACCCTTTCCCAGCCCAGTATTCCCCGCAGCTGAGAGAAGCAGAAGCAAGACAACAAGTTTAAACAGACGCCCGCTTCTGTCTCTCTCTCTTCTGTGGGGACTCCTGTCATAATGAGAGGAATCCCCGCTCTTTACAGTAAGTAGTGGTTCAAGATGCACTGCTACTTACTGTAAGTTGTTACACTCTGTGGGCCAGGGGCACCTGTACCAGATTATTTGGAAAATGAAAGGTGGAATCTGATTGGTTGCTATGGGCAATGGGGCCAGCTCTACTTTACACCATGTCTGATAAATCTCCCCCTATATCTATATATATATATATATATATATATATATATATATATATACCTGCCAGACCACTGCTTTTAGAGTACCATGGCTGATAAATGAATTGAGTCATAAAAAATATTATGAATTGAGTCATAAAAATATTAAACTTTATGAGTGCGACAAGTATAACTTCCTTACTTATACTAGATGAGATAGGAATATCCCTTTAACTATAGAAAGGTAAGGCTGGACACATCTGATACTTTAACATTAAGAGATTTTTGTCATTATGTTAGTGTCATTTTACAGAATATTGGAATTAAAAAGTGACATAAGATTGCATGTTACTATTCAGTTACTTACCTTCACTTTCTGTATATAAGGATCCACACTCATAACCAGAAAGACATGTCACGCTGGAACCAGAGCATGTGGAGGCAGATGCACACTGCACGCATGAGAGAGCATAACCTGAAAGTATAAAATGCCTCTTATTAGGAACCGATACAAGGACAAAATGCCCTGAAAAGAGCATAGTGTGATGTCACACTACGGGTGTTACTGTTACATACACCCTTCGCCAAAGTTTGTACTTTTTGTGGTCTTATTATGATGAAAGTAGTATTAAGAGTTGGCCACTAGATGGTGCTGTATTGTGTATTAGTGTATGGAAGCTGCACAGCTGAAGGATCGCAAAGGGTTATTGTGTTTATGTGTTACCAGAATCTGTAGACCAGTAGGATTTCTGCTTTCTTCTTTCCTATCACCTCTCCTCTCTGTTCTTCTATTGTACTCTTTTCACTCAATCACAGCTGACCCTACACGCTGTAGAGGTAGATAGTCCCATGGGTGGGGGAGGAGCAAGAGTCTTCTGTTCGGGGATGCAAACTAGACAGCTCTCCGCAGCGCTCCTATCTGGGCCCTGGCCCTCTGCCAGGTCCCCAAGTAGTCAGTCTTAGCCAGAGCCCCGCATGAGTAGGACACAGGACAGTACATTGTTACCAACCTTCTCACAAGTACCTACACCAAGCACTATGCAGTGTTAAACCTCTCAGGAGAGGACTAGCCAAAAGATAACCTCAACCCACGCCGTGGACAAGCAGAAGTCACAGAGCAGGACAGTATCCACTATAGAGCCACAGAGCCCAGAACTGGTCCGGACAGAGCAAAGTTGCAGTAAGCCTATGTACTCCATCTCGCAGCGCGGGTGTCAGTCGGGAACCCTCAGCATTCCATTCAACCCAGGTAACAAGGTCTGGGGCCTGTGTCACCCATTAGTACGGTTCGGCCAACGCTAGAGGGCATAAGGTGGTGTGAAGACTAGAGTAAAGGTCAATACACAGGCACAGGTGTTCTTCTTATTCTAATTCTTCTAAGTATTCTACCTCATCCTCCAACATCCAGGCAGAGCACTTTACTCAAGGTCGAGACTCTCATGGCATCCTCTTCTCTGCTACTCTACCTCAACTCAACTCTACCGACACGACTATCTCCTACACTGCACTTATCCTACAGATCTGGTCGTCCTATGTTCAAGTCTTTATTGGAACTTTGTCAAGTGTATATCAAAGATCTTCTGTATTTCCTGCTGCACATTTACAAGTAGTAAACTAACTCAACGTTATCCGCGGAGTCTGTGATCATTCATCACCACCTACACAGCAAACACACCGCAACCTTGGGACATCTCCCCTTTCTGTGGGTGGCGTTTCCTATAGTCCGGGAGGGTCATTACACCGCTCTGGACACCTGTGACTACATCATCTGTGACACTATCCCAAGGGACCCTGTAGCAACCCGGCAGGACACCGACCACAGGGGGAAAAGGGTACAACCGGCCTTATCCACTTAAAGCAGGCATGCCATCACACCTGTGTGCCCACCTGGCACTGGCTTCACGTGACAACATAATAAGGTCCGGCTGTATCTCGGCCAACCACCACAGAAGTGGCGTCACACTACAACACCTAGCAAGTGACCGTCCGTCCCTCCCAAATAACACCTCCGGGGGTGCACCACACATAGGGCCACATGTATCATCCGGCGGACGGATGATTTTTGGCGGAAAGTGCCGATTTGCGTATTATTTTATACGCAAATGGCCGATTTGCGAATAAAATAATCGCAAATCGGCACTTTCCGCCGAGTACGCCAGGGGGCGGAAAGGGGGCGGAAAGTAGGCGGGAAGTGGGCGGAACGGAGGGCGCGGACTCAGAGTCCGCGCGATTTATCATCCGTTCCGCCCAAATGTACGCCGAAAACCTACTCCAGTCCTCAGCTGGCGTAGGTTTTCGGCGGTGCGCACCGGCGCGCACAGGATTTATGTACAGGCAGTCCGCCTCTACATAAATCCCCGTACCGCCGGAGCTGCGGGGGCATTTTTAAGTCCGGCGTAAAAAAACGCCGGACTTAATAAATGCCTCCCATAGTCTACTGAGAGATGTAATATACCGCAGGTGGTAAATCTATGAAATCAGAATAAACTCAACAGAAAACAAAATTGAGTTAGTAATTGGCTGTAATTTAGAGTTATCTCTGTCCCTTTATAGGCAGATAAACCTATTGCTTTATGTTTTGTTTTTATTATTTTTTTCTATAAATTTTGTAAAATGTAGAATATAATTGTAAAAGCATAATACATTACATTATACATCAGATTTCTGTATAATATGTGTGGTACACAAAATAAAAAGACAACAAATTCAACTCTGCTACATCTGTATAGTGTCTCTGCTACGTCTGTATAGTGTCTCTGCTACATCTGTATAGTGTCTCTGCTACATCTGTATAGTGTCTCTGCTACATCTGTATAGTGTCTCTGCTACCTCTGTATAGTGTCTCTGCTACCTCCGTATAGTGTCTCTGCTACATCCGTATAGTGTCTCTGCTACATCTGTATAGTGTCTCTGCTACGTCTGTATAGTGTCTCTGCTACGTCTGTATAGTGTCTCTGCTACATCTGTATAGTGTCTCTGCTACCTCTGTATAGTGTCTCTGCTACATCCGTATAGTGTCTCTGCTACATCCGTATAGTGTCTCTGCTACATCTGTATAGTGTCTCTGCTACGTCTGTATAGTGTCTCTGCTACGTCTGTATAGTGTCTCTGCTACATCCGTATAGTGTCTCTGCTACATCTGTATAGTGTCTCTGCTACGTCTGTATAGTGTCTCTGCTACGTCTGTATAGTGTCTCTGCTACGTCTGTATAGTGTCTCTGCTACATCCGTATAGTGTCTCTGCTACATCCGTATAGTGTCTCTGCTACATCTGTATAATGTCTCTGCTACATCTGTATAGTGTCTCTGCTACATCCGTATAGTGTCTCTGCTACATCTGTATAGTGTCTCTGCTACATCCGTATAGTGTCTCTGCTACATCTGTATAGTGCCTCTGCTACATCTGTACAGTGTCTCTGCTACATCTGTATAGTGTCTCTGCTACATCCGTATAGTGTCTCTGCTACATCCGTATAGTGTCTCTGCTACATCTGTATAGTGTCTCTGCTACGTCTGTATAGTGTCTCTGCTACATCTGTATAGTGTCTCTGCTACATCTGTATAGTGTCTCTGCTACATCCGTATAGTGTCTCTGCTACATCTGTATAGTGTCTATAGCCTTTATACTGCCGAGAGATATCACATAGTACCTGGTGCTGCCAGCACTGAGAGGATGGAGAGGAGGCCAAGGAAGGACGTCATGATGAGGTTTCCTGCCGATTGGAATCTGTATGTACCGCTGATAGACTCAGGTAGGGGGATGTGTATTTATATAGTTTTACAACGGGCGGGACAAGGTGTAAAGCTCAACCATTCAGGGAAATAAGGTCATAAAGCAGTCAGGGATCTAGTATGGATTCATATAATTATGGAGCTCTAATTTCAACAGCAGACCAGACCCCTTAGTTATGAGAGCCCAGACCAGACCCCTTAGTTATGAGACCCCAGACCAGACCCCTTAGTTATGAGACCACAGACCAGACCCCTAAGTTATGAGACCGCAGACCAGACCCCTAAGTTATGAGACCGCAGACCAGACCCCTTAGTTATGAGACCACAGACCAGACCCCTAAGTTATGAGACCGCAGACCAGACCCCTTAGTTATGAGACCACAGACCAGACCCCTAAGTTATAAGACCCCAGACCAGACCCCTTAAATTATAAGACTCCAGACCAGGTCCGTTAGTTATGAGACCCCAGACCAGACCCCTTATTTATGAGACTAAGTCCCTTAGTTATGAGACCCTAACACTAGACCCCTTAGTTATGAGACCCCAAACCAGACCACTTAGTTATAAGACCCCAGATTAGGTCCCTTAGTTATGAGACCCCAGACCAGACTCCTGTTATGAGATCCCAAACCAGACCCCTTATTTATGAGACCTCAGACTAGACTCCTTAGTTATGAGACCCCAAACCAGACCACTTAGTTATGAGACCTCAGACCAGACCCCTTATTTATGAGACCTCAGACCAAGTCCCTTAGTTATGAGACCCTAACACTAGACCCCTTAGTTATGAGACACCAGACTCCTTAGTTATGAGACCCCAAACCAGACCCCTTAGTTCACTCCTCTTGACCTCTGGGCATTAGCTCACTGAAATTCGTAATGTTGTTCAGCATCAAGACTTTGTGTGGCAGATTTGGCTCCTTAACTATGACTTCATGTCACTATCAGCAGCCAAGAACCAGATGGGCCATTCCGGCTAATTATCAGACAGTGGCATTTAACCCCTTCGCCCAATATGACGTCCAGGGACGTCATGAAAAGCAGTGGCAGAACGCATCATAACGTCCCTGGACGTCATGGCTTCCCTGCCTCCCCCCGCTGACCCTATCTAAGATCAAGCAGCAAGAGGAGGCTGTGTGACACAGCCTCCTCCTGCTGCCTCTGTCCGGAGGGGAGCCGCGCTCCCCCGGGCAGTTAACCCCATAAACACCGCGGTCAATGCGACCGCAGCGTCTATGGGGAGATTCCGTGTCCTCCCGCCGATCGGGCGGCGGGGGGAGGCTGCAGAACGTTGCCTCCCCCCACCGCCACTAACAGTGTGTCCCCCGGCCCCCTCCCCTCGTCCTCCGATACCGGCTAATTATCAGACAGTGGCATTTAATTACCGTTAAAAAGCCTTCTCCTGGGGCTATCGGCAATCTGTTATACTTACTGCCCAGGGCCTTAGCGACGCTGATTCCTGCCTTCAGTAACCTGTAGCAACTGAACACAGATAACATTGATCAATGCAGTACATATGTACTGCATTGATCCCTATAAGCAATCAGTGTAATGCTCATAGGAGCCCCCTAGGGAAACTATAAATTGGTGTAAAAAAAAAAAATCCCATCCAATAGTTTAACTCAAAGGGAAACTATCAGCAGCTTAGACAAATCTAACCTGCTGATAGCCCTGTATTGCGCAGGGGACAGGGGACACTGCAGGGGAGTTTGATTAGTAAACAAACAGTTAAAAACGTGCAATTCTTTAGCTGTTTTAGTGCATTAGGCAATGTTCAGTTCAGACGTTCACAAATTTTATGCCAAAAATGTGCAAATCTGCCAAAGTGAACTTTTGAAAAGTTCACTCGTGTCTAATGAAAGCCCCTTCAAGACAGGAAACTATATACACATTCCTATTCATGGGCCTTACTGTTCCTTACTGTCACATAAAAGTCCCGATACGTCATATAGGAAGTAAAAATAACACATTTTCTATACTGCTGATAAAAAAAAAATTCCATTGGTTATTTCAAAGTACATTTATTGTTCTTCGTCTTCCTGACGTTTTAAAGATGTAATAAAAGTAAAGTTTTAACTGAGATTTACCATAATATAATTACAAACACATTACTAGTAATTGCTAAAAAAAAATGGTAAGATATAGATCACAGTTGGTCATGTTCACACATGACTCATAATCTCTGCAGATATTCACATACTGTATAAGGGCCCTATCACAGGCCTGATTCTGGCAGATATCACTCTGTAACTGTGTAATAAAGGAAATGATCAGCTGAGGAGGTGATCATCAGCTGATCATTGTCCTTCAACATGTTAAAAAATCATTGGCCACTGCCTGTTTATCACTATGTGTCATAGTGATGCCCGAGAGGCAGCTGATAAAAAAGTGTAAAGATAATAATAAAGATTATACTTACCTGTCCATGCTTCCTGGTGTCATCCTGCCTATTTCCAGTGCTCCCCGGTGACTTCATCTCCCGATGAAGCTTCTGAAGCCGTCTTTGAAGTGAAAGGCCACTCAGCCAATCACTGGTCAAGAAGGGACAGCACCGCAGCCAGTGATTGGCCTGTTACTTCAGAGACGGCATAAGAAGCTTCAGTGGCGGATGCGGGGAAAAGGCAGCAGGACACCCGGGTGTAATGCTAGGACTAAATGGTGGCTATTTGAAGTATATTGGCGGCCATTTTATGTGTCATTCTCCATTTCACATCTTTAAAGGTCCTTCACTGATGGATGACCCCCGATGACTATATACATGAGACTTCTAGGTCATCCAACAAGTTTGAAGAAGGCTTTTACTGATTCAATGGAGATAGTTTGCAGAACCAACAGAACGTTTCACCAGTCTCAGTGATTCAACAAAATATAGTATAGCGCATAGTATCATCTAATATATAGTATACAGAATATAGTATAGCGCATAGTATCATCTAATATATAATATATAGTATACAGAATATAGTATAGTGCATAGTATCATCTAATATATAGTATACAGAATATAGTATAGCGCATAGTATCATCTAATATGTAATATATAGTATACAGAATATAGTATAGCGCATAGTATCATCTAATATATAGTTTACAGAATATAGTATAGTGCATAGTATCATCTAATATATAGTATACAGAATATAGTATAGCGCATAGTATCATCTAATATATAGTATATAGTATACAGAATATAGTATAGCGCATAGTATCATCTAATATATAGTATATAGTATACAGAATATAGTATAGTGCATAGTATCATCTAATATATAGTATATAGTTTACAGAATATAGTATAGTGCATAGTATCATCTAATATGTAATATATAGTATACAGAATATAGTATAACGCATAGTATCATCTAATATGTAATATATAGTATACAGAATATAGTATAGTGCATAGTATCATCTAATATATAGTATACAGAATATAGTATAGCGCATAGTATCATCTAATATATAGTATATAGTATACAGAATATAGTATAGTGCATAGTATCATCTAATATATAGTATATAGTTTACAGAATATAGTATAGTGCATAGTATCATCTAATATATAGTATACAGAATATAGTATAGCGCATAGTATCATCTAATATATAGTATATAGCATACAGAATATAGTATAGTGCATAGTATCATCTAATATATAGTATACAGAATATAGTATAGCGCATAGTATCATCTAATATATAGTATATAGTTTACAGAATATAGTATAGTGCATAGTATCATCTAATATATAGTATATAGTATACAGAAAATAGTATAGAGCATAGTATCATCTAATAGATAGTATATAGTTTATAGAATATAGTATAGTGCATAGTATCATCTAATATATAGTATATAGTATACAGAATATAGTATAGTGCATAGTATCATCTAATATATAGTATATAGTTTACAGAATATAGTATAGTGCATAGTATCATCTAATATGTAATATATAGTATACAGAATATAGTATAACGCATAGTATCATCTAATATGTAATATATAGTATACAGAATATAGTATAACGCATAGTATCATCTAATATATAGTTTACAGAATATAGTATAGTGCATAGTATCATCTAATATATAGTATATAGTTTACAGAATATAGTATAGTGCATAGTATCATCTAATATATAGTATACAGAATATAGTATAGCGCATAGTATCATCTAATATATAGTATATAGTATACAGAATATAGTATAGTGCATAGTATCATCTAATATATAGTTTACAGAATATAGTATAGTGCATAGTATCATCTAATATATAGTATATAGTTTACAGAATATAGTATAGTGCATAGTATCATCTAATATATAGTATACAGAATATAGTATAGCGCATAGTATCATCTAATATATAGTATATAGTATACAGAATATAGTATAGTGCATAGTATCATCTAATATATAGTTTACAGAATATAGTATAGTGCATAGTATCATCTAATATATAGTATATAGTATACAGAATATAGTATAGTGCATAGTATCATCTAATATATAGTATATAGTTTACAGAATATAGTATAGTGCATAGTATCATCTAATATGTAATATATAGTATACAGAATATAGTATAGCGCATAGTATCATCTAATATATAGTATATAGTATACAGAATATAGTATAGTGCATAGTATCATCTAATATATAGTTTACAGAATATAGTATAGTGCATAGTATCATCTAATATATAGTATATAGTTTACAGAATATAGTATAGTGCATAGTATCATCTAATATGTAATATATAGTATACAGAATATAGTATAGTGCATAGTATCATCTAATATATAGTTTACAGAATATAGTATAGTGCATAGTATCATCTAATATATAGTATATAGTTTACAGAATATAGTATAGTGCATAGTATCATCTAATATATAGTATACAGAATATAGTATAGCGCATTAGTCATCATCTAATATATAGATATATAGTATACAGAATATAGTATCTAGTGCATAGTATCATCTAATATATAGTATATAGTTTAAGAATATAGTATAGTGCATAGTATCATCTAATATATTAGTATACAGAATACAGTATAGCGCATAGTATCATCTAATATATCAGTATATAGCATACAGAATATAGTATAGTGCATAGTATCATCTAATATATAGTATACAGATATAGTATAGCGCATAGTATCATCTAATATGTAATATTATAGTATACAGAATATAGTTATAGCGCATAGTATCATCTAATATATAGTTTACAGAATATAGTTATAGTGCATAGTTATCATCTAATATATAGTATACAGAATATAGTATAGTCGCATAGTATCATCTAATATATAGTATATAGGTATACAGAATATAGTATAGCGCATAGTATCATCTAATATATAGTATATAGTATACAGAATACTATAGTATAGTGCATAGTATCATCTATATATAGTATATAGTTTACAGAATATAGTATAGTGCATAGTATCATCTAATATGTAATATATAGTATACAGAATTATAGTATAACGCATAGTATCATCTAATATGTAATATATAGTATACAGAATATAGTATAGTGCATAGTATCATCTAATATATAGTATACAGAATATAGTATAGCGCCATAGTATCATCTAATATATAGTTATATAGTATACAGAATATAGTATAGTGCATAGTATCATCTAATATATAGTATATAGTTTACAGAATATAGTATAGTGCATAGTATCATCTAATATATAGTATACAGAATATAGTATTGCGGCATAGTATCATCTAATATATAGTATATAGCATACAGAATTATAGTATAGTGCATAGTATCATCTAATATATAGTATACAGAATATAGTATAGCGCCATAGTATCATCTAATATATAGTATATAGTTTACAGATATAGTATAGTGCATAGATCATCTAATATATAGTATATAGTATACAGAAAATAGTATAGAGCATAGTCTCATCTAATAGATAGTATATAGTTTATAGAATATAGTATAGTGGCATAGTATCATCTAATATAGTATATAGTATACAGAATATAGTATAGTGCCATAGTATCATCTAATATATAGTATATAGTTTACAGGAATATAGTATAGTGCATAGTATCATCTAATATGTAATATATAGTATACAAGAATATAGTTATAACGCCATTAGTATCATTCTAATATGTAATATATAGTATACAGAATTATAGTATAACGCATAGTATCATCTAATATATAGTTTACCAGAATATAGTTATAGTGCATAGTATCATCTAATATATAGTATATAGTTTACAGGAATATAGTATAGTGCATAGTATCATCTAATATATAGTATACAGAATATAGTTTATAGCGCATAGTATCATCTAATATATAGTATATAGTATACAGAATATAGTATAGTGCAATAGTATCATCTAATAATAGTATACAGAAATAAGTATAGTGCATTAGTCTCATCTAATATATAGTTTTACAGAATATAGTATAGTGCATAGTATCATCTAATATATAGTATATAGTATACAGAATATAGTATAGTGCATAGTCTCATTAATATATAGTATATAGTTTACAGAATATAGTATAGTGCATTAGTATCATCTAATATGTAATATATAGTATACAGAATATAGTATAGCGCATAGTATTCATCTAATATATAGTATTAGTATACAGAATATAGTATAGTGCATAGTATCATCTAATATATAGTTTACAGAATATAGTATAGTGCATAGTATCATCTAATATTATAGTATATAGTTTACAGAATATAGTATAGTGCATTAGTATCATCTAATATGTAATCTATAGTATACAGAATTATTAGTATAGTGCATAGTATCATCTAATATATAGTTTACAGAATATAGTATAGTGCATAGTATCATCTAATATATAGTATATAGTTTACAGAATATAGTATAGTGCATAGTATCATCTAATATATAGTATACAGAATATAGTATAGCGCATAGTATCATCTAATATATAGTATATAGTATACAGAATATAGTATAGTGCATAGTATCATCTATATATAGTATATAGTTTTACAGAATATAGTATAGTGCATAGTATCATCTAATATATAGTATACAGAATACAGTATAGCGCATAGTATCATCTAATATATAGTATATAGCATACAGAATATAGTATAGTGCATAGTATCATCTAATATATAGTATACAGAATATAGTATAGCGCATAGTATCATCTAATATATAGTATATAGTTTACAGAATATAGTATAGTGCATAGTATCATCTAATATATAGTATATAGTATACAGAATATAGTATAGCGCATAGTATCATCTAATATGTAATATATAGTATACAGAATATAGTATAGTGCATAGTATCATCTAATATATAGTATACAGAATATAGTATAGCGCATAGTATCATCTAATATATAGTATATAGTATACAGAATATAGTATAGTGCATAGTATCATCTAATATATAGTATATAGTATACAGAATATAGTATAGTGCATAGTATCATCTAATATATAGTATACAGAATATAGTATAGCGCATAGTATCATCTAATATATAGTATACAGAATATAGTATAGCGCATAGTATCATCTAATATATAGTATATAGTATACAGAATATAATATAGTATAGTGCATAGTATCATCTAATATATAGTATACAGAATATAGTATAGCGCGTAGTATCATCTAATATATAGTATACAGAATATAGTATAGCGCATAGTATCATCTAATATGTAATATATAGTATACAGAATATAGTATAGTGCATAGTATCATCTAATATATAGTATATAGTATACAGAATATAGTATAGAGTATAGTATCATCTAATATGTAATATATAGTATACAGAATATAGTATAGTGCATAGTATCATCTAATATATAGTATATAGTATACAGAATATAGTATAGAGTATAGTATCATCTAATATGTAATATATAGTATACAGAATATAGTATAGCGCATAGTATCATCTAATATGTAATATATAGTATACAGAATATAGTATAGTGCATAGTATCATCTAATATATAGTATACAGAATATAGTATAGCGCATAGTATCATCTAATATATAGTATACAGAATATAGTATAGCACATAGTATCATCTAATATATAGTATATAGTATACAGAATATAGTATAGTGCATAGTATCATCTAATATATAGTATACAGAATATAGTATGGCGCATAGTATCATCTAATATATAGTATATAGTATACAGAATATAGTATAGAGTATAGTATCATCTAATATATAGTATATAGTATACAGAATATAGTATAGCGCATAGTATCATCTAATATATAGTATATAGTATACAGAATATAGTATAGTGCATAGTATCATCTAATATATAGTATATAGTATACAGAATATAGTATAGTGCATAGTATCATCTAATATATAGTATACAGAATATAGTATAGCGCATAGTATCATCTAATATATAGTATATAGTATACAGAATATAGTATAGCACATAGTATCATCTAATATATAGTATATAGTATACAGAATATAGTATAGTGCATAGTATCATCTAATATATAGTATACAGAATATAGTATAGCGCATAGTATCATCTAATATATAGTATATAGTATACAGAATATAATATAGTATAGTGCATAGTATCATCTAATATATAGTATACAGAATATAGTATAGCGCATAGTATCATCTAATATATAGTATATAGTATACAGAATATAGTATAGTGCATAGTATCATCTAATATATAGTATACAGAATATAGTATAGCGCATAGTATCATCTAATATATAGTATACACAATATAGTATAGCACATAGTATCATCTAATATATAGTATATAGTATACAGAATATAGTATAGCGCATAGTATCATCTAATATATAGTATATAGTTTACAGAATATAGTATAGTGCATAGTATCATCTAATATATAGTATATAGTATACAGAATATAGTATAGCACATAGTATCATCTAATATATAGTATATAGTATACAGAATATAGTATAGTGCATAGTATCATCTAATATATAGTATACAGAATATAGTATGGCGCATAGTATCATCTAATATATAGTATATAGTATACAGAATATAGTATAGTGCATAGTATCATCTAATATATAGTATATAGTATACAGAATATAGTATAGTGCATAGTATCATCTAATATATAGTATACAGAATATAGTATAGCGCATAGTATCATCTAAAATATAGTATATAGTATACAGAATATAGTATAGCACATAGTATCATCTAATATATAGTATATAGTATACAGAATATAGTATAGTGCATAGTATCATCTAATATATAGTATATAGTATACAGAATATAATATAGTATAGTGCATAGTATCATCTAATATATAGTATATAGTATACAGAATATAGTATAGTGCATAGTATCATCTAATATGTAATATATAGTATACAGAATATAGTATAGTGCATAGTATCATCTAATATATAGTATATAGTATACAGAATATAGTATAGAGTATAGTATCATCTAATATGTAATATATAGTATACAGAATATAGTATAGCGCATAGTATCATCTAATATATAGTATATAGTATACAGAATATAGTATAGCGCATAGTATCATCTAATATATAGTATATAGTATACAGAATATAGTATAGCGCATAGTATCATCTAATATATAGTATATAGTATACAGAATATAGTATAGTGCATAGTATCATCTAATATATAGTATACAGAATATAGTATAGAGTATAGTATCATCTAATATATAGTATACAGAATATAGTATAGAGTATAGTATCATCTAAACAAGAAAACCTCATATCATGGCTTTAGGATTAATCTGTACATTGTCCCATTGTGTGAGTATTGTCCTCTTAAGGATTAGACCTGGCCATTCTATTCTTTAACGTGAGGTAATACAAACAAACAGGACAGAGACCAGCAGGCCCGGACTGGCCATAGGGCAGTTCTGGCAAATGCCAGAGGGGCCGCCCCCTCCATGGGCCGGTCCGGACCCCTCCACACCCGGCTACTTCCTCCCCCAACTCCTGTAAACTCCTGATGCTGCCCAGCCAATCACACGGCAGAGCAGCATCAGGAGATTACAGGCTGTCTTCTTACTCACAGTGCAGTGCGGCCTCCTCTTCTTCCTGTCCCAGGAAGCCCCGCCCCCTGCTGCCCCTGCTGGCCCTGTCACTGACATGCAGAATGAGCAGGCATCGGCTGGGCCTGCTCATTTACAGACCACTACTACACCCATCATTATGCCCCCAGACCACTACTACACCCACCATTATGCACACCACTACTACACCCACCATTATGCCCCCAGACCACAACTACACCCACCATTATGCCCCAGACCACTACTACACCCACCATGCATGCCCCCAGACCACTACTACACCCACCATTATGCCCCAGACCACTACTACACCCACCATTATGCCCCCAGACCACTCCTACACCCACCATTATGCCCCCAGACCACTACTACACCCCACCATTATGCCCCCCAGACCACTACTACACCCACCATTATGCCCCCAGACCACTACTACACCCCATCATTATGCCCCCCAGACCACTACTACACCCACCATTATGCCCCCACACCACTACTAACCCATCATTATGCCACCAGACCACTACTACACCCACCATTATGCCCCCCAGACCACTACTACACCCACCATTATGCCCCCAGACCACTACTACACCCATCATTATGCCCCCAGACCACTACTACAACCCCCCATTATGCCCCCAAGCCACTACTACACCTACCATTATGCCCCCAAGCCACTACTACACCCACCATTATGCCCCCAGACCACTACTACACCCATCATTATGCCCCCAAGCCACTACTACACCCACCATTATGCTCCTTAGCAGCGCCGGACTGGGACTAAAAAGCAGCTCTGGCAGTCTAACCCGACCAGCCCACATACAATACCCCCGGTGTTTGTTCGCAGTGCCCTCACAAAGTACAATTAAGCAAGCAGCCAGGCCGCACGAATGATCATTATATTGCTATTGGCTACAGTGAGATGTGCAGGTGATAGCAATATATTTTACTGCCCGCACAAAAGATAAGATCAGACGATGATTCTGTGTTAAGGCCCTTTTACACGGGCTGATTTCTATCATTGTCCTCGCCAATAATCAGATCTTGTACCGGCCTTAAGACAGAGCGCAATGCAAGCTGTGCCCAGGGCCGATTCTAGGTTTTCTGCTGCCTGAGGCGAGAATTGAAATGGCGCCCCCCCCCCCCCCAAATTAACGAATAGTAGTTAAGAAATCTATGTAGCCAACTGCCTATAAACAGATATTACTACATACATAGATATATACTAGCAGCAATATACAGCACATATATACCAATAATGAATACATTGCACGGATATATTCTTTTTATAGCATTCACCGTGCAGAGAAGTAATGCTGTTTTTGTTTAGTTCAGATATTTCTATAGATATATATAGTTTCTATAGTCTCAGGGTATGTTCACACTATGGAATACACTCAAGTGCAGAGACAGTGATGCAGACTCCACTTGAAGTTCCACCTGTCCCATTGACTCAATGATATTTTCCAGCTCAATCCAACGTCCACCCAAAGAATTGAGCTTGAGAATATCATTGAGTCAATGGGACATATGGAACTTCAAGTGGAGTCTGCCGCCCCACTTTCCGAACCGTATTCCATAGTGTGAACCTACATCATAGTTATATATATTCTTGTGTAGATTTTTTTTAGTTGAAAATAGGGAAAAACAGCTGATTGCATTTTTTTATACAGTGGATTCTTTTTAATGGTTTTACATCTTTTTACAGTACACTGCAGTCATAATGTAAGTAGTGTATACTAATCCTATGGTATATATCTACACTGCAGTAATAATGTAAGTAGAATATACTAATCCTATGGTATATATTACACCTGCACTAATAATGTAAGTAGTGTCTACTAATCCTTATGGTATATATTACACTGCAGTAATAATGTAAGTAGTGTATACTAATCCTTATGGTATTACAGTACACTGCAGTAATAATGTAAGTAGTGTATACTAATCCTTATGGTATATATTACAGTACACTGCAGTAATAATGTAAGTAGTATATACTAATCCTTATGGTATTACAGTACACTGCAGTAATAATGTAAGTAGTGTATATACTAATCCTTATGGTATATATTACAGTACACTGCAGTAATAATGTAAGTAGTATATACTAATCCTTATGGTATTATAGTACAACTGCAGTTAATAAGTAAGTAGTATATACTAATCCGTATGGTATATATTACAGTAGACGCAGTAATAATGTAAGTAGTGTATTACTACTCCTTTAGGTATATATTACAGTACACTGCACTAATAATGTAAGTAGTGTATACTAATCATTATGGTATATATTACAGTACACTGCACTAATAATGTAAGTAGTGTATATACTAATCCTTATGGTATATATTACAGTAGACTGCAGTAATAATGTAAGTAGTGTATACTAATCCTTATGGTATATATTACACTGCAGTAATAATGTAAGTAGTGTATATACTAATCCCTATGGTATTACAGTACACTGCAGTAATAATGTAAGTAGTGTATACTAATCCTTATGGTATATATTACACTGCAGTAATAATGTAAGTAGTGTATACTAATCCTTATGGTATATATTACAGTACACTGCACTAATAATGTAAGTAGTGTATACTAATCCTTATGGTATATATTACACTGCAGTAATAATGTAAGTAGTGTATACTAATCCTTATGGTATATATTACACTGCAGTAATAATGTAAGTAGTGTATATACTAATCCTTATGGTATTACAGTACACTGCACTAATAATGTAAGTAGTATATACTAATCCTTATGGTATATATTACACTGCAGTAATAATGTAAGTAGTGTATACTAATCCTTATGGTATTACAGTACACTGCAGTAATAATGTAAGTAGTGTATATACTAATCCTTATGGTATATATTACACTGCAGTAATAATGTAAGTAGTGTATATACTAATCCTTATGGTATATATTACACTGCAGTAATAATGTAAGTAGTGTATACTAATCCTTATGGTATTACAGTACACTGCACTAATAATGTAAGTAGTGTAGTACTAATCCTTATGGTATATATTACAACACTGCAGTAATAATGTAAGTAGTGTATACTCAATCCTTATGGTATATATTACAGTACACTTGCACTAATAATGTAATTAGTGTATACGAATCCTTATGGTATTACTAGTGCACTGCAGTAATAATGTAAGTAGTGTATACTAATCCTATGGCTATTACCAGTACACTGACAGTAATAATGTAAGTAGTGTATACTAATCCTTATGGTATTTACAGTACACTGCATTAATAATGTAAGTAGTGTATACTAATCCTTATGGTATATATTACACTGCACTAATAATGTAAGTAGTATATACTAATCCTTATGGTATTACAGTACACTGCAGTAATAATGTAAGTAGTATATACTAATCCTTATGGTATATATTACAGTACACTGCAGTAATAATGTAAGTAGTATATACTAATCCTTATGGTATATATTACAGTACACTGCAGTAATAATGTAAGTAGTGTATACTAATCCTTAGGGTATTACAGTACACTGCAGTAATAATGTAAGTAGTGTATACTAATCCTTATGGTATATATTACACTGCAGTAATAATGTAAGTAGTGTATACTAATCCTTATGGTATATATTACACTGCAGTAATAATGTAAGTAGTGTATACTAATCCTTATGGTAAATATTACAGTACACTGCACTAAAAATGTAAGTAGTATATACTAATCCTTATGGTATTACAGTACACTGCACTAATAATGTAAGTAGTGTATACTAATCCTTATGGTATATATTACAGTACACTGCAGTAATAATGTAAGTAGTGTATACTAATCCTTATGGTATATATTACAGTACACTGCACTAATAATGTAAGTAGTGTATATACTAATCCTTATGGTATATATTACAGTACACTGCAGTAATAATGTAAGTAGTGTATACTAATCCTTATGGTATATATTACACTGCAGTAATAATGTAAGTAGTGTATATACTAATCCTTATGGTATTACAGTACACTGCAGTAATAATGTAAGTAGTGTATACTAATCCTTATGGTATATATTACAGTACACTGCAGTAATAATGTAAGTAGTGTATACTAATCCTTATGGTATATATTACACTGCAGTAATAATGTAAGTAGTGTATATACTGATCCTTATGGTATATATTACACTGCAGTAATAATGTAAGTAGTGTATACTAATCCTTATGGTATTACAGTACACTGCAGTAATAATGTAAGTAGTGTATACTAATCCTTATGGTATTACATTACACTGCACTAATAATGTAAGTAGTGTATACTAATCCTTATGGTATTACAGTACACTGCAGTAATAATGTAAGTAGTGTATACTAATCCTTATGGTATATATTACAGTACACTGCAGTAATAATGTAAGTAGTGTATACTAATCCTTATGGTATTACAGTACACTGCAGTAATAATGTAAGTAGTGTATATACTAATCCTTATGGTATATATTACACTGCACTAATAATGTAAGTAGTGTATACTAATCCTTATGGTATATATTACAGTACACTGCACTAATAATGTAAGTAGTGTATACTAATCCTTATGGTATTACAGTACACTGCAGTAACAATGTAAGTAGTGTATATACTAATCCTTATGGTATATATTACAGTACACTGCAGTAATAATGTAAGTAGTGTATACTAATCCTTATGGTATTACAGTACACTGCAGTAATAATGTAAGTAGTGTATACTAATCCTTATGGTATATATTACAGTACACTGCACTAATAATGTAAGTAGTGTATACTAATCCTTATGGTATATATTACAGTACACTGCACTAATAATGTAAGTAGTGTATACTAATCCTTATTGTATTACAGTACACTGCAGTAATAATGTAAGTAGTGTATACTAATCCTTATGGTATTACAGTACACTGCAGTAATAATGTAAGTAGTGTATATACTGATCCTTATGGTATATATTACACTGCAGTAATAATGTAAGTAGTATATACTAATCCTTATGGTATTACAGTACACTGCACTAATAATGTAAGTAGTGTATACTAATCCTTATGGTATATATTACACTGCAGTAATAATGTAAGTAGTATATACTAATCCTTATGGTATATATTACAGTACACTGCAGTAATAATGTAAAGGAGTGTATACTAATCCTTATGGTATATATTACAGTACACTGCGTAATAATGTAAGTAGTATATACTAATCCTTCTGGTAATATATTAAGTAGACTGCAGTAATAATGTAAGTAGTGTATACTAATCCTTATGGTATATATTACACTGCAGTAATAATGTAAGTAGGTATATACTAATCCTATGGTATTACATTACACTGCAGTAATAATGTAAGTAGTGTATACTAATCCTTTATGGTATATATTACAGTACACGGCAGTAATAATGTAAGTAGGGTATACTAATCCTTATGGTATATATACACTGCAGTAATAAGTAAGTAGTATATACTAATCCCTATGGTTATTACAGTACACTGCAGTATAATGTAAGTAGTGTATAACTAATCTTATGGTATATATTACAGTACACTGCCAGAATAAATGTAAGTAGTATATACTAATCCCTATGGTAATTAAGTACATGCAGTAATAATGTAAGGAAGTGTATACTAATCCTATGGTATATATTACACTGCAGTAATAATGTAAGTAGGGTATATAAATCCTTATGGTATATATTACAGTACACTGCAGTAATAATGTAAGTAGTGTATACTAATCCTTATGGTATTACAGTCACCTGCAGTAATTATGTAAGTAGTATATACTAATCTTATGGTATATTATTACAGACACTGCAGTAATAATGAGTAGTATATACTAATCCTTA